>NC_091284.1:9266699-9584699 GCF_032444005.1 Ranitomeya imitator | reverse complement strand
ACTTATTTGAGATGCTTTGTGTCTGCTGATCAGGATGATTGTGTGGCCTTCTTGCCATTGGCCGAGTTTGCCCTTAATAATCGGGCTAGTTCGGCTACTTTGGTTTCGCCTTTCTTTTGTAATTTTGGTTTTCATCCTCGTTTTTCTTCTGGGCAGGTTGAGCCTTCTGACTGTCCTGGTGTGGATTCTGTGGTTGACAGGTTGCAGCAGATTTGGGCTCATGTGGTGGACAATTTGGTGTTGTCTCAGGAGGAGGCTCAACGTTTTGCTAACCGTCGTCGGTGTGTTGGTTCCCGGCTTTGGGTTGGGGATCTGGTCTGGTTGTCTTCCCGTCATGTTCCTATGAAGGTTTCTTCTCCTAAGTTTAAGCCTCGGTTTATTAGTCCTTATAGGATTTCTGGGATTATTAATCCGGTGTCTTTTCGATTGGCGCTTCCGGTCTCTTTTGCTGTCCATAATGTCTTCCATAGATCTTTATTGCGGAAATATGTAGTGCCCATTGTTCCCTCTGTTGATCCTCCGGCCCCTGTGTTGGTTGATGGGGAGTTGGAGTATGTGGTTGAGAAGATTTTGGATTCTCGTTTTTCGAGGAGGAGGCTTCAGTACCTTGTCAAATGGAAGGGTTATGGCCAGGAGGATAATTCTTGGGTTTTTGATGTCCATGCCGCTGATTTACCACCACCCCTACTGGAGTCGACAAAGGACCCCTGCTGTATACAGTGGGGAAACATTATTTTGTCAGCCACCAATTATGCAAGTTCTCCCACTTATAAAGATGAGAGCGGCCTGTATCTGACATCACAGGTGATCACGACTATGAGAGACAAAATGAGAAAACAAATCCAGAAAATCACCTTGTCTGATTTGGCAAGATTTACCGTATTTTTCGGACAATAAGACGCACCCAGGTGTTGGAGGTGGAAAATAGGGAAAAAAATATTTGAAGCAAGAAAAAAAAGTGGTAAAATTGAATAACATACTATTATATGTGGTGTTATTATATAGAATAGTATGTTATTATGCTGGAAGCTGCGGGACCAGTGTGGTGTCTGTAAAGTACTATGTGAGACGCTGGAGGGTGAGTATCAGAATGGGGGCACAGGGCTTCTATTGAAAGCACCACTCCAGCACTGAAAAATAACACTGGAGTGCTGCTTTATGATCTCATGAGAGAACTATAACTCCCAGCATGTCCTGCAGATCCTATGGCATGCTGGAAGTTATAGTTCACCACAGGAGTGGCAGAGTGCTTTATTGTGTGTTGTAAAGACTAACCTTTTAATTGTGCCAGCCAGCCACATGGAGCATCCCATGGCCGCACACACAGAGCTCTCCACAGCACAGGTCATAAGAGGAAGCCAGCAGATTCTAGTGGGGAGTCTGAAGGACCTGTGATGACATCAGAAGAGGGAGGGCTCTGTGCTGCCATGCGACGCTCCAGCCCGCCTACTTCATGACATCAAACAGTTCCTTATGCTTCAGCATCCAGCACAGCCCAGGCACGTATGAGGCCCTCTTGTCCCCTCTGGCCCCTGCTGCTGCTGCCTCCTCCTCCACCGGACACAGATCTCCCCAGCCGCTGCAGGAATCCGGCGCTGGGGAAACGGTGTGTGTATCAGTGAAGGACTATTCATTTGTTGCTCCCTGCTCAGCTGACAGGTGGGTGGGAAGCGGCTAATGAATATTCACTGCACTTTAGTCATCGGGACCACTGGTTTCCCCAGCGCTGGATTCCGGGCAGCTGTACATTTTTCTGTCTCCTGCAAGTGGGATCCCAGTGCGATCCCACTAGCAGCTTCCCCCTCCCCACATGCTACATTCTGACCATAAGACGCACCCACACTTTCCTCCCAAATTTGGAGGGAAAAAAGTGCGTCTTATGGTCGGAAAAATATGGTATTTTGCAAATTATGGTGGAAAATAAGTATTTGATCAATAACAAAAAGTTCATCTCAATATTTTTTTTATAGATCCTTTGTTGGCAATGATAGGTCAAATGTTTTCTGTAAGTCTTCACACGATTGGCACGCACTGTTGGTGGTATGTTGGCTGTCACGATAATATGAATATGCCATGGTTTGAGTATATACCTAAAAGGTCCATGGCTTTTCAGACACGCTGTGGGCTTTTCCGACCCCCCTTTCACTCTGCCTAGAAAGCTCTGCTTCTCTCTTAGCCTGCAGGAAACTCCCTCCCCCCTGCTATATAGTTGTAATGTGAAACCAGCCTGCCAGCTCCACAAAGGGAATTTTTATGGCTCTGTGCTGCGAAAGCCAGTCTCTGTCAAAACCCTTCATTCCCCCTCCCGACTAATACAAGCTAAAACTGGTACAGCCATTTCCCCACTGCATTGGGACTCTTTTGTTCTTTAAAGTTATGTATACTGGCACCGATCAGGGCTAGAGAGATAAGGATTATATATTCAAGATGTCCACCGAGAGATATATAGCTCACTGAAATCGCTGGGAGCTAAACCAAACGAGTTGCAAGGAGCGGATTTCTCCATAAGCGGGTCATGAATCTACACCGTGTTTATACTTAAAAGAATCCCCCTGATGTGGTGAACATCCTGATCATTGTGTCATTCGTATATGAGGTTCATACAGCGAGTTATGTAAAGAAATTGTTTGTCATAACTCTTAGAAAGGGGAGGATTCAGCCTCTGAGTGAGGTCACCACAAGGGGAGTGCCTTGGTTTTGGGCTGGGAGATAAGCGAGTGAGACATCAGTCTTCATGCATCTAGATGTGTACCCCTCCCCCACAGCACACGGTCAGCCATGAGATGAAATGATATGACCGAAATGTAAGTGTTTTTTCAACTTTAATCCCATTTTATTTGTAATTGTACTGTACATACAATACTTATCTGCTTTTATAATATCTTTTTATACTTCTGTAAACACTGCCTACGTTTGAGTAAAATATATAAAATTACTAGCTTTGTCTCTCCTTGCTCTATTACGAACTGTCACGTCTTCTGAAGTGAATTACGCTACTAATTTGGGTGGGCTCCGGACCCGTTATTAATTAAGAAATCGGAGCTGGTGGCAGCGGAATTTGTCCTGTGCGTTTGGGAGGCTTTGTAGCGAAGGACGGCATTGATAATTATTGTTCCTACCTGAGTGGGAGTAGTTATATTGCCCTCGCTGCAGCGTCCCATTAGCCAGTACAAAGTAAGGCACCCTTTCTGGTGAATTATTATCCTAGGTACAGTACCCTGTCTGACCCGAGGGTAAGGGGGGCGCCAGAGAGCTGCAAGTTCCAAACCGGAAATGGGGAGTGGGATCACCATGAACCGTCACATTGGCCCATTCCTCCATGCAGATTTCCACTAAAGGAGTGATGTTCCGGGCCTGTCGCTGGGCAACACAAACTTTCAACTCCCTCCTAAGGTTTTCTCTGGGGTTGAGATCTGGAGACTGGCTAGGCCACTCCTGGACCTTCATATTCTTGTTATGAAGCCACTCCTTCGTTGCCCTGGTGGTGTGCTTGGGACCATTATCATGCTGAAAGATCCATCCACGTTTTATGTTCAATGCCCTTGCTGATGAAAGTAGGTTTGCACTCAAAATCTCATGATGCATGGCCCCATTCATTCCTTCATGTACACAGATCAGACGTCCTGGTCCCTTTGCAGAGAAACAGCCCCAAAGCTGATGATGTTTCCACCCCCATGCTTCACAGTAGTTAAGGTGTTCTTTGGATGCAACTCAGCATTCTGTCTCCTCCAAACATGGCGAGTTTTGTTTCTACCAAACAGTTCTACTTTAATTTCATCAGACCATAAGACATTCTCCCAATACTCTTCTGGATAATCCAAATGCTCTCTAGCAAACTTCAGATGGGCCCGGACATGTAGTGGCTTAAGCAGGGGGACACGACTGGCACTGCAGGATGTGAGTCCCTGGTGGCGTAGTGTGTTACTGATGGTAGCATTTGTTACGGTGGTCCCTGCTCTATGCAGGTCATTCACTAGGTCCTCCCGTGTTGTTCTGGGATTTTTGCTCAAAGCTCTTGTGATCATTTTGACCCCACGGAGTGAGATCTTGCGTGGAGCCCCGGATCGAGGGAGATTATCAGTGGTCTTGTATGTCTTCCATTTTCTTATTGCTCCCACAGCTGATTTCAAGCTGCTTGCATATTGCAGATTCAGTCTTCCCAGCATGGTGCAGGGCTACAATTTTGTTTCTGGTGTCCTCGACAGCTCTTTGGTCTTCACCATAAGGGAGTTTGGAGTGTGACAGTTTTAGGTTGTGGACAGGGGTCTTTTATACTGATAACAAGTTCAAGCAGGAGCCATTACTACAGGTAATGAGTGGAGGACAGAGGAGCCTCTTAAAGAAGAAGTTACAGGTCTGTGAGAGCCAGAAATCTTCCATGTTTTTAAGTGACCAAATACTTATTTTCCACCATAAATTTGCAAAATAAATCTTGCCAAATCAGACAAGGTGATTTTCTGGATTTGTTTTCTCCTTGAGACTCTCATAGTTGTGGTCTACCTATGATGTCAATTACAGGCCGCTGTCATCTTTTTAAGTGGGAGAACTTGCACAATTGGTGGCTGACTACATAATTTTTTCCTCCACTGTAGATGCTCCTTCTGAAGTTTACGGCCTCCGGCTTTTGTGTGCAAGCTACCCAGAGCAATGGCAACGCCACCTGCAGTATGACTTAATTGCTGGACACAAAGTGTCGGGATTTCGAGACACGGGGGCATTCCTGAGTAGCAATGACCCCCCGTGTGGTGTATTGTTTTATGGACATTTCGGTTTGCATGTAATAAAGGTTCTTGGGACTGTTCACTCATCTCTCGTTCTGTTGATTGTGTGATACTGGAGTAGGACCCCGTGACACCAGAGTTCAGTAGTGACACGGCGTGGTGCCTCTTTCCACGTTGCACAGTGGATGGGCTCCGTGGACTGATGTCATTTTTTTAGGGTGACGTCTGACAATTACGCTTTGGTGTGGTATGTTGTGATCACAGACCTATTGGATTCAACCTTCTGCTTTGTAGAGACTGTGCTGTGACTATCACTGAGTGTGGTACTTTCCTCCGTCTCAGGATGCTTTCCTGGAGGTCGTGTCTGACCCTTGTGCACCTGCCGTGATCTCCACCGCGACCCCATTGCTGGTCAGCAGCAGGCGCTACTGGTGCAGGATAATGAGCAGAACCCCGAGGGGCCATGTAGTCCGGAAATCCTACAGTCATCTCCTCTCCGCTATCTGGTGGATGAATCTGCTCCAATTACTGCTGGTATAAATCAGTGCAGCTCGGAGAGATGCTGGAGACCAGTAGGGCAGAGATTACACCACCGCACACATTCTGAAGCAATTTACTAATCCTGCGTTCCCTTGCTCTCACCTGCTGGAAATTTCTTGGCTCAGATTAAATGGAAAAATAGACGAGAGGAATCGTCTGCAATTATCCTAATGACAGCAGCTTCCAGGACGGAGCAGAATCGTCCTACAAATAGTTTCCTCATGCACTCTGGTTATATGGGGTCACACAGAGGCAGCGCTGTCAGACCTGAGGCCTCGTCCTACAATGTGCTTGATGTCAGGACTGTTGTGTAGCTGTGCAAACATTATAAAGGTGCATCCGAGAAGTGATAAAGCCCACCCTAAAATCTGCTAAAATGCACTCCAGGGACCCCTCTTTCCAGATGGATATTTTGTAGATCCCATTGCCTGGGATCAGTACAGCAGGACGTTACGATAGGAGTGCAGCAAAGGCCAGGCAGATGTTGTTAGTAGGGGACTCTATAATTAGGCGGACAGGCAGGGTCATCTGCCACCGAGACCGTGAATGTCGAACAGTGTGATGTTTTTCAGATAGACAGATTCCTGGGAGGGACTGGGAAAAACCCAGCTGTTATGCTACACATCAGTACCAATTACAAAGTTAGAGGGAGGTGGAAGGTCCTTAAGAATGATTACAGGGAACTAGGAGAAAAGCTGAAGGCCAGGACCTCCAAGGAGGAGTTTTCAGAAATACTGCCAATGCCACGAGCATCACTAGAAAGACAGAGGGAACTTAGGGAGATAAATAAGTGGCTTAGCAATTGGTGCCAGAATGAAGGGTTTGGGTTCATGGAGAACTGGGCCAACTTCTCTGTCGGATACAAGCTCTATGGTAGGGACGGGCTGCACCTCAATAGGGAGGGTGCAGCTCTGCTTGGGGAAAAAACGGTAAGACGGATGGAGGAGCTTTTAAACTAGGATCTGGGGGAGGAATAGTAGATGTGCTAAGGGGATAGATAGAGTAGACAGAGAGAGTGATACAGTTGGGGTCATTGAGCATTTAGGGGGGCTGGGACATGCACGGAACATAGGAAGTTGAGAAGGAGTAATTAATGTGCTAATAATATTAAATGTCTGCCGGCAAACGCAAGAAGTCTTGCAAACAAAATGAATGAACTGGAGACTCTTAAGTCAGCCACAGAGTACAATGTGATGGGCATTACGGAATCCTGGCTGGATGAAAGCCATGACTGGGTAACAAACGTAAAAAGTTACACTACATTTAGATAGGACAGGAAAGACAAAAAAGGTGGAAGAGTATGTATTATCGTAAAATCCAACCTAAGACCTGTGCTCAATGACGACATTGGAGGGAACTGCGAGACTGTAGAGTCACTATGGGTAAATGTACATGGGGATGGCAATACTGGAAAATTGCTAATTGAATTTTGCTACAAGCCTCCTAATATAGCTGAACACCGAGGCGTATCTAGGGGGGCAGCCGGCACGGGAGCGCAGTCGGGTCACCTAATGCGACAGTCTGAATTGTCTCCCCAGCGGCGGTTCTCTGGGCTGGCTGTCAAGATGACAGCTGGCTCAGAGAAGTTACAGCGTGCCGACTCTCAGTGATCAATTGTATTTTCGTCTTTCGGACACATTAACTGCGTGGGGTGTATTTACTGTGTGTGGGCGTGTATTTACTGTGTGTGGAAAGATATTTACTGTGTGTGGGGTATTTACTATGTGTGTCGGAGATTTACTGTAACGGGCCTGGGTGAGATTTACTGTGATGTGGGTATTTAGTGTGATGGGATGATTTGAGAACACAAGTTATGGGGAGCAAAGAAGGGACAGGTGCAGACACAACATGGGGAGCATTGAGAAATTTGAAGACACAATGTGAGGAGGAAGGGGAGAGATGGAGGCATGTGTGGGGGGATGGGTGCAGACACAGTATGAGGAGGGGAAAATGTATGTGGACACAGTATGTGGAGCAAGGCTGATGGGATGTGTGCAGACTCAGTATGGGGAGTCAGAGGGATGTGTGAGAGGGCAGTATGGAAAGTGAAAGGGTAAATGTATGAGGAGGGAGGGGAAATGTGTGAGGATACTATTGAGGGGAATAGTGCGGGGAGACAGTATGGTGGAAGAAAATTGTGAGTGGGCACAGAATAGAGACTGAGTAGTGTGGGGTATAGCATGGGGGACAATGTATGGGCACAGCATACCAATCAGAGGGAGTGTGGTGAGGAGGAATAGTATAGATACTGTTCCCTATAGGGGGACCCAGTGTGAAGAAGGGGCTCAGTATGGAAAGGAGGGATGGTGTGGAGACCATAACAGGGACAGTGTAGAGGTAATATTTTGTGTCAGGAGCATAGTGAGGGGCAATTATTTATTTTGGGGCCTCAGCGTAGGGCAGATATTTTTATTCAGGAGCATTATAATGACACTGCTATCTTTAAGGGCATCGTGTGAGGACGTACTACAGGAGACTGGAGAAAATGGAAGTCTACAGAGACGGCTGTGGATGAGAAAAGTCACCATGGTGTCTGAAGAAGAAAAGAAAGAGATGACTTCAGAGACAACGTCATCTATAAGGTACCTGGATTTTTGTGACTAATTCTCATGGTTTTATTTATGCTAGGATCATTAAAGGGATTGTGAAGCTTTGTGATGAGTCTGCAGTCATTCTATGTGACTGCAGACTTCTGAATTCTCACAGTGCGCACTGCACGCTGTCAGGATTCTCTCGTGATTTGCATACATGTGCTCACTTGCCAACTAGAGATGCGTGACCTCACTCAACAAAAATGAATTGAGCGAGGACTGACACGTCTACTTGGAATATAATCACTGCACTCGCACCATGGAAAATGCTTATTTCAGGTTAAAAGTTTATTTGAACAATATTGGAGTAGTGGAGCGATAGGCAAATATTTACGTTTCGGCCAACCCGTGGCCTTGATCACAATATCACTGTAACAGACTAAGAAAATACAAAATGAACATACACAAAATCAAATATACATATATATATACAGTTGCCGAAGCATATATACAAATTTGAAAACATGTCGGGACCATTGCCAAAGAAAAAACGATATTGTGATCAAGGCCACGGGTTGGCTGAAACGTAAATATTCGCTCCACTACTCCAATATTGTTCAAATAAACTTTTCACCTGAAATAAGCATTTTCCAGGGTGCGAGTGCAGTGATTATATAACTCCATGACTGATTGGACCATTGGCTCCGTTCACTAGCACCGTCACATTCACACTAGTCGAGTGCTAGCCTTCTGTGTTTTCTACGTCTAGTTGGAAGGTGGCCAGAAGTATACAAATTGCATACTTGTGCAAGGGAGAATCATGAAAGTGTGCAGTGCACGCGCTGTGAGAATCAGAAGCCTGCAGCTACCTATAGTGACTATAAAACTTTCACCTCAATCCTGGATGAACCCTTTAATTATAAAATGTAGCCCTGCAGCCAATCCTAGCAGTGTGTAATATCTCACTGTCAGGATTCAGCTCTGCTCGCTGGTTCCTGCATTCATCACATGGCCACTTCACTCATATGCGATTTTCATACTTATGGTGACAGCGAGCTTCTCTTCTGCTTCTCTCAGCTCGTCGGCACGTGACTAAGTGTACATATCCCATATGTGCTTGGGTGGGGGGGACACAAAACTGAATTATTGCCCCAGGTGCCAGAAAACCTGGATACACCTCTGGCTGAACATGTAGAGGATGAAATGCTGCAACAAATTAAAAAGGCAGCAGATAATAATAGGATCCTTATTATGGGGGATGGTAACTATCCAGACATTCAATGGGACATAAAAGCTTCTGGTACTAAAAGCTGCAATGTCGTATCCGCAGCTCAGGACAATTGCCTCTGTCAGCTGGTAGATGAACCAACCAGGGGAGGTGATCTGCTTGGTCTGGTCCTGTCACATAGACCAGTGGAGGTAATCTCCTGGATCTGGAGCTGTCCCATAGACCAGTGGAGGTAATCTCCTGGATCTGGAGCTGTCCCATAGATCAGGGGAGGTAATCTGCTGGATCTGGTTCTGTCACATAGACCAGATACAGTCTCAGATCTACAGGTCTGGGAGCACTTGAGAAGCAGTGACCATAATATGGTAAATTATGTAATTTTCAATCAAACATTCAAAGGAGGTGTCACGAATCACAGGGAGGATATTTTTATCATCCCACCTGCTCACACCAATGTGTCATGAACAGGGGTTGTTTGGTTGCCCCGGTTCTTTTCTGAAGTGGATTTATGTATCCCACTTCCCAGATCCGGTTTTGGAACTTGCAGCTCTTTGGCGCCCCCTTACGCTCAGGTCAGAAAGGGTATTGCACCTAGGATAATTAATCGCCAGAAAGGCTGTCTGCTATGCTCTGGCTAATGGGCACACTGCAGTGAGGGCAATATACAGTGGGGCAAAAAAGTATTTAGTCAGTCAGCAATAGTGCAAGTTCCACCACTTAAAAAGATGAGAGGCGTCTGTAATTTACATCATAGGTAGACCTCAACTATGGGAGACAAACTGAGAAAAAAAAATCCAGAAAATCACATTGTCTGTTTTTTTAACATTTTATTTGCATATTATGGTGGAAAATAAGTATTTGGTCAGAAACAAAATTTCATCTCAATACTTTGTAATATATCCTTCGTTGGCAATGACAAAGGTCAAACGTTTTCTGTAAGTCTTCACAAGGTTGCCACACACTGTTGTTGGTATGTTGGCCCAATCCTCCATGCAGATCTCCTCTAGAGCAGTGATGTTTTTGGCTTTTCGCTTGGCAACACGGACTTTCAACTCCCTCCAAAGGTTTTCTATAGGGTTGAGATCTGGAGACTGGCTAGGCCACTCCAGGACCTTGAAATGCTTCTTACGAAGCCACTCCTTCGTTGCCCTGGCGGTGTGCTTTGGATAATTGTCATGTTGAAAGACCCAGCCACGTTTCATCTTCAATGCCCTTGCTGATGGAAGGAGGTTTGCACTCAAAATCTCACGATACATGGCCCCATTCATTATTTCATGTACCCAGATCAGTCGTCCTGGCCCCTTTGCAGAGAAACAGCCCCAAAGCATGATGTTTCCACCACCATGCTTTACAGTAGGTATGGTGTTTGATGGATGCAACTCAGTATTCGTTTTCCTCCAAACACGACAAGTTGTGTTTCTACCAAACAGTTCCAGTTTGGTTTCATCAGACCATAGGACATTCTCCCAAAACTCCTGTGGATCATCCAAATGCTCTCTAGCAAACTTCAGACGGGCCCGGACATGTACTGGCTTAAGCAGTGGGACACGTCTGGCACTGCAGGATCTGAGTCCATGGTGGCATAGTGTGTTACTTATGGTAGGCCTTGTTACATTGGTCCCAGCTCTCTGCAGTTCATTCACTAGGTCCCCCCGCGTGGTTCTGGGATTTTTGCTCACCGTTCTTGTGATCATTCTGACCCCACGGGGTGGGATTTTGCGTGGAGCCCCAGATCGAGGGAGATTATCAGTGGTCTTGTATGTCTTCCATTTTCTAATTATTGCTCCCACTGTTGATTTCTTCACTCCAAGCTGGTTGGCTATTGCAGATTCAGTCTTCCCAGCCTGGTGCAGGGCTACAATTTTGTTTCTGGTGTCCTTTGGCAGCTCTTTGGTCTTCACCATAGTGGAGTTTGGAGTCAGACTGTTTGAGGGTGTGCACAGGTGTCTTTTTATACTGATAACAAGTTTAAACAGGTGCCATTACTACAGGTAATGAGTGTAGGAAAGAGGAGACTCTTAAAGAAGAAGTTACAGGTCTGTGAGAGCCAGAAATCTTGATTGTTTGTTTCTGACCAAATACTTATTTTCCACCATAATATGCAAATAAAATGTTAAAAAAACAGACAATGTGATTTTCTGGATTTTTTTTTCTCAGTTTGTCTCCCATAGTTGAGGTCTACCTATGATGTAAATTACAGACGCCTCTCATCTTTTTAAGTAGTGGAACTTGCACTATTGATGACTGACTAAATACTTTTTTGCCCCACTGTAACTACTCCTACTCAGGAGGGAATGATAATTATCAACGACGTCCATTGCTGCCAGTTTCCCCAAAAGCGCAGGACAATTTTGCTGCCAACAGCTCCTATCTCTTAATCAATAATTGGTCAGGAGCCTGCTCAATTAGTAGCGTGATTTTACTTCAGAGGACGTGACAGTACGTTATAGAGCAAGGAGAAACGAAGCTAGCAATTTTATATATTTTGCTCCAAAAGGTAGGCAGTGTTTACAAAAGGGTAAAAAGATATTATAAAAGAAGACAAGTAGTGTATGTACAGACAATTACAAATAAAAAGGGATTGTCTGGGCCTCTGAGTTTTATACCTTTGCCTAAAACTAAGTGTCTCCCCCCCGGGTGACCTCATGAGGTGGGCAGAGCTATGGAAAGCACTCCTCATTCTTGAGTATATGAAAAAACACCATCCCACATATCTCGGTGTATGAACCTCGTAGAAAGACAACACCCGTGTCGTTATGCTCAGCGTGACCTGGGGGTTCATTTAAGTATAGACATGGGGTAGCGGGTGACCCAATTACATAGTAATCCGTTTCTCAATTGTGCTGGCTCTGGAACCTAGAAAACTCACTGGCTGGTAGTTCTACAGAGGCACATGCCAAAAATGTATTTGTCCCACTTTTATCATTAACCAGTGCTATTATGTTTACGTTTGCAAGGACAAAGAAACCTTGTTTTTTTCCATGTGCTTCTACTTGTACTTTCAGTTTAAAGCCATAAAACTCCTCAGTGAGGGCTGCTGGCATGCTGGTCTCACATTACAGCTGTATAGCGGGGGAGGGAGGGGGAGTGAAAACGCAGCGTGTGTCTGGAACCATGGACCTTCTAGAAAATTACTCAGACCATGGCATATTTACATTATCGTGACAAGGGGAAATGCTAAAACTTGTAACTTTAGGCAAGCTGATTTCTACAAATTAAGGGAAGAGCTTATTCGAGTAGACTGGGACCATCGCATGGTAACTGGGGTATCGAACATAAATGGGGCATGTTTAAGGATATACTACTAGAATCATGTAGAAAACTTTATACTTCCTGGTAATAAGCTGTCAAGTAACAAAAATAAACAATTCTGGATAAATAAGACAGTACAAAGTTTAATCATAATCATACAAAAACAAAGGGCAGAGAAAACTTGAAAGCTGAGAATACTGAAATAGCATTTCAGAGGTATAAAGATATAAGAAAGAAATGTAACAACAAAATCAGTCTATAAAGTTATCTGCAGAGAAGCAAATTGCTATTTCTGACACTAAGCAGCAAAAAGAGGACTTAAAAATCCTCCAAAAAATTGAAAAAACAGCGGAAAAAGGTAGCGATGGTTATGTGCCCAGGCCTCCAAACAAACGCACAGGATACAGTGGAGCCACTTAACACAGGTGCAAGGATGCCAATGAGACAACCACTCACAGCCTGCCAGTCCATGGGGGGTGGATGTTTGGCATATTGATGCACAAAAAAGGTCTGTATGTGGCGCTGTTCACACACAGGCAGTGGGTGCTCCCGTGGGTGGTAGGAGCTCCTGTGGGTTTTGGACGCTCCTGTCGGTAGTGGGTGTTCTGGTGGGCATTACTTTGAATGGTGGTTGCTCCCATGGGTGATGAGCATTCCTGTGGGTGGTGGGCGCTTCTGTGGGTAGCGGGCGCTCCTGTGGATGGTGGGTGCTACTGTGGGTGGAGGGTGCTCCTATCAGTGGTGGGCGCTTTTGTGGGTGTTGGGCGTTCCTGTGGAATGGTGGGCGCTCCTGTGGGTGTTGGGCGCACCTGTGGGTGGTGGGTGCAACTGTGGGTGGTGGGTGCTCCTGTGGGTGGAGGGTGCTCCTATCAATGGTGGGCGCTTTTGTGTGTGTTGGGCGTTCCAGTGAAATGGTGGGCGCTCCTGTGGGTGTTGGGCGTACCTGTGGGTGGTGGGTGCAACTGTGGATGGTGGGTGCTCCTGTGGGTGGAGGGTGCTCCTATCAATGGTGGGCACTTCTGTGAGTGGTGGGCATTCCTGTGGATGGTGGGCGCTCCTGTGGGTGGTGGGCGCTTCTGTGGATGGTGGGCATTCCTGTGGGTGGTGGGCACTTCTGTGGGTGGAGGGTGCTCCTGTGGATGGTGGGTGCTTCTGTGGGTGTTGAGCGCTCATGTGGATGGTGGGTGTTCCTGTGGGTGGAGGGTGCTCCTGTGGATGGTGGGTGCTCCTGTGGGTGGAGGGTGCTCCTGTGGATGGTGGGTGCTCCTGTGGGTGAGGGTGCTCCTGTGGATGGTGGGTGCTTCTGTGGGTGGTGGGTGCTCCTGTGGGTGGAGGGTGCTCCTGTGAGTGTTGAGCGCTCCTGTGGATGGTGGGTGCTCCTGTGGGTGGAGGGTGCTCCTGTGGATGGTGGGTGCTCCTGTGGGTGAGGGTGCTCCTGTGGATGGTGGGTGCTTCTGTGGGTGGTGGGTGCTCCTGTGGGTGGAGGGTGCTCCTGTGGGTGTTGAGCTCTCCTGTGGATGGTGGGTGCTCCTGTGGGTGGAGGGTGCTCCAGTGTATGGTGGGTGCTTCTGTGGGTGTTGAGCGCTCATGTGGATGGTGGGTGCTCCTGTGGGTGCTCCTGTGGATGGTGGGTGCTTCTGTGGGTGTTGAGCCCTCCTGTGGATGGTGGGTGCTCTTGTGGGTGCTCCTGTGGGTAGAGGATGCTCCTGTGGGTGGAGGGTGCTTCTGTGGATGGTGGGTGCTTTTGTGGGTGATGAGCGCTCCTGTGGATGGTGGGTGCTCCTGTGGGTGGTGGGTGCTCCTTTGGGTGGAGGGTGCTCTTGTGGATGGTGGGTGCTTCTGTGGGTGTTGAGCGCTCCTGTGGATGGTGTGTGCTCTTGTGGGTGGTGGGTGCTCCTGTGGGTGGAGGGTGCTCCTGTGGATGGTGGGTGCTTCTGTGGGTGTTGAATGTTCCTGTGGATGGTGGGTGTTCCTGTGGATGGTGGGAGCTCCTGTGGGTGGTGGGTGCTCCTGTGGGTGGAGGGTGCTCCTGTGGGTGGTGGGTGCTTCTGTGGGTGTTGAGCACTCATGTGGATGGTGGGTGCTCCTGTGGGTGCTCCTGTGGGTGGAGGGTGCTCCTGTGGATGGTGGGTGCTTCTGTGGGTGTTGAGCGCTCCTGTGGATGGTGGGTGCTCCTGTAGGTGGAGGGTGCTCCTGTGGATGGTGGGTGCTTCTGTGGGTGTTGAGCGCTCATGTGGATGGTGTGTGCTCTTGTGGGTGGTGGGTGCTCCTGTGGGTGGAGGGTGCTCCTGTGGATGGTGGGAGCTCCTGTGGGTGGTGGGTGCTCCTGTGGGTGGAGGGTGCTCCTGTGGGTGGTGGGTGCTTCTGTGGGTGTTGAGCACTCATGTGGATGGTGGGTGCTCCTGTGGATGGTGTGTGCTCTTGTGGGTGGTGGGTGCTCCTGTGGGTGGAGGGTGCTCCTGTGGGTGTTGAATGTTCCTGTGGATGGTGGGTGTTCCTGTGGATGGTGGGAGCTCCTGTGGGTGGTGGGTGCTCCTGTGGGTGGAGGGTGCTCCTATGGGTGGTGGGTGCTTCTGTGGGTGTTGAGCGCTCATGTGGATGGTGGGTGCTCCTGTGGGTGGAGGGTGCTCCTGTGGATGGTGGGTGCTTCTGTGGGTGTTGAGCGCTCCTGTGGATGGTGGGTGCTCCTGTAGGTGGAGGGTGCTCCTGTGGATGGTGGGTGCTTCTGTGGGTGTTGAGCGCTCATGTGGATGGTGGGTGCTCCTGTGGGTGGTGGGGGCTCCTATGGGTGGAGGGTGCTCCTGTGGATGGTGGGTGCTTCTGTGGGTGTTGAGCGCTCATGTGGATGGTGGGTGCTCCTGTAGGTGGAGGGTGCTCCTGTGGATGGTGGGTGTTCCTGTGGATGGTGGGAGCTCCTGTGGGTGGTGGGTGCTCCTGTGGGTGGAGGGTGCTCCTATGGGTGGTGGGTGCTTCTGTGGGTGTTGAGCGCTCATGTGGATGGTGGGTGCTCCTGTGGGTGGAGGGTGCTCCTGTGGATGGTGGGTGCTTCTGTGGGTGTTGAGCGCTCCTGTGGATGGTGGGTGCTCCTGTAGGTGGAGGGTGCTCCTGTGGATGGTGGGTGCTTCTGTGGGTGTTGAGCGCTCATGTGGATGGTGGGTGCTCCTGTGGGTGGTGGGGGCTCCTATGGGTGGAGGGTGCTCCTGTGGATGGTGGGTGCTTCTGTGGGTGTTGAGCGCTCATGTGGATGGTGGGTGCTCCTGTAGGTGGAGGGTGCTCCTGTGGATGGTGGGTGCTTCTGTGGGTGTTGAGCGCTCATGTGGATGGTGGGTGCTCCTGTGGGTGGTGGGGGCTCCTGTGGGTGGAGGGTGCTCCTGTGGATGGTGGGTGCTTCTGTGGGTGTTGAGCGCTCATGTGGATGGTGGGTGCTCCTGTGGGTGGTGGGTGCTCCTGTGGGTGGAGGGTGCTCCTGTGGATGGTGGGTGCTTCTGTGGGTGTTGAGCGCTCATGTGGATGGTGGGTGCTCCTGTGGGTGGTGGGTGCTCCTGTGGGTGGAGGGTGTTCCTGTGGATGGTGGGTGCTTCTGTGGGTGTTGAGCGCTCATGTGGGTGGTGGGTGCTCCTGTGGGTGTTGAATGTTCCTGTGGATGGTGGGTGTTCCTGTGGATGGTAGGTGCTCCTGTGGGTGGAGGGTGCTCCTGTGGATGGTGGGTGCTTCTGTGGGTGTTGAGCGCTCATGTGGATGGTGGGTGCTCCTGTGGGTGGTGGGGGCTTCTGTGGGTGGAGGGTGTTCCTGTGGATGGTGGGTGCTTCTGTGGGTGTTGAGCGCTCATGTGGGTGGTGGGTGCTTCTGTGGGTGTTGAGCGCTCATGTGGGTGGTGGGTGCTCCTGTGGGTGTTGAATGTTCCTGTGGATGGTGGGTGTTCCTGTGGATGGTGGGTGCTTCTGTGGGTGTTGAGCGCTCATGTGGATGGTGGGTGCTCCTGTGGGTGGTGGGGGCTTCTGTGGGTGGAGGGTGTTCCTGTGGATGGTGGGTGCTTCTGTGGGTGTTGAGTGCTCCTGTGGGTGGAGGGTGCTCCTGTGGATGGTGGGTGCTCCTGTGGGTGGTGGGTGCTCCTGTGGATGGTGGGTGCTTCTGTGGGTGTTGAACGTTCCTGTGGATGGTGGGTGCTCCTGTGGGTGGTACGTGCTCACTTGGGTGGTGGAACCTGCTGGGGACCCTCCTGTGTGTGATAACTGATCTCGCCCTGATTTGGGGGAACGCTGGGGGTGCTCCTTAGTACTAGCGGAGCTGAAGGATGCCCCTGAGATCAGAGAGCAGCTGTGAGTTGATGGCCGTCTCCGAGCAGCAATAATAACTTTATTTCCTTATAGGATTTAGGGATCAGGTGCGGGAAACCGCATCTACTCCTAGGGCCAAGGTGCGCGTCTGTGGGGAGAATAATGTGGGGGCTGTAGCCGGGGTCCCCACAATGTCGGAGCATCTGAATTATTGCGTTGATCACCTTGGCGGCTTCGGGAAACAAAAGGAAGTGTTTCTTCTGCCTCCTAATTCCTCAGCGGCCTCCTCGGCGCGGTGATTAGCCCCGACCGTCGGCCATGGCGGGGAGCAGCGGCACGTAATTCCTCGCAGCCGGTACCTCTGCGCTCAGCTCATCCATCATGTGCGGCAGCGGCAGATCTGAGGCGAGGGCCGCCCTGCCGGCCGAGATACTCATCACTGCAGACACTTTCTTCTTCTCCCGACCTTTCAACAGAAACTATAAGAAGGTGTTTAGAGGAACTGGGGGTTCAGCCATTGGTCCGGAGCGGCGGGGGCTCAGGCCGCGTCCCCGCGACGCGCGTCTTCTCAGGAGACTCGGCTGTAATCGGTACCAGACTCGCTCTGCGGCCTCTGATCCGATGTGTGAGGCGCGGGATGGCGGCGGCGGAGCTCAAAAACCAAACTTCTTTTTTTTTTTTACTTTTTGGAACAAGATGTTCTTCAATACTCAGCAATTCTCAAAAAGATGAAAAATGGATTTCTGAGGAATTCTTTTCTTCTGAAAAATGTTCCTTGGATCACCATCGGTTTCCATTTAACCCTCGAAACATCCATCTCAGCTCACCAGCCCGAGGTGTCTAAACATGATGGATCCCTCTCTGCAGGGGCTTAATGAGGGTCCTGGGGCGGATGAAGCCCCCACTGGCGGATTACACCATGCCGGAATCACATGTGGCCTTGTAAAAATGACTCAACGTGCAGACTCCACTGCGTGGAAAACTGGGCGACAACCAATATGGCTGCCGTTCCCCCTCGGCCGGCAAATGCTGCAATGCTTTATCAATACAAGCTGTGCACAAAGCCGCATCGTCTTCTTCCTCTCGTTGACTCATGAGTCATCAGCGGCAAGGAAATTGCCCTCCAATCACAGACCTCGATCCTGGACTTCAGACCATCCAGCCCCCGTCATTGGTGCACGATGGCGACCGACCTGAACTCTCCTTCCCAAAGGTAAAAGTAGCTCAGAAGTTCGTAAAACTTTTCAGAACTTCACCGAAACAAGAGACAAATGTCCCGAATCGTCAGTTGCAGGATTTTGTCCCTTTTCTTTCTTTTTTTTTTTTTAGCACCATATTATCCAAAATGGCGCACGCGGGGTGATGAATACTGGAGCAAAATGAGAAACGCTGATTATTTTTGTCTTTTGTCTTTTTTTTTTTTTGCCCCGAAGAGAAAAGTCACACTATCTGTTAAAATGTCGCACACAAGTCCCACAAATGTGCGTAAACATCTGTGTCACCAATAATGAGATCAACCCAAAATATCAGGAAACAAACGCTGCAGAAATAGCGGAAATAAAAACAAAAAAGGACGGAAAAGTGGAAAATAAACATCAAAATAGGCGAAAATAGAAATAAAAAGCCATAAAAGAGGAAAAACCATTCATAGAATAGGCGGAAATACAATAATGAATGGAGCCCAAACCGCATTATTGGCTCCGTTCACACCATCAGCTTTTGCTGAGTTCTTGATGTTGCAGATTTTCGGCACCATTTCTGCAGCCATTAAGTTACATTATTTGCGACTCATGGCCACGCTCTGTGCTTTTCCGTAGGGGTCTGCACCGACTGCACAGTAATCTGCTCTGATTATGGCGCTTTTACTGCACACGGGGAAGAAACATCGGCACCGTGTGAATGAGATGTTGGAAGTCGCAGCCATTTCCTGTGGCGGTAGAAGGCGGCGTGTGAACAATCCCCAGTTCTGCCGGCATCCATTATGTCGCTACAGCCTGTGCCCACGACCGGACCCGTGTGCAGAACATACATGCTATCACACTGCCCCCTGTAGGTGGAGGGTGGCGGGGTGTCCTGTGCCCGCGGCCGCCCCCCATGTGCAGAACATACGTGCTATCACACTGTCCCCTGTAGGAGGAGGGTGGTGGAGCGTCCTGTGCCTGCGGCCGCCCCGTGCGCAGAGCATACGTGCTATCACACTGCCCCCTGTAGGTGGAGGGTGGCGGGGTGTCCTGTGCCCGCGGCCGCCCCCCGTGTGCAGAACATACGTGCTATCACACTGTCCCCTGTAGGTGGAGGGTGGTGGAGCGTCCTGTGCCTGCGGCCGCCCCATGCGCAGAGCATACGTGCTATCACACTGCCCCCTGTAGGTGGAGGGTGGCGGGGTGTCCTGTGCCCACGGCCGCCCCCCGTGTGCAGAACATACGTGCTATCACACTGTCCCCTGTATGTGGAGGGTGGTGGGGTGTCCTGTGCCTGCGGCCGCCCCGTGCGCAGAGCATACGTGCTATCACACTGCCCCCCCTGTAGGTGGAGGGTGGTGGAGCATCCTGTACCTGCGGCCGCCCCCCGTGTGCAGAACATACGTGCTATCACACTGCTCCCTGTAGGTGGAGGGTGGTGGAGCGTCCTGTGCCTGCGGCCGCCCCGTGTGCAGAACATACGTGCTATCACACTGCCCCCTGTAGGTGGAGGGTGGCGGGGTGTCCTGTGCCCGCGGCCGCCCCCCGTGTGCAGAACATACGTACTATCACACTGTCCCCTGTAGGTGGAGGGTGGTGGAGCGTCCTGTGCCTGCGGCCGCCCCGTGCGCAGAGCATACGTGCTATCACACTGCCCCCTGTAGGTGGAGGGTGGCGGGGTGTCCTGTGCCCATGGCCGCCCCCCGTGTGCAGAACATACGTGCTATCACACTGTCCCCTGTATGTGGAGGGTGGTGGGGTGTCCTGTGCCTGCGGCCGCCCCGTGCGCAGAGCATAAGTGCTATCACACTGCCCCCTGTAGGTGGAGGGTGGTGGGGTGTCCTGTGCCTGCAGCCGCCCCGTGTGCAGAACATACGTGCTATCACACTGCCCCCCTGTAGGTGGAGGGTGGCGGGGCATCCTGTGCCTGTGGCCGCCCCATGTGCAGAACATACGTGCTATCACACTGCCCCCTGTAGGTGGAGGGTGGTGGAGCATCCTGTGCCTGCGGCAACTCCCCATGTGCAGAACATACGTGCTATCACACTGCCCCCTGTAGGTGGAGGGTGGTGGGGTGTCCTGTGCCTGCGGCCGCCCCATGTGCAGAACATACGTGCTATCACACTGCCCCCTGTAGGTGGAGGGTGGCGGAGCATGCTGTGCCTGCGGCCGCCCCGTGTGCAGAACATACGTGCTATCACACTGCCCCCTGTAGGTGGAGGGTGGTGGAGCGTCCTGTGCCTGCGGCAACCCCCCATGTGCAGAACATACGTGCTATCACACTGCCCCCTGTAGGTGGAGGGTGGCGGAGCATGCTGTGCCTGCGGCCGCCCCGTGTGCAGAACATACGTGCTATCACACTGCCCCCTGTAGGTGGAGGGTGGTGGAGCGTCCTGTGCCTGCGGCAACCCCCCATGTGCAGAACATACGTGCTATCACACTGCCCCCTGTAGGTGGAGGGTGGCGGGGCATCCTGTGCCCATGGCTGCCCCCCGTGTGCAGAACATACATGCTATCACACTGCCCCCTGTAGGTGGAGGGTGGTGGAGCGTCCTGTTCCTGCGGCAAACCCCCGTGTGCAGAACATACGTGCTATCACACTGCCCCCTGTAGGTGGAGGGTGGCGGGGCATCCTGTGCCCGCGGCAACCCCCTGTGTACAGAACATACATGCTATCACACTGCCCCCTGTAGGTGGAGGGTGGCGGGGCATCCTGTGCCCGCGGCAACCCCCTGTGTACAGAACATACATGCTATCACACTGCCCCCTGTAGGTGGAGGGTGGCGAGGCATCCTGTGCCCGCAGCAACCCCCTTTGTACAGAACATACATGCTATCACACTGCCCCCTGTAGGTGGAGGGTGGTGGGGCATCCTGTGCCTGCAGCCGCCCCCCGTGCACAGAACATATGTGCTATCACACTGCCCCCTGTAGGTGGAGGGTGGTGGAGTGTCCTGTGCCCGCGGCAACCCCCCGTGTGCAGAACATACGTACTATCACACTGCCCCCTGTAGGTGGAGGGTGGCGGGGCATCCTGTGCCCATGGCAACCCCCTGTGTACAGAACATACATGCTATCACACTGCCCCCTGTAGGTGGAGGGTGGCGGGGCATCCTGTGCCCGCGGCAACCCCCTGTGTACAGAACATACATGCTATCACACTGCCCCCTGTAGGTGGAGGGTGGCGGGGCATCCTGTGCCCGCGGCAACCCCCTGTGTGCAGAACATACGTGCTATCACACTGCCCCCTGTAGGTGGAGGGTGGCGGGGCATCCTGTGCCCATGGCAACCCCCTGTGTACAGAACATACATGCTATCACACTGCCCCCTGTAGGTGGAGGGTGGCGGGGCATCCTGTGCCCGCGGCAACCCCCTGTGTACAGAACATACATGCTATCACACTGCCCCCTAGGTGGAGGGTGGCGGGGCATCCTGTGCCCGCGGCAACCCCCTGTGTGCAGAACATACGTGCTATCACACTGCCCCCTGTAGGTGGAGGGTGGCGGGGTGTCCTGTGCCCACGGCAACCCCGTGTGCAGAACATACAGTTAGGTCCATATATATTTGGACAGAGACAACATTTTTCTAATTTTGGTTATAGACATTACCACAATGAATTTTAAACAAAACAATTCAGATGCAGTTGAAGTTCAGACTTTCAGCTTTCATTTGAGGGTATCCACATTAAAATTGGATGAAGGGTTTAGGAGTTTCAGCTCCTTAACATGTGCCACCCTGTTTTTAAAGGGACCAAAAGTAATTGGACAATTGACTCCAAGGCTATTTCATGGACAGGTGTGGGCAATCCCTTCGTTATGTCATTCTCAATTAAGCAGATAAAAGGCCTGGAGTTGATTTGAGGTGCGGTGCTGCATTTGGAAGGTTTTGCTGTGAAGTAAACATGCGGTAAAGGAGCTCTCCATGCAGGTGAAACAAGCCATCCTTAAGCTGCGAAAACAGAAAAAACCCATCCGAGAAATTGCTACAATATTAGGAGAGGCAAAATCTACAGTTTGGTTCATCCTGAGAAGGAAAGAAAGCACTGGTGAACTCATCAATGCAAAAATACCTGGGCGCCCACGGAAGACAACAGTGGTGGATGATCGCAGAATAATCTCCAGGATGAAGAGAAACCCCTTCACAACAGCCGACCAAGTGACCAACACTCTCCAGGAGGTCGGCGGATCAATATCCAAATCTACCATAAAGAGAAGACTGCATGAAAGTAACTACAGAGGGTTCACTGCACGGTGCAGCCACTCATAAGCATCAAGAATAAAAAGGCTAAAAAACATCTAAAAAAGCCGCACAGTTCTGGAAGAACATTCTATGGACAGATGGAACCAAGATCAACCTCTACTAGAATGATGGAAAGAGAAAAGTATGGTGAAGGCGTGGTCCAGCTCATGATGCAAAGCATACCACATCATCTGTAAAACCCGGCGGAGGCAGTGTGATGGCGCGGGCATGCATAAACCCGGTGGAGGCAGTGTGATGGCGCGGGCATGCATAAACCGGGTGGAGGCAGTGTGATGGCGCGGGCATGCATAAACCCGGCGGAGGCGGGGTGATGGCGCGGGCATGCATAAACCCGGCGGAGGCAGTGTGATGGCGCGGGCATGCATGGCTGCCAGTGGCACTGGGTCACTAGTGGTTATTGATGATGTGACACAGGACAGAAGCAGCCAAATGAATTCTGAGGTCTTCAGAGCCGCCATACTGTGTGCTCAGATCCAGCCAAATGCAGCCAAACTGATTGGTCGTCGTTTCATACTACAGATGGACAATGACCCAAAACATAAAGCCAAAGCAACCCAGGAGTTTATTAAAGCAAAGAAGTGGAATATTCTTGAATGGCCGAGTCAGTCACCTGATCTCAACCCAATTGAGCAGCATTTCACTTGCTAAAGACTAAACTTCAGACAGAAAGGCCCACAAACAAACAGCAACTGAAAACCCCCGCAGTGAAGGCCTGGCAGAGCATCAAAAAGGAGGAAACACTGCGTCTGGTGATGGCCATGAGTTCAAGACTTCAGGCAGTCATTGCCAACAAAGGGTTTTCAACCAAGTACTAAAAATGAACATTTTATTTAAAATTATTTAATCTGTCCAATTACTTTTGGTCCCTTTAAAAACAGGGTGGCATATGTTAAGGAGCTGAAACTCCTAAACCCTTCATCCAATTTTAATGTGGATACCCTCAAATGAAAGCTGAAAGTCTGAACTTCAACTGCATCTGAATTGTTTTGTTTAAAATTCATTGTGGTAATGTCTATAACCAAAATTAGAAAAATGTTGTCTCTGTCCAAATATATATGGACCTAACTGTACATGCTATCACACTGCCCCCTGTAGGTGGAGGGTGGCGGGGCATCCTGTGCCCGCGGCAACCCCGTGTCTGCAGAACATACAAGCTATCACACTGCCCCTGTAGGTGGAGGGTGGCAGGGCGTCCTGTACCCGCGGCTGCCCCCGTGTGCAAAACATACATGCTATCACACTGTCCCCTGTAGGTGGAGGGTGGTGGGGTGTCCTGTGCCCACGGCAACCCCCTGTGTGCAGAACGCACATGCTATCACACTGCCCCCTGTAGGTGGAGGGTGGCGGGGCATCCTGTGCCCACGGCAACCCCGTGTGCAGAACATACATGCTATCACACTGCCCCCTGTAGGTGGAGGGTGGAGAGGCGTCCTGTGCCCGCGGCAACCCCGTGTGCAGAACATACATGCTATCACACTGCCCCCTGTAGGTGGAGGGTGGCGGGGCATCCTGTGCCTGCGGCAAACCCCCGTGTGCAGAACATACGTGCTATCACACAGCCCCCTGTAGGTGGAGGGTGGCGGGGCATCCTGTGCCCGCGGCAACCCCCTGTGCACAGAACATACATGCTATCACACTGCCCCCTGTAGGTGGAGGGTGGCGGGGCATCCTGTGCTCGTGTGACCTCGGCTTTTTTAGAACTGGTCGTGGACACCCATATAAAGATTAGCGGATCCATTACCACTTCGGCGTTACTAATGCGACCTTCGCTCTGAGCCAACGTGACCGTCCCGGCTTCTATTTCACAGAATGATTTAGGACAGCGCTCCGGGGGGCTCCGAGCTTGTGCGGATTATATCTTGGTAGTGGGACGACAGATGAAAATCCCATTTTGGTGGCAGCAGCCCATAGAGGGGTCCGTGCCAGGGGAGATCTGCACCTTGGGGGGCGTCGTGTTACGCACACGTTTTTCCACCAGTGGGTATGAAGAAACGGTAATAGCAAATTATCACAGAGCAGCGGGGGGCGAGTGGTGTAACGGGCGCCAGCACTAATGCAAAATGGACACTTTCCATGCAAGTAAAGATGAGACGACGCAGGGACTCTGACTACGACTAAGGCCGCATGGGGGGCTATCCTGCCGCCGGTCTGAGACCTGCACAGCATGATATAGAGACCTGAAGTGTCTCCGTTATCCCCCAAATCTATTCTACGCGTCCAACTCACGGAAGTAAAAAGGCATGGCGACAAGTATTCAGACCCCTATAACATCAGACCCCAGACCAGACCCTCCAAACATATCCAGCCCAACCCCCCACCCATATTAATATCAGACCCCTGTATTATTCTCAGACCCATATATTTATTTCAGATCCCAAACAATACCCTCTAAATCTATTCACAGCCCCCCATAATATTATCACATTCCAGAAGAGGAACCCAGACCACACCCCTGTACGATAGGAACCCAGACCAGACCCCTGTATGATAGGTCACAGATATTTCTGGAAACGGCCCCAGGTCACGGATGTTTCTGAACATGGCCCCATGTCACAGATATTCCCGGACACTATCCCCGGGTCACAGATGCTTTTGGATATGGCCCCAGGTCACGGATGTTTCTGGACATGGCTCCAGGTCATGGATGTTTCTGGACATGACCCCAGGTCACGGATGTTTCTTGACATAGCCCCAGGTCATGGATGTTTCCGGACACGGCCCTAGGTCAAAGATGTTTCTGGACACGGCCCCAGGTCACGGATGTTTCTCGACATGACCCCAGGTTACGGATGTTTCTCGACATAGCCCCAGGTCATGGATGTTTCTGGACACGGCCATAGGTCAAAGATGTTTCTGGACACGGCCCTAGGTCACGGATGTTTCTGAATATGGGTCCAGGTCACGGATGTTTCTGGACATGGCCCCCAGGTCTAGGATGTTTCTGGACATGGCCCCCAGGTCTCGGATGTTTCTGGACATGGCCCCAGGTCACAGATGTTTCTGGACATGGCCTCAGGTCACAGATGTTTCTGAACATGGCCCCTGGTCACGGATGTTTCTAGATACGGCCTCAGGCCACGGATGTTTCTGGACATGGCCCCCAGGTCACGGATGTTTCTGGACATGGCCATAGGTCACGGATGTTTCTGGACACGGCCATAGGTCATGGATGTTTCTGGACATGGCCTCAGGCCACGGATGTTTCTGGACATGGCCTCAGGTCACGGATGTTACTGGACATGGCCTCAGGTCACGGATGTTACTGGACATGGCCTCAGGTCACGGATGTTTCTGGACATGGCCTCAGGTCACGGATGTTTCTGGATATGGCCATAGGTCACGGACGTTTCTGGACATGGCCCTCAGGTCACAGATGTTTCTGGATATGGCCATAGGTCACGGATGTTTCTGGACATGGCCTCAGGTCACGGATGTTTCTGGACATGGCCATAGGTCATAGAGGTTTATGGACATGGCCATAGGTCACGGACGCTTCTGGACATGGCCATAGGTCATAGATGTTTCTGGACATGGCCATAGGTCACGGATGTTTCTGGACATGGCCTCAGGTCACGGATGTTTCTGGACATGGCCATAGGTCACGGATGTTTCTGGACATGGCCTCCAGGTCACGGACGTTTCTGGACACGAGCGCTGGCACCTGTCACTGACCGAGCTGTGAGAAAAGCGAGAGAAGTGAAGAGTTTTTGTGTCTTACAGTGGAGCGGCTCCTGGTGGCACGGAGCCAGAGGAGAAGACGTGAGATGCCGGCTCCTCAGCCGTTAATGTCCGGAGTGTGCCTTGGCAGCTGGAGCCGGAGATGTGCAGACAACCGAGCGTGGCCAGGTAGACATTAGCACATGGACCGCAGCCGCCGCCGACCACCTGGGCCCACATTATGTGTCTAGTAACACTGGCGAGGTTGCCACTGTGCCACCGCTCGGACAGTCCGTGTCGTCTTCTCGCCCTCCACAGCCCCCAGATCCCCTCATCTCTACAGGCCGCTCAGGGAAACCTGGATCCATTCTCTCTTCTAAATGTACAAATTCCTTTAATCTCTCATCATGTAAATAATCTGGATTATCGGACAGCTGACAATCTGATTCTCCGGGTCCACAGAATGTGCTGCGGTTACAGATGTCATTTCCTCGCAGCTTTCTCTTCCTGTGAGATTTCACATCACACCGCCACGCTGTGCTGGAAACCAGTGTCGGATTATCGGACTTTCCTGGATACGCGTTTCCCAGGCGTTTGTGGTTCCGCCAGTGCTGTGGATGCGCAGTCTCCGTTCTAGCGTCATGGTGATTCTCAGGACCCGGAACCAAACTATTCATCACGGGAGGATTTATGCTACATGCTAGAATAAGAAATTAATAAATAGACACAAATACGGCACAAACAGGCTGCTCCCCAGAGACCGAAGGCAGCGGAGTCACTCGGGGACATGCTGCTGACTGAGGGGCATCTGGTCCTGAAACCGGAGCCCCTGATACCATGAGATGGAGCAAATAGTGTACATGTCATCCCGGCCACGCCGCCATTGTGGGGGGATCAGGTTTCTTGTATCCAGACCTGCTGCCCCTCACTCATCAGCACACAAGACCCCGCAGAAGATGAGGATGGCGCCCCCTGTCCACCAGCCGGATAAATGTTCCTCAGGACGAGGAAACACAAAGTGATCCCCAACATCCTCATGCCAGAAGCGGCCCTGGAAAGCAAGGTTCTATGGAAAACAGTAATGGAGGACTGGCAAACTGTCGGACAAGTCCCAGTCATAGGAAGGGGACACATGAGGGGGTGCAGGACGGGTCTGTGACCATGAAATTGAAGGTCACACGTGGCGCTAGATCACTCATCGACCTTCTCACTGGATAGTCATTGCTGCAACAACTTTCTTAGCTGATTCGTGGTGTCCAATGGTTTAGTTTCTCAGTCCCCGGTGTCCAATGGTTTAGCACTCCTGTCCCCGTTGTCCAGTGGTTTGATGCTCCAGTCCCCGTTGTCCAGTGATATGATGCTCCTGTCCCCATTGTCCAGTGATATGGTGCTCCTGCCCCCGTTGTCCAGTGATGTGGTGCTCCTGTCCCTGTTGTCCAGTGATGTGGTGCTCCTGTCCCCGTTCTCCAGTGATGTGGTGCTCCTGTCCCCGTTGTCCAGTGATGTGGTGCTCCTGTCCCCGTTCTCCAGTGATGTGGTGCTCCTGTCCCCGTTGTCCAGTGGTTTGATGCTCCTGTCCCCATTGTCCAGTGATATGGTGCTCCTGCCCCCGTTGTCCAGTGATGTGGTGCTCCTGTCCCTGTTGTCCAGTGATGTGGTGCTCCTGTCCCCGTTGTCCAGTGATGTGGTGCTCCTGTCCCCGTTGTCCAGTGATGTGGTGCTCCTGTCCCCGTTGTCCAGTGATATGATGCTCCTGTCCCCGTTGTCCAGTGATATGATGCTCCTGCCCCCGTTGTCCAGTGATGTGGTGCTCCTGCCCCCGTTGTCCAGTGATGTGGTGCTCCTCTTCCTGCTGTCCAGTGGTTTGATGCTCCTGCCCCCGTTGTCCAGTGATGTGGTGCTCCTGTCCCCGTTGTCCAGTGATGTGGTGCTCCTGTCCCCGTTGTCCAGTGATATGGTGCTCCTGCCCCCGTTGTCCAGTGATATGATGCTCCTGCCCCCGTTGTCCAGTGATATGATGCTCCTGTCCCCGTTGTCCAGTGATGTGGTGCTCCTGCCCCCGTTGTCCAGTGATGTGGTGCTCCTGTCCCTGTTGTCCAGTGATATGATGCTCCTGCCCCCGTTGTCCAGTGATGTGGTGCTCCTGTCCCCGTTGTCCAGTGATGTGGTGCTCCTGCCCCCGTTGTCCAGTGATGTGGTGCTCCTCTTCCTGCTGTCCAGTGGTTTGATGCTCCAGTCCCCGTTGTCCAGTGATATGGTGCTCCTGTCCCCGTTGTCCAGTGATATGATGCTCCTGTCCCCGTTGTCCAGTGATATGATGCTCCTGTCCCCGTTGTCCAGTGATATGATGCTCCTGCCCCGTTGTCCAGTGATGTGGTGCTCCTGTCCCTGTTGTCCAGTGATATGGTGCTCCTGCCCCCGTTGTCCAGTGATGTGGTGCTCCTGCCCCCGTTGTCCAGTGATGTGGTGCTCCTGTCCCCGTTGTCCAGTGATGTGGTGCTCCTGTCCCCGTTGTCCAGTGATGTGGTGCTCCTGTCCCCGTTGTCCAGTGATGTGGTGCTCCTGTCCCCGTTGTCCAGTGATGTGGTGCTCCTGTCCCCGTTGTCCAGTGATATGATGCTCCTGTCCCCGTTGTCCAGTGATATGATGCTCCTGCCCCCGTTGTCCAGTGATGTGGTGCTCCTGCCCCCGTTGTCCAGTGATGTGGTGCTCCTCTTCCTGCTGTCCAGTGGTTTGATGCTCCTGCCCCCGTTGTCCAGTGATGTGGTGCTCCTGCCCCCGTTGTCCAGTGATGTGGTGCTCCTCTTCCTGCTGTCCAGTGGTTTGATGCTCCTGCCCCCGTTGTCCAGTGATGTGGTGCTCCTGTCCCCGTTGTCCAGTGATGTGGTGCTCCTGTCCCCGTTGTCCAGTGATATGGTGCTCCTGCCCCCGTTGTCCAGTGATATGATGCTCCTGCCCCCGTTGTCCAGTGATATGATGCTCCTGTCCCCGTTGTCCAGTGATGTGGTGCTCCTGCCCCCGTTGTCCAGTGATGTGGTGCTCCTGTCCCTGTTGTCCAGTGATATGATGCTCCTGCCCCCGTTGTCCAGTGATGTGGTGCTCCTGTCCCCGTTGTCCAGTGATGTGGTGCTCCTGCCCCCGTTGTCCAGTGATGTGGTGCTCCTCTTCCTGCTGTCCAGTGGTTTGATGCTCCTGCCCCCGTTGTCCAGTGATGTGGTGCTCCTGTCCCCGTTGTCCAGTGATGTGGTGCTCCTGTCCCCGTTGTCCAGTGATATGGTGCTCCTGCCCCCGTTGTCCAGTGATATGATGCTCCTGCCCCCGTTGTCCAGTGATATGATGCTCCTGTCCCCGTTGTCCAGTGATGTGGTGCTCCTGCCCCCGTTGTCCAGTGATGTGGTGCTCCTGTCCCTGTTGTCCAGTGATATGATGCTCCTGCCCCCGTTGTCCAGTGATGTGGTGCTCCTGTCCCCGTTGTCCAGTGATATGATGCTCCTGCCCCCGTTGTCCAGTGATGTGGTGCTCCTGTCCCCGTTGTCCAGTGATATGGTGCTCCTTTCCCCGTTGTCCAGTGATGTGGTGCTCCTGTCCCCGTTGTCCAGTGATGTGGTGCTCCTGTCCCCGTTGTCCAGTGATGTGGTGCTCCTGTCCCCGTTGTCCAGTGATGTGGTGCTCCTGTCCCCGTTGTCCAGTGATATGGTGCTCCTGCCCCCGTTGTCCAGTGATATGATGCTCCTGCCCCCGTTGTCCAGTGATATGATGCTCCTGCCCCCGTTGTCCAGTGATGTGGTGCTCCTGCCCCCGTTGTCCAGTGATGTGGTGCTCCTCTTCCTGCTGTCCAGTGGTTTGATGCTCCTGCCCCCGTTGTCCAGTGATATGGTGCTCCTGCCCCCGTTGTCCAGTGATGTGGTGCTCCTGTCCCCGTTGTCCAGTGATGTGGTGCTCCTGTCCCCGTTGTCCAGTGATATGGTGCTCCTGCCCCCGTTGTCCAGTGATATGATGCTCCTGCCCCCGTTGTCCAGTGATATGATGCTCCTGTCCCTGTTGTCCAGTGATGTGGTGCTCCTGCCCCCGTTGTCCAGTGATATGGTGCTCCTGTCCCTGTTGTCCAGTGATATGATGCTCCTGCCCCCGTTGTCCAGTGATGTGGTGCTCCTGTCCCCGTTGTCCAGTGATATGATGCTCCTGCCCCCGTTGTCCAGTGATGTGGTGCTCCTGTCCCCGTTGTCCAGTGATGTGGTGCTCCTGTCCCCGTTGTCCTGTGATAAGGTGCTCCTGTCCCTATTGTCCAGTGATGTGGTGCTCCTGTCCCCATTGTCCTGTGATAAGGTGCTCCTGTCCCTATTGTCCAGTGATGTGGTGCTCCTGTCCCTGTTGTCCAGTGATGTGGTGCTCCTGTCCCTGTTGTCCAGTGATGTGGTGCTCCTGTCCCTGTTGTCCAGTGATGTGGTGCTCCTCTTCCTGCTGTCCAGTGGTTTGATGCTCCTGTCCTCGTTGTCCAGTGATGTGGTGCTCCTATCACTGTTATCCAGTGGTTTGGTCCTCCTCTTCCTGTTGTCTAGTGGTTTGATGCTTCTGTCCCTGTTATCCAGTGATGTGGTGCTCCCATCACTGTTATCCAGTGGTTTGGTGCTCCTCTGCCTGTTGTCCATTGATATGGTGCTCCTGTCCCTGTTGTCCAGTGGTTTGGTGCTCCTCTTCCTCTTATCCAGTGGTTTGGTGCTCCTCTTCCTGTTTTCCAGTGGTTTGGTGCTCCTCTTCCTGCTGTCCAGTGGTTTGGTGCTCCTCTTCCTCTTGTCCAGTGGTTTGGTGCTCCTCTTCCTCTTGTCCAGTGGTTTGGTGCTCCTCTTCCTCTTGTCCAGTGGTTTGGTGCTCCTCTTCCTCTTGTCCAGTGGTTTGGTGCTCCTCTTCCTCTTGTCCAGTGGTTTGGTGCTCTTCTTCCTCTTGTCCAGCGGTTTGGTACTCCTCTTCCTCTTGTCCAGTGGTTTGGTGCTCCTCTTCCTGCTGTCCAGTGGTTTTGTGCTCATGTTCCTCTTGTCCAGTGGTTTGGTGCTCCTGTTCCTCTTGTCCAGTGGTTTGGGGCTCCTATTCCTCTTGTCCAGTGGTTTGGGGCTCCTGTTCCTCTTGTCCAGTGGTTTTGTGCTCCTGTTCCTCTTGTCCAGTGGTTTGGTGCTTTATTCCCTGGTGTGTAGTGGTTGAATGTCTCAATCTCTTGTGTACATTGGATTATATAGTCCAGTGTCTCATGTAATGTAATTTAGTGCCCCACTTCATAATCTCCATTGGTCTGTTGCTCCAGTCCCCGTTGACAAGTGGCCCTAAGCACTGTTGTCCCATGTTAGGCCTGGGCCCCTGGCATATGTATCCCCACAAGTTTTGCCTCTTCATGCTCACGTGCCTGGATGATGCTCCAATGCCATAACAGTGGAATCTGACACATAATCCACCTAACATGAGATATTACCACAGTGGACATCTACAAATGTGATGACCAGTGTTTCATCAAGGAAAGGGTCAACAAGCAGGAGGGCTGTAGGCTAAGCATTGCTCCAGGAGCAAGGATCCCAGGAGGCCGTATTTCACAGCAGTCACAGGTGATGACAAGGGACAATTTAGTGCCTAGGTTAGCTCCTATGTGAGACATAGTGTTGTAATTACAGCTCTGCCCCAGATAAGAGACAACCTCACAGACTTATAATAGCTGCAACCTCAATCCTTCCAAAGTCTAAGAAAACATCTGATGTCTTCACTCACAGTCCAGAGGATTCCTGGGCAGAAGACAACATCAAGAAGAAGGCCATAGAGGGGTGATAATTAGGAGATAATCGGTGCCCCTGCAGTGACAAGCCCATCATATAGATAAAGGATCCTCTGGTGCTCACACAATGTATCACACCTGCTGAATATGTATCAGAACACGGACTGGAAAGTCACAGAGGACAGGAAGAAGTCGCCGAAATTCCACAGGTGTCACTTGATACATGTATACACTGCTGGTAGGCAACGGCTCGGAATATTATTTTACATAAATTTGAAGAGACAGCACTGGCTTCAGGGCTCAAGATGTTACACAAGAAGTCACCAGCCGATGTCAGCGGGACCGGCCTGCCATCTAATAAGTATAGAAAGGTCCAGGAGTCTGAAGGAGGAGGAGGACACAGGAGTCTAGAGGAGGAGGATATAGAGAAGTCTGGAGGAGGAGGGCGACAAAGAGATGTCTGCAGGAGGAGGAAAACAGAGGTGACTAGAAGAAGACAAAAGTCTGGAGGAGGACACAGAGGAGTCTGGAGGAGGAGGAGGACAGATAAGGTGCTGTATGAATAAGAGTCTGGAGGAATATGAGGAAAGAGGAGGGCACAGGGTAGTCTGGAGGAGGGCACAGGGTAGTCTGGAGGAGGACACAGAGGAGTCTGGAGGAGGACACAGAGGAGTCTGGAGGAGGAGGACACATAACATGCTGCATGAATAAGAGTCTGGCGGAATATGAGGAAAGAGGAGGGCACAGGGGAGTCTGGAGGAGCAAGAAGGACACAGAACAGTGTGGAGGAGGAGTACATAGATGAGACTGGAGGAAGAGGATGACAGAAGATGCTGGAGGATTAGGAGGACATAAAGGAGTTCTGAGGAAGAGGAGGGCACACAAGTCTGGAAAAGAAAAGGAACATGGAGAAAAGGGACACGAGAGTCTGGAAATGAGTAGGACACGAAGGAGTCTGGAGGAGGAGGACACAGAGGAGTCTGGAGGGGAAGGACACAGAAGTTTGGAACAAGGGGCTGAGGAGTTTGGATGAGAGGGACAGAGGAGAATAGAGGATGAAGACACAGAGGAGTCTGTAGAAAGACAGAGGGGTCTGCAGGAAGAGGGATTGAAGAGTCTGGAGGATAAGGGAGACAGAGGATTCTGGAGAAGAACACAGAATTATACGAGACCCTTTATATCTGAAGTCTTGGGGCCGCAGGTGAAGGTGACACCATCTCATACATTGCCCATCCTGCCCCAGGGCTAGTGACCACAATGGGGTTATTCTTCACGATGAACACCATAAACCTGCCATCAGGAATGTGCGTCACCGGCCCTGGCGATTCCTGCCGGGGATGCGGTTGTGTCATGAGTCTTAGTCATGGAACATGTGGCTGCAGACGGTGGGCGCAGCTCGCACATTGGCAGAATTCACAGCTCCCTGCCCCCAGTGTGCCCATATCCTCCCCATAAAAAGCGCCAGCCACAGGCACAAATAACCAGGCAAGGCTGGGAAGCTGAAGGCGACAGCAGGACCTCTAGCCTCACCGGGCAATCACGGCTGCTGATTAGGTGCCATTTCCTGGCCTGTAAATCACACCTTCCCTTAGGAGCTGATCCATAAAACCCTGCAAGGTGGAGGCGTAATATGCACTAATTGTCCTCTTCATTCTCACACTACCCATAATGCATCAGCACCAGACGACTCAAAACCGAGAGTCCAGGTCCATGTTGTCTATAGCAATGAAGCTTCATCAGTCTCCGATAACAATTCTGTAACTTTCTCATAAAATAGAATACAATATATTGGTATTCAGGGATATCCTTCTCTGACACACAGCTCCAAACACCCTACATACTGCTTACCTGCAGTCACCACTTGGGGGGCTCAAAACATAGTTATACTGCTACTAGGAGGAGCTCATTACATAGAGATTTATACAGCCACCACTAGGGGGAGCTCACTAAACACAGATTTATACAGCTACCACTAGGGGGAGCTCACTACATACAGATTTATACAGTCACCACTAGGGGAGCTCACTACATACAGATTTATACAGTCACCACTAGGGGGAGCGCACTACATACAGATTTATGCAGTCACCACTAGGGGGAGCTCACTACATACAGATTTATACAGTCACCACTAGGGGGAGCTCACTACATAGATTTACACAGCCACCATTAGGAGCTTGTAGTCTGTGGAGGAAGGTGCTGTTTTGTGTGCTCCAGGAGAGTAACCAGTTTTTCACCCAGGAATCCCCCCCCCCCCTCTCTGACCCAGGAAAGAGAGGAGTGTATTGGATGGACTGTGGGGCTGAGTCCCCGTCTCCCACCCCTCGGTCTAAGCCGGCGAGGGGTGGGAGCTCATTGCTACCGGCAAAGAGGTTCACCAGATCCGGCAAGGCCCAAAACATGGAGGAGCCCAGGAAGGCTGCAAAGCCCCTAAGGCTGAGGCGAGGGCCACTGCGGTGTCTCCTCCCGGAGGTGAGCCGAGTACTCGCAGAGGTGCAGCGGCGCCGGTGCCGAAGGATTGGGGCACTAGGGCCGCATGGGAGCTGGTTACCAGCTATGGCTCCCGCGTCCATACGTACCTCAGCGAGCATGAGGAGACTGGGAAGACCCTCAGGAGACTCCGGGAGGAGCTGAAGGAGGTGAGGCAAGCTGCAAACAGAGCCTCCCGCACAGAGAAGTCTGCCCTAACAGCCAGGATATCCAGCCTGGGGATCTGTATTGAGGGCATGGAAGCCCAGAGAGCGGCGATATTGGACAACAGCGGGCCCTTCCGGGAAAAGCTGGAGAATGACGACCGATTCCACAACATGGCTGCTGCAAAGGAGCCAGAGGGGTCTCGGCATCCGACCCAGGTGGAGGGGGTGGACCATGAGGAGATGGAGGAGGCACCGTACCCACCTGGGGGCTTGGTAAGTGATCTCCAGGCCACACACAGCGGGATAGATCCAGTGCAGGTCCCACTCCCATCAGACCATAGTATTTCAGAGGATGATGGGGGTGATGCGGATGATAGCAGCAGCGATAACAGCAGTAGTGGGGGTTGCCTCGTCTTGCAGCAGATCTGTCAGCTAGAGCCCCCAGTAAATTATGCCCACCTGAAAGTTTGGGGATGAGGTCTGCGGGGACGAGGCAACCGGGAGGGGGAAAAAGAAAAAAAAGGAAGAAAACATCGGAGGAGAGGTTGGTGTTTGTCCCCCTTCCTGGGACCCCCCGATCCCGCTGTGTGGAGCCCGCTACCCACCCCGGCCCGGGACCTGCAGTGGGTCCGGTGCGAGGGAGCGGGGAGAGTACAAGTCGTATGGCGCAGGTCGCCGTCTCTGCTGGCGGTAGCAGAGGGGGCGAGAGTGGGCATGCGGCTGCAGAGCCGGACAGTGTGCATGGTCTGGAGAGTGGCCCTGTGGCGGGCAGTAATAAAACCTGTGGAGGTGTCCAGGTCCAATCCGCTGTGGAAACGGGGGACGGCCTGGTGCCTGCTGCACCCGCTGACGCTCGGGGGGTAGGGGCTGTGGGTACCTTGCCGGAGGTCACCGCTCCCCGCAGTGTTGGCGGTGCGCTGTCAGCCGGGGCCGCATCATCGGCGGCGTGTGCTGTGGTGTCGGGGTCCCCCACATGCAGATCCGATGCTGGGTCAAAGTCCGGGACCCCGGCACTGGTTATCAACTCGGGTGCAGCTGTAATGGCTGCGGTAATACCGGTCCGGACGGCATCCTCGCCGAAGAAAGTCGCACCGCCGGGGTCCTCTGCATGTGTGTCACCTGTATCTGTGGAGGACCCGGCGGTGAAGTGCACACAGGAGCGTGGAGATGGTCTGCAGGAGAGGCTGGAGCAACAGTCTGCAGCTGCCAGCACATGCTCTGCTGAAAAGCAGGGTGTGGTAATTAAACCCTGCAGTATCGATCTTAAAGGGGCAGCTGCACTGCAAACAGCAACAACCCCAGCAGAAAGCAGGAAAAAAAATGCAAACAAAAATGTAAATAAGAATGGAAGTGGTGCAAGTGGTGTGAATAGTGTGTGTGATAATGGTGAAGGGTCAGGTGTTGGAAGGGCAGTTTCTGCTGGAGGTATGGTTGGTGTGAATGGTGCCAGCGTGGGGACTTCTAGTGAAAATGGTGAGGCTGAGGTAAGTGAGGTCGAGATGGTTGACTGTGAGGTTGAGGGTTCAGGGAATATAGGGGCTGGTCCATCGTCCCCCTCACCTGCAGCCGCCATTAGTTATGCAGCTGCTGCCGCTGGGGTTCCACAGGGGTCTTCCTCATCTGACCCAGGGAATGAAGCTTTTCGCCGCCGTTTCCTGGAGGCCCTCAGAAAAGGGGAGCTGCCTTCCAAGAGAAAATGGGGGGGGGGAAGACCGTGTGATCCCTCCCGACAGCCGGGCAGGGGGTCTCCAGGAGAAATGTGGTTCGTCTTCGCTGGAGGGGCGATGAAGCGTGTCCATCCAGGACAAATGTGGTGAAGCTACTCATGAAGATGGACTTCAGGGCTATTGACATCTTTGCTCTGATACATCCTTTTGGGACCTCCACCTTTGATATCAGCTTTGTTCGGCCGGAGGGCTTGGAGCTCTTTTGGTCGAATTATGAGCTGGTAAAAGAGGAGCCCGGCTGGCGAGGTTTCGCCGTGGAAGCAATTTCTCGCCAAAGTGGGCCGAAGAAAGTGACCGTTTTAACATGTAATGAGTCTCTTTCTGGCGTTGACATAATGACCTGGTTGAGTCGGTACGGCGAGGTTGTGGAGGTCCCGAAGAAGAACGGGATGATTTTGGTATCTGGTCAGGAGGCTGGACCTTCATGGTAAAGTTGAAGCGTTCAGGGGGCACTGTCACCCACATCCCTTCCTCGGCTTTTCTGGGAAGGGATCGGATTCTGGTCTTCTACCATGGCCAGCCGGGCGGAGGGGAGCCGTGAGAAAGTTCCTGGCGGTGCAACTTCTGCAGAGGTTGGAGGTGGTAGCGGGGGAGGAGCTGAGGGGCCGATGATGAATAGCAGGGCTAGAGGCCCCTCTTACCAGCGGAGGCAGGCAAGGCGTCAGGAGGGCAGGGGGCAGGAGGAGCCTCGGGAAACTGGGGTAATGGCTGCCCCCTCCTCCGAGGCGACGGCCCATGTCACTGAGGCCCCGGGGGAGGAAGCGGTGAATGAGGAGATCAGACGGATGGAGAATGAGGAAGTGGCTGATCTCTCAGATGCCTCTCAATATGAAAGTTTTGATGAGGATGGAGGGGAACAGCCAAAAGAAATGGGTGACAAGGGTACCAAGAGTGCCAAAAGTAAAAAAAAGAAGAAAAAAGGTGGAAAATCTTCTTCCCTGACCAAGGTGCCTAAGGAAGGTCCCACCGACTCCCCTCTGATCCCCCTCTCCAACCGGTTCCAAGCCCTTGACGATCCTGCTGAGACGGGAGTCGGGGATGAGGTTCCGGAGGTAACATCGGGAGGGCCTTTGGGAGGCGGGGAGTCCCTACTCTGGGGGGTGTGTCTTCCTCGGGAGGTGGGGACGATCCTGGGTCCGGAGGTGAGAAAGAGGTGGGAGGGATGGATACCTCTGTCTCTCTGAAAAGAAAAGGGGGGGCTTCATCGTCCGGAGATGAGCGGGCTAAGAAAAAGGGTGGGGTGAAGAAAAAGGCCATCTAACTCGATCACTCATGATGGCGGCACCCACCCCGTTGACTCTAGCGAACATTAATGTCGCTAGTATAAAGTCTGATGCGGCTAGATTTGCGGCCTTTGATTTTCTCACCCGGTTTGAGGCTGAAATTTTGTTTTTGCAGGAGACCAGGCTTACGGATATGGGGGCCATACGCAAGGTGAAGAACGAGTGGAGGTGCGGGTCTTCCTACTGGTCTCTTGCAGCCGAGCTGTGTAGCGGGGTGGCAGTCCTTTTTAAGACTGCATCGGTTGAATGCCAGAGAGTTATCAAGGTAGAAATGGGGAGGTGCCTGGTCTTCGGCTCATTAACATCTATGGTCCGCAGTCAAAGTGGGACCGTAAATGTCTCTTCCTGAAGATTAAGCCCTATCTTTTTACGAGTCGGCAGGTGGTCTTTGGAGGTGATTTTAACACTGTCACAAGGCTTCGTGATAGGGGAGGCTCCATTGACCGGCTGGCTTATGATAGTAATACTCTTAATAGCATAGCTAGTGAAGCTCGCCTAGTGGATGTCCACATCCGGCACACCCCAGGTCACTGTGGTTTCACCTTTCATAGAGGTAATTTTAGGTCTAGGATAGACAGGTTTTTTTTAAAGGAGGAAGCCATCTCTTCAGCAGTGTCCGTTGTTGAGGTGGAGTTCTCCGATCACTGTCTGATTTCTTTTTCTCTGAATGTTTCAGAAACCCCTCGGATGGGAAGGGGACTATGGAAGCTGAATTCGTCCCTCTTGGAAGAAGCAGAGATAAGACAATCCTTTGAGGACTTTCTTCAGAGCCAGGTACCACTTTTGGATCTCTGTAGCGATAAGTCAGAGTGGTGGGAGATGTTCAAGGATCAGGTTGCGAGTTTCTTCCGCCAGCTCTCGAGCCTCAGGAGCCTGAGGAGGTACCGCCTGTGTCAGGAACTGAGGAGGAAACTCGAACACCTCATCTCGGCTGGAGGTGAGGAGATCTCCAGAGTGAAGTCTTTACTCAAGAGGTGTCAGTACGATAGGCAAACATCTTTGGTTTTTGAGAGGGATTTCGGGAGGTACCGCTCGCCTGACCCCTACAGAAACTGTAAGATGTCAGTGAGTTGTAAGGTGGTGACAGATTTGGTCAACGATACGGGTTCCCTGAAAAGATCCAAATCAGGGATCCTGGAGGTGATCAGATCTTTCTACTCACACCTCTTGGGGAAGAGGGATCTGGATCGGAACGTGATGTCGGCTTTCCTGGCCGAGGCCATCCCTGAGCCAGGGGATGACCCCTCGCTTCACGTTTTGACAGAACCAATCAGGGAAGAGGAAGTGCGACTGGCCATTAATGGGCTTCGGCCTAAGAAATCGCCAGGTCCGGATGGCTTAACATCCGAGTTTTATAAGACCTTTAGGGACTCCTTGGTCTCTCTCTTGACTGAGGTGTTTAACGAGTGTCTCTCCTCGGGCGCTCTTTCCCAGTCGATGAGGCAGTCTGCCCTGATTATCCTGTCAAAGGGTATGGACCCGTCCCGTATTGAGAATTGGCGTCCCATAGCGCTTCTCAATACTTACCGGAAGGTTCTGGCAAAGGTGCTGTTCAAACGGCTGGTGAAGTTTGCACCCCGGCTCCTTTCGGGGGCCCAGCACTGCTTTGTTCCAGGCCGCAGTACGTTTAGTGCTGTGCTCGGTGTCCGAGAGGCAGTGGAGCAGGGCAGGACAGGTCACTGGAAGGGGTACTTGCTGTCCTTAGACCAGGCGAAGGCTTTTGATCGGGTTAACCATGAGTACCTCTGGTCCGTCCTTCTGAGGTACGGTCTGCCTGGGGGGTTTGTAAATTGGCTAAAGATCTTGCATGCAGGGGCAGAGACTTTCCCGCTCGTGAATGGTTGGTCTGGCCGCCCTTTTGAGGTTGGGTCTGGGGTCCGCCAGGGCTGTCCATTGAGCCCGCTGTTATACGTGTTCACGATAGATCCCCTTTTAAGGTGGATTGAGCGTGGGCCATTGGCGGGAGTCAGGATGGACCAGGTGGCCCCGAAAGCCACTCTGAGGGTGGTAGCGTATGCCGATGACGTCTCCCTTTTCGTGTCCTCGGGTGAGGAGGCGGAGTGGGTCATGTCTGAGGTTGATCGCTACTCGGAGGCTCCTGGGTCCAGAATTAATCAGGAAAAGTGTGAGTCTCTGGCTGGGAGGGGGAGACCCTAGTTTTGGTCTCCCGGACACTCTTCCAGAGCCCCAGACATCGGCATAAATCCTAGGCATCGAATTTGGCCCTGGGGACTACCCCCAGCAAAATTGGGAGGGTAGACTTAAGATTGCCGCCCAGAAGGTGGACCAATGGAAGGGTTGGTCTTTGACCCTGAGGGAAAGAGTTAGCTTGGTTAAGGGTTTTTTGCTACCCTTGTTAATATACCTGGGCAGTGTCTGCATGTTGCCAGAGCCGCTCTGGACATGGGTCTACAGCCTGTTTTTCCAGATGTTATGGGGAAATAGGCTGAACCTAATCAAGCGGGAGGTCACATATCGCACAAGGAGACTAGGAGGGTTGGGTATGGTCATCCCAGTGGTGTTTCTAATAAACACTATTGTCAAGACTAACATCGCCAACCTCTGGTCAGAGAGGGCTCCTCTGTGGGTATTCTCCTGCAGGGGATGGCTTTGGCCCTTCTTCCAGGAATGGGAGACAGGAGGGCAAGTGAAGGACCTGTGCACACCGCACGGGCATCTCCCGGCTTACGCTACCCTAGTTCTGAAGGTGATCCGCCGGTGGGGTCTGGGAATGTGGGAGATCAGGACCATGTCAAGGAAATTCCTTGACAGGAGGGTCCTGTTGACCCATTTCCAGAAGCGTCTGGTGCTCAAAGATTGCCCAAGTCGGGACCTGGGGGGTGGGCTGAGGTTACTGAATTCTACACGGGTCCGCTTGAAGTTTTGGGACTTGGCTTGGCGCTGCTTCCATGGGAAACTGTATGTAAGGGACAACCTGAGGTGTAGGAACTCCGATGATCGGGGTTGTCCCTGTGAGGGGTGTTGTGACACGCTGGAAAGCATGGAGCACTTCCTCCTTCAGTGTCCTTTTAATACAGGGGTGTCAAGATTCACACCGTGACCGTCACCCCTACGTCACGGATCGGGGTGACTTTAGGCCAACAGACGGCTATCACATGTGCAGGGGGGCTTATCTTAGTTATCCCTCCACTGCTAACAATGTGATGAAACAACACACAAGGCTATTGACCTCTTAGTTTCCAGCAGGGGCTTATTTTAGGTATCCCACTGCTCTTCACTATACCACGAACTGCAGGGATTTATGTATATCCCGCTTACAGTTCCACTTAACACTTGCAGCTCTCTGGCGCCCCCTTACTCTCAGGTACTGCACCCTGGGTAATTAGTCGCCAGACAGGCTGCCTGCTATGTACTGGCTATTGGGCACGCTGCAGCGACGAGATAAACTACTCCCACTCAGGCAGGAACAATAATTATTAACGCCGCAGTCGCTACAACATCACCCAAAAGCCTGCACGGTATTGCTGCCACCAGCTCCGATTAAACGGGTCCGAAGCTAACCCAACACAGTAGCGTAATTCCCTTCAGGAGACTTAGGGTACGTTTTAGAGCATGGAGAAAGAACTAGTATTAAATAATATACCCCACAAAATTTAGGCAGTGCTTTATTAAAATCTTTTACAAAGATGTTACAAATGAGACAATTGCAAATATGTACAAGGTAATTATAACATAAAGGGGATTAAAGGAGAAAAGATATCACTCACATGTTCTCAATTCATTGCCGGCAACCAGGCTAGTGGAGCTCCCATACGTCCCAGTGCATTGGACGTGCTCCGGGCTCTCCAGGAAAAAGACAAGAAGTGACTGCTGGGAGCCTGCCAGAAACTTAAAACCTGCAGCTAGTGACATCACAGAAAGGCTGGCTTATCCAGACTCTCCTCTCTCTACATTCTGAGTACTTCAACCTTAAATTTGTCTACTTTCTATAACTTCGCTACAAAACATGTCATAGTCATAACAAGCCCAGCATTCATCTCGGATTAACGTGGGCATTCTAATGAGATCAAATATGTCCAGTCTGTGATACATATTTACAGAGAAATCCCTACTTCTTTACCAGATGGAGTTAGAAGCCCGTGTTTAGAGTGATGGATAGATCCCCCGAGGGAGATTAAGAATATATATTTTCGTGTTCTTAACTTAAATGGTTTGCCTAATATCTAACAAAATCAGAACAAAGACCTCAGGGTTTCTGGGGACTTATAATCCAGTTCTAGCTGGTCACTTTCCACTGCAGGGATGCCGGTCGTAAATACCTTGGGGGGGGGGGGGGAGATGAGGGCTTGGGAGCTGAAAGTCAGGAATTTGCAGCTACAAGCCATAAAAGCTGTTGCAGAATCACTCCAAGAAGGGGTTTTTTTAGCCCACAGCCTGGGTAACAAGAGAAACTAGACTTATATGATATTTCATACAACATTGTGACAAGGGGTCTACAACAGGGTGGGTGCTTCCATAGGCTGGCCTCGGCTGGCACACCTTACCTATGCAGAGTGGGCGTATGGGGCATTCTGATCCCTGGGTGGCTGAGATCGGGGCACTTTATTTCTAGTCAGTTTAGTCGTCAGGTTTTACACGTGCTCTCTCTCACCCAGGGGGGAGTGGGTTTCCTGGGATGAGTGAAGGAGCCAAGTCCCAGGCTTCTGCTTCCCAGACCAGGCTGGCGGGGGCAGAAGGAACCAGCAACCAGCCTGCACATCAGAGGATTCGGGGGTGAGACGCTCCACCAGGAGTCACAGCAATGTGGCTCCTACTCCCCCCAGGTCTGCAGAGACCCAGAGAAGCCGCAAGGCTTCCATGGAGGAGAAGCCTGCTAGCATGCAAGATGGCAGTCCTTCCGGAGGAAAGCGGAGTGCTCATGGAGGTGAGGCCAACCTCACTGAGGAGGGTTGGGCGCTGCAGAGACCCCGGGAGTCTGTGTCTACCTATGCCTCCCGGGTCATGAGCCACCTCCCGTGAGTATGAACAGGCTAGTAAGGCCCTGAGGAGGCTCCGGGAGGAGCTGCACTGCACATGCGCTAAAGCTGCAGGTGCCTCCAAACCCAGGAAGACGCAATTCCAGGCGGAGGTAAAGATCCTGAAGCTTGAAATTAATGACCCGGAGGTAAGAAAAGCATTTATTTGAGGAAAAAGTGGAACATTTAAAGAAAAGCTTATAAATGAAGACCTATTCAGAGAAATGGCTGATAACAGAGAGCAAAGGCAGATGGGGCTGCAGCCTGAGTGCCAGGTGGATGATGATGAGGAGGAGGAGGATGACCAGCAGAAAGCCCCACCTGGCAGCCTGCTTAGTCACTCACAGGCCACGTGCAGTGAGGTCCCTGCAGGACAGGCGACAATGACATCTCGTCGCAGTTCTGCTGGCTCTGGGGAGGACAGTGACATCGGCCAGTGAGGGGCGCTAATGGCAGAGATCAAGCTCCTGGAGTCCCCAGTGTGCCTTCAGAACTTCCATCTTGGTGATGATTTACCAGAGGAGGCACCTGGGGGCCAGAAGAAAAAGTCAAAGAAGATCAAACCAAAGCTGCAGGAAGCGGTAAGCTATGTATATGTCCCCCTCCCTGTACCGTCTGAGTCGGCTGCAGGGTCAGCTCGCTGTATAAGCCCCATTGCCCAGCCCTGCCCGGTTTCTGCTGTGGATCCGGTGCAAAGGCGCGGGGAGATTACAGAGCACGGTAATGAGGCGCAGAGCTCCGTCTCTGCTTGCAGTAGCTGGGACGTAGCAGCAGGTGCATCAGCCAAGAGGCTGGACAGTAAGCGGCCCGGCGGCGGACGAACGGTCAGGCCACGATACTGTGGTCCGCTCCTCAGTGGGAGGGGGGAGCGGCCCGGTGTCGGGGGCAGCTTCGGTAGCCTCGGTGCCCCTGAATACTGTTGCCGCTGATCACTTAGTTGAGGAGCGGCGGCGGTGTGAGGGGGTTACCGGGTCTGGGAGTTCCGGTCTTCCCAAAGTCCTATTTTGTGTTGGTGCCGCTGGTCAACAAGATCCTGATGCTAAGGATCAGCGGTGCCTCAAAGCAGCTAAAGATCAATGGCGCCTGGTAGCAACCATGAAGCAGCGGAAAATATCAACTGATGATGCGGAGGGCACACATAAAACCAGGGGTGAGGTCACCTCCAGTTCTGTGGAGGAGACTCAGCCCCTTGTGCCTGATGATGCGGAGGCCAAAGTGTCACCCCCTGTTGTCACTGGTCCAGCAGGAGTGAATGTGGTGGGTATGGATGCGGAAAACTCTGTCTAGTGGTGTGGTTGCTGGTTTTGTGGAGGGTGAGGAGGTTATGGAGGTGGGTAATTGTGATAAAATTGGTGTGGATGTGGTCAGGTCACTGGTCCGGTTGCCCACCTGGTGGTGGCAGCGCCTGTCAAGAGCTTTGCAGCTGTCACCTCTGGGGGAAATAGGGCATCCTCCTCGTCTCTGGGCTCTGGGGACGGCATGTTGCAGCGGCGTCTCCAGGAGGCTCTAAAGAAGGGGGAGAGATCACTAATGGTAGAGGGTCGAGAGGCTGATCTATCATTCTGGATAGAGAGGCATGGCCTCGGAGCAAAGAGTGGGGGATACAGTGTTGTCCCTCCCAACAGCCAGGCCGGGTAGTGTGCATAGGAATGTGTGTTATGGCTGGCAATCAGGCAACACAGCGTGCAGTAATCAGCGCACATACAGAGATCTGGCAATAACCAAAAACAATAGGACGAGCTCTGAGACGTGGAATCTCTGTAGACTGCAGTACCTGATCTATCCTCACACAACTATAAGCAGCAGTGGATTGCGCCTAACAACTACCTATGCAACTCGGCACTGCCTGAGGAGCTGACTAGCCTGAAGATAGAAATACAAGCCTGACTTACCTCAGAGAAATACCCCAAAGGAATAGGCAGCCCCCCACATATAATGACTGTTAGCAAGATGAAAAGACAAACGTAGGAATGAAATAGATTCAGCAAAGTGAGGCCCGATATTCTAGACAGAGCGAGGATAGCAAAGAGAACTATGCAGTCTACAAAAAACCCTAAAACGAAAACCACGCAAAGGGGCAAAAAGACCCACCGTGCCGAACTAACAGCACGGCGGTGCACCCCTCTGCTTCTCAGAGCTTCCAGCAAAAGACAATAGCAAGCTGGACAGAAAAAAACAGAAAACAAACTAGAAGCACTTATCTAGCAGAGCAGCAGGCCCAAGGAAAGATGCAGTAGCTCAGATCCAACACTGGAACATTGACAAGGAGCAAGGAAGACAGACTCAGGTGGAGCTAAATAGCAAGGCAGCCAACGAGCTCACCAAAACACCTGAGGGAGGAAGCCCAGAGACTGCAATACCACTTGTGACCACAGAAGTGAACTCAGCCACAGAATTCACAACAAATGTGGTCCGTCTTCGGTGGAGGGGCAGTGATGCATGTCCTCCAAGGTCGAAGGTTGTGGAGCTCCTGCTGAGGATGGGCTTCAAGGCGATTGACATCTATGCCTTGATACGTCCCTATTCCACACCTGAGTTTGATGTCAGCTTTGTTCGGCTTGAACTCTTCTGGTCGAACTATGAGTTGGCAAAAAATGAGCCCGGCTGGCGAGACTTTGCCGTTCAGGCGGTGTCTCGCCAAAATCAAGTCAAGAAAGTGACCGTGATGACTTGTAATGAGTCGCTTTCTTGTTATGACATCATGATGTGGATTGGCCAGTATGGAGAGGTAGTGGAGATGCCAGAGAAAAACCATGACGAGTTTGGTATCTGGTCAGGGGCCTGGACATTTATGGTAAAACTTAAGCGTTCAGGTGGTACGGTTGCCCACATACCATCATCTGCCTTCCTGGGTAGGGATCGTATCCTGGTCTTCTACCAGGGGCAACCGAAGCTCTGTCACAAGTGCGGCGACCCCACACACTTCAGCGCAAACTGCACTGTGCAGAAGTGTGCATTGTGTGGGGATATCGGCCATCTTGCTGCATCTTGTGTGGAGATTAGGTGCCACCTGTGTGGTGAGTTAGGTCACCCATTCAGCCGTTGTCCTCACTCCTTCGCTAACGCAGTTGTGACTCCAGTGGGAGAAAGCTGTGAGGCTGATTCTGCTGGGGAAGGGACTAGCAGGGGTGAGGGAGCTGAGGGGACAAGGAAGAAAAGCAATAAAAAGACACCTGCCCAGCTAAGGCGTCTAGACAAGCGCAGACAGGATAGGGAGCTGGGCGAGCCTCGGGCTACTGGGGCGGCCCCTGTTCTGGACGCCAGTCTTGCTGCTGAGGCCCCAAGGGATGATGAGTTGGATGAGGAGGTCAGGAGGATCCACAGGGAGGAAAGTGCCACTGCCTCAGAGTCCTCCCATTATGAAAGTATGGATGAGGATAATAGGCAGTGGCTAGAGGACAAGCGTAAGCTCGGCACCAAAAAGAAGAGAAAGAAGGGAGATAAAAAATCTTCTCCCGCTCTGACCAAGGTACCTAAGGAAGGAAAAACCGACTCCTCTTTGGTTGGTCTTTCTAACCAGTTCCAAGCCCTTGAAAACATCTCTTCCTCTGAGGAGGAAGCTGAGGGTGAGGTTCTGGCTTCGGCGGGGCTCACAGGGGACGCCGAGTCTCCTCCTTCTGGGAATGTAAGATCCTTGGAGGGAGGGACTGGCCCAGAGTCCGGAGAAAAGGACGAAAAAAATAAAAAACACGTGGGAATGGATACCTCATTGTCATTAAAGAGGGGGAAGGATTCCTCCTCTGAGGCAGAGGATAAGGGGAGTGGGAAAAAGAAAGCCATCTAACTCAATCACCAGTGATGGCGGAGCTCACTCCGTTGACGCTGGCGTCCATTAATGTCGCCAGCATAAACTCAAATACAGCTAGATTTGTGGCCTTTGATTTTCTCAGGCGGGTTGAAGCTGACATTTTCTTTTTGCAAGAGACCAGGCTGCCAAACATGGCAGATGTGTTTAAAGCTAAGAGGGAGTGGAGACTCAGGCCCTCCTATTGGTCTCTTTGCGGCCAAGCCGTATAGCGGAGTGGCGGTCCTTTTTACCGCACCGGTGGAATGCCGACGGGTTAATGAGTTAGAAATGGGGAGGTGCCTGATCTTAGATGTCCTCATGAAGGGACAAGAGCTCCAGCTCATTAACACCTGTGGTCCCCAATTTAAGTGGGACCGGAAGTGTCTCTTTAGGAGGATCAAGCCCTACCTTTTTACAAGTCGGCAGGTTGTCTTTGGAAGGGACTTCAATGCTGTCACGAGGCCCCGAGATAGAGGAGGTTCCAGAGACAAGCTGACTTATGATAGCGTCGCCCTTAACAGTATAGCTAGTGGGGCTCGCCTGGTGGATGTCCACATTCGGCACACCCCAGGCCACGAGGGGTTCACCTATCATAGAGGTAACTGTAGGTCCAGAATAGATAGGTTTTATTTAAAGGAGGAAGCTGTCTCTTCAGCAGTGTCTGTTGTTGAGGTGGAGTTCTCTGACCACTGTTTAATTTTTTCTTTTCTCTGAATGTTGCAGAGACCCTCCGGATGGGAAGAGGCTTTTGGAGGCTCAATTCATCTCTCTTGGAAGAAGCGGAGATAAGATAGTCCTTTGAGGATTTTCTTCAGAGCCAGGTACCATTACTGGATCTTTGTATTAGTAAGTCAGAGTGGTGGGAGATGTTCAAGAAAAGAGTGGCGAGATTCTTCCGCCAGCTCTCGAGCCTCAGGAGTCTGAGCAGGTACCGCCTGTATCAGGGTCTGAGGAGGAAACTCGAGCATCTTGTCTCAACTGGAGGTAGCCGCGAGGAGATCTCCAGAGTGAAATCTTTGCTTATGAGGTGTCAGTACGATAGACACGCATCTTTGGTTTTTGAGAGGGATTACGGGAAGTACCGCTCACCCGACCCTTACAGAAACTGCAAGATGTCAGTGAATAGTAAAGTGGTTACAGGACTGTTCGACACTACGGGGTCCCTGAGGCGATCCAAATCAGGGATCCTGGAGTTTGTCAGATCCTTCTACTCGCACCTCTTGGGGAAGAGGGATCTTGATTGGGATGAGATGTCGGCTTTCCTGGCTGAAGCCGTCACCCAAACCAGGGGTAGACCCCTCTCTTGACGTTTTGACAGAAATGATCAGGGAAGAGGAAGTTCAGTTGGCGATTGAAGGGCTTGCCCCCCAAAAATCGCCTGGTCCAGATGGCTTAACATCTAAATTCTATAAGACCTTTAAGGACGTTTTGGTTCCCCTCTTGACTGAGGTATTCAATGAGTGTCTTTCCTCGGGCACTCTGCCGAAGTCAATGAGGAGGTCTGCTCTGATCATCTTGTCAAAGGGTAAGGACCCATCTTGCATTGAGAATTGGCGTCCCATAGCGCTTCTCAATGCAGACAGGAAGGTTCTGGCAAAGGTGCTGTTTAATCGGCTGGTGAAATTTGCACTCCGACTCCTTTCGGGGGCCCAGCATTGCTCTGTTCCAGGCTGTAGCACATTTAGTGCTGTGCTCTCTGTCCGAGAGGCAGTGGGGCAGGGTAGGGCTGGTCACTGGAATGGGTATATGCTGTCACTGGACTAGGCAAAAGCGTTTGATCGGGTTAATCATGAGTACCTCTGGTCCGTCCTTCTGAGATATGGCCTGCCGGGGGGGTTTGTTGATTGGCTTAAGACCTTGTACAGTGGGGCAGAGAGTTTCCCGCTTGTGAATGGTTGGATTGGCAGCTCTTTTGAGGTTGGGTCCGGTGTTTACCAGGGTTGTCCCTTGAGCCCGCTGCTGTACGTGTTTGCGATTGACCCTCTTCTTAGGAGGGTGGAGCGTGGACCGTTGGCTGGGATCGGGATGGACCAGGCAGCACCGGAAGCCACTCTGAGGGTGGTGGCGTATGCTGATGATGTAATTGTGTTTGTTTCCTCTCATGAAGAGGCAGGGTGGCTGATGTCAGAGGTAGATCGCTACTCGGAGGCATCCGGGTCCAAGATCAACCGGGATAAGTGTGAGAGTCTCTGGCTGGGAGGGGGAGATCTTGGTTTTGATCTCCCGGACACCCTTCCAGGACCCAAAGTCTCTGCAAAAGTCCTTGGCATCGAATTTGGCCAGGGGGATTACCCCAAACAAAATTGAGACAGCAGGCTAGAGATCGCCACTCAGAAGGTGAACCAATGGAAGGGTTGGTCTTTGACCCTAAGTGAAAGGGTAAACCTGATCAAAACTTACCTGCTCCCTTTACTGATTTATCTGGGCAGTGTATGCATCTTGCCGGAATCTCTCTGGACTCGGGTCTACAGTTTGTTCTTCCAACTGTTATGGGGGAATAGACTGAACCTGGTCAAGAGGGAGGTTACTTACCGTACGAGGAGACTAGGAGGGTTGAGTATGGTCAACCCTGTGGTATTCCTTGTGGATACCTTCATTAAGATCAATATCGCAAACCTCTGGAAAGAGAGGGCTCCTCCGTGGGTATTCTCCTATGGGGGATGGTTTCAGCCTTTCTTCCAGGAATGGGAGACAGGAGGGCAAGTGAAGGATCTTCGCACACCGCATGGACATCTTCCGGCTTACCCTACCTTGGTTCTGAAGGTAATTCGTCGGTGGGGTCTGGGAATGTGGGAGATCAGGACTCTGCCAAGGAAACTCCTTGACAATAGGGATCTGTTGACCCATTTCCAGAGGCCTCTGGCGTTCAGGGACTGCCCAAGTCGGGATCTTGGGGTGGGTTTGCATCTTTTGAATTCTATCAGGATCCCCTCGAAGTTTTGGGACTTGGCTTGGCGCTGCTTCCATGGGAAACTGTGTGTGAGGGACAATCTGAAGTGTAGGAGCTCTGAGGACAGGAATTGTCCTCGGGAGCATTGTGGTACCTTGCTGGAAAGCATGGACCACTTCCTGCTTCATTGTCCCTTCAACACAGAGGTGTACAACAGGGTGGGCGCCTTCATTGGCTGGTCTCGGCTGGCCGGTCTCTCCTATGCGGAATGGGCCTATGGAGCATTCGGAGACCTTGGTGGTCGGGACCGCTGCACCTTTTTTCTAGTTAGCGCAGTGGTTAGGTATCACACGTGGAACGCACGGTGCTTAGTATCGACGCAATGAAAAATCTTCCCAGTGGAAGATGTGTTTAGGACCATACTCGGTGACCTGGTGAAGGTGCGCTCTCTGGAGTCTGGGAGATTGGGCGCACGGAGGGCCGCTCTCCTCTGGAGGGGCTTTTCTTTTAGTGTGCCCTAGTCTGGTCATCTCCTTTCCTGGTGGTGGGCTGCTGCTGACACTGTAGATTTTTGTTTTGTTTGATCATTATACAGTGATGTAGGGCTGCAGGCGCCGAACTTGGGCTTCGTGATTTGTAATTATTGTGGTGTGTGCTGCTGTATATAATGTATATATTGTATATAGGGATATAGAATTGGGTGTAGGTGTTAGGTTGGGTGGTGGGAAAAGGGGGGAGGTGGGATTATCTTGTGGGACTATGGGACACAGGGTTGTTTGGGGGAAAACTGGCACTGCCTGATCTGGCCTATGGACGTTGGACATGGACTGAGGAATGAGACGCAGGACCAGCTCTCAGGTCAGTGCGGGGGGTTGGGAATGAAGGATAGCTTAGTATTGTATATATTTGGTTAATTTGTAGTTATTTTATTCAAAACAAAACAAAAAAAAAAAAAGTTCATGTATATAGTTTTTGTTTGCCATTGTTTATTTTATTTGTTATTATTATTTTTGTTTGGTGACCGGACCAGAAGGTCAAAGTAGTTATTCTGTATATACTGTATAATATGTGTGAGAGGAGAGAATGAGCGGCTGGACCAGTGTTCAGTATACTGTTTATTTTCTGGCTAATATTTTTGTTATGTTTTCTGCTATTATTATTGTTATGTTTTTCATTTTTATAATAAAAGATCTACAGGAGGTAACTCAGGATCAGTAATGTAATGTATGTACACAGTGACTGCACCAGCAGAATAGTGAGTGCAGCTCTGGAGTATAATACAGGAGGTAACTCAGGATCAGTAATGTAATGTATGTACACAGTGACTGCACCAGCAGAATAGTGAGTGCAGCTCTGGAGTATAATACAGGAGGTAACACAGGATCATTAATGTAATGTATGTACACAGTGACTGCACCAGCAGAATAGTGAGTGCAGCTCTGCGGTATAATACAGGATGTAACTCAGGATCAGTAATGTAATGTATGTACACAGTGACTGCACCAGCAGAATAGTGAGTGCAGCTCTGGGGTATAATACAGGAGGTAACTCAGGATCAGTAATTTAATGTATGTACACAGTGACTGCACCAGCAGAATAGTGAGTGCAGCTCTGGAGTATAATAAAGGATGTAACTCAGGATCAGTAATGTAATGTATGTACACAGTGACTGCAGCAGCAGGATAGTGAGTGCAGCTCTGGAGTATAATACGGGATGTAACTCAGGATCAGTAATGTAATGTATGTACACAGTGACTGCACCAGCAAAATAGTGAGTGCAGCTCTGGGGTATAATACAGGAGGTAACTCAGGATCAGTAATGTAATGTATGTACACAGTGACTGCACCAGCAGAATAGTGAGTGCAGCTCTGGAGTATAATACAGGAGGTAACTCAGGATCAGTAATGTAATGTATGTACACAGTGACTGCACCAGCAGAATAGTGAGTGCAGCTCTGGGGTATAATACAGGAGGTAACTCAGGATCAGTAATTTAATGTATGTACACAGTGACTGCACCAGCAGAATAGTGAGTGCAGCTCTGGAGTATAATAAAGGATGTAACTCAGGATCAGTAATGTAATGTATGTACACAGTGACTGCAGCAGCAGGATAGTGAGTGCAGCTCTGGAGTATAATACTGGATGTAACTCAGGATCAGTAATGTAATGTATGTACACAGTGACTGCACCAGCAGAATAGTGAGTGCAGCTCTGGAGTATAATACAGGATGTAACTCAGGATCATTAATGTAATGTATGTACACAGTGACTGCACCAGCAAAATAGTGAGTGCAGCTCTGGGGTATAATACAGGAGGTAACTCAGGATCAGTAATGTAATGTATGTACACAGTGACTGCACCAGCAGAATAGTGAGTGCAGCTCTGGAGTATAATACAGGATGTAACTCAGGATCAGTAATGTAATGTATGTACACAGTGACTGCACCAGCAGAATAGTGAGTGCAGCTCTGGGGTATAATACAGGATGTAACTCAGGATCAGTAATGTAATGTATGTACACAGTGACTGCACCAGCAGAAGAGTGAGTGCAGCTCTGGAGTATAATACAGGATGTAACTCAGGATCAGTAATGTAATGTATGTACACAGTGACTGCACCAGCAGAATAGTGAGTGCAGCTCTGGGGTATAATACAGGATGTAACTCAGGATCAGTAATGTAATTATTATTATTATTATACATTTTTATAGCGCCATTTATTCCATGGCGCTTTACATGTGAATACGGGGCAAATATAGACAAATACATTAAACATGAGCAGATAACAAGGCACACGAGTACATAAGGAGGGAGGACCCTGCCCGCGAGGGCTCACAGTCTGCAGGGGGTGGGTGAGGATACACTAGGAGAGGGAAGAGCTGGCTGTACGGCTGTTCAGTAGGTTGAGGATCACTGCAGGCTGTAGGCTTGTCGGAAGAGATGAGTCTTCAGGTTCTTTTTGAAGGTTTCTATGGTAGGCGCAAGTCTGATGTGTTGGGGTAGAGAGTTCCAGAGTATGGGGGAAGCACGGGAGAAGTCTTGGATGCGGTTATGGGAAGAAGAGACATACATACATGTGTATACATACATGTAATGTATGTATACAGTGACTGCACCAGCATAATAGTGAGTGCAGCTCTGGAGTATAATACAGGATGTAACTCAGGATCAGTAATGTAATGTGTGTACACAGTGACTGCACCAGCAGAATAGTGAGCGCAGCTCTGGGGTATACAGGATGTAACTCAGGATCAGTAATGTAATGTATGTATACAGTGACTGCACCAGCAGAATAGCGAGTGCAGCTCTGGGGTATAATACAGGGGGTAACTCAGGATCAGTAATGTAATGTATGTACACAGTGACTGCACCAGCAGAATAGTGAGTGCAGCTCTGGGGTATAATACAGGATGTAACTCAGGATCAGTAATGTAATGTATGTATACAGTGACTGCACCAGCAGAATAGTGAGTGCAGCTCTGGGGTATAATACAGGATGTAACTCAGGATCAGTAATGTAATGTATGTACACAGTGACTGCACCAGCAGAATAGTGAGTGCAGCTCTGGAGTATAATACAGGCAGTAACTCAGGATCAGTAATGTAATGTATGTATACAGTGACTGCACCAGCAGAATAGTGAGTGCAGCTCTGGGGTATAATACAGGATGTAACTCAGGATCAGTAATGTAATGTATGTACACAGTGACGGCACCAGCAGAATAGTGAGTGCAGCTCTGGAGTATACAGGATGTAACTCAGGATCAGTAATGTAATGTATGTATTCAGTGACTGCACCAGCAGAATAGCGAGTGCAGCTCTGGGGTATAATACAGGATGTAACTCAGGATCAGTAATGTAATGTATGTATACAGTGACTGCACCAGCAGAATAGTGAGTGCAGCTCTGGGGTATAATACAGGATGTAACTCAGGATCAGTAATGTAATGTATGTACACAGTGACTGCACCAGCAGAATAGTGAGTGCAGCTCTGGAGTATAATACAGGCAGTAACTCAGGATCAGTAATGTAATGTATGTACACAGTGACTGCACCAGCAGAATAGTGAGTGCAGCTCTGGGGTATGATACAGGATGTAACTCAGGATCAGTAATGTAATGTATGTACACAGTGACGGCACCAGCAGAATAGTGAGTGCAGCTCTGGAGTATAATACAGGAGGTAACTCAGGAACAGTAATGTAATGTATGTACACAGTGGCTGCACCAGCAGAATAGTGAGTGCAGCTCTGGGGTATAATACAGGATGTAACTCAGGATCAGTAATGTAATGTATGTACACAGTGACTGCACCAGCAGAATAGTGAGTGCAGCTCTGGAGTGTAATACAGGCAGTAACTCAGGATCAGTAATGTAATGTCTGTATACAGTGACTGCACCAGCAGAATAGTGAGTGCAGCTCTGGGTTATAATACAGGATGTAACTCAGGATCAGTAATGTAATGTATGTACACAGTGACGGCACCAGCAGAATAGTGAGTGCAGCTCTGGAGTATACAGGATGTAACTCAGGATCAGTAATGTAATGTATGTACACAGTGACTGCACCAGCAGAATAGTGAGTGCAGCTCTGGAGTATACAGGATGTAACTCAGGATCAGTAATGTAATGTATGTATACAGTGACTGCACCAGCAGAATAGTGAGTGCAGCTCTGGGGTATAATACAGGAGGTAACTCAGGATCAGTAATGTAATGTATGTACACAGTGACTGCACCAGCAGAATAGTGAGTGCAGCTCTGGGGTATAATACAGGATGTAACTCAGGATCAGTAATGTAATGTATGTACACAGTGACTGCACCAGCAGAATAGTGAGTGCAGCTCTGGGGTATAATACAGGATGTAACTCAGGATCAGTAATGTAATGTATGTACACAGTGACTGCACCAGCAGAATAGTGAGTGCAGCTCTGGGGTATAATACAGGATGTAACTCAGGATCAGTAATGTAATGTATGTACACAGTGACTGCACCAGCAGAATAGTGAGTGCAGCTCTGGGGTATAATACAGGATGTAACTCAGGATCAGTAATGTAATGTATGTACACAGTGACTGCACCAGCAGAATAGTGAGTGCAGCTCTGGGGTATAATACAGGAGGTAACTTTTCCTCTTCTATGACTGCTGGTTGCAGTAGTTCTTTTGAGCTGATTTTCCAGGTTCCATGCAGTCAGTGATTGTGATTTCAGCTCCGAGGGCAGGGAGCAGTAATTCTTCGCCGCTGTCACACGTGTGAAGTTTCTTGGCTGCAGGTGCTGCTTTATCACATTGTAAACTAGAACAATAATCCCTCCTGTAGCTGCGGCCGCTGACTCGGGGCTCCCATGTGACTGCAGCCGGATAACGTCACGAGGAAACGGAAAAATTAAAAACGGATGAAGCACTCCGAGGCCGGGGCAGGAAATCACTGTTTCTTTAAGGTCTCTGTGGCCGGAGGACAAGTAACACGTCAGGTGAAATGTGACAGGAGGGTGTAAATCGCCAAAATGAAAATCTGCGACAAAGAAATCCAGAGAAAACTCAACAAAATCAAGTTGGAAAATATGAAATCATGAAGAACCTCAAGAAATGCTGCACCTCATCCTCCAGTCACCCCCAGAGCTGCACTCACTATTCTGCTGTTACATTGTGTCTCATCCTCCAGTCACCCCCAGAGCTGCACTCACTATTCTGCTGTTACATCATGTCTCATCCTCCAGTCACCCCCAGAGCTGCACTCACTATTCAGCTGTTATTTGCTTATATACGGCCATCATGTTCCTCAGCCTTCCCTCTCCCCGCCGGGGCTCAATCTCTATTTCTTATCACTATGTCTTTAGAATGTACAGACTCCTTGAAGATGTCGTTCATGGTGGGACTTAAGTCCAGAACCTCAATGCTGCACAGATGCAATGCTAACCACTGAGCCGCCATGGTCGGCCCCTCACAGGTCTGCGTTCTGGCACATGTGGTGCCATTTCTCACACGTACTGGAGACAGGTGTACTCATATAATCTATGGGGCTGCGCAGATCACCGGCAGCACGGACCACAGAAAGCGAGATGTCAGTGCCGTCCATGGGACACGTTCTGGGAGAGAAAGGAGCGATGTAGGAGTTAGAAAGATAGATACATAGATAGATGGATAATAGATAGATAATAGATAGATAATAGATAGATGGATAATAGATAGATAATAGATAGTAACATAGTAACATAGTTAGTAAGGCCGAAAAAAGACATTTGTCCATCCAGTTCAGCCTATATTCCATCATAATAAATACCCAGATCTACGTCCTTCTACAGAACCTAATAATTGTATGATACAATATTGTTCTGCTCCAGGAAGACATCCAGGCCTCTCTTGAACCCCCCGACTGAGTTCGCCATCACCACCTCCTCAGGCAAGCAATTCCAGATTCTCACTGCCCTAACAGTAAAGAATCCTCTTCTATGTTGGTGGAAAAACCTTCTCTCCTCCAGACGCAAAGAATGCCCCCTTGTGCCCGTCACCTTCCTTGGTATAAACAGATCCTCAGCGAGATATTTGTATTGTCCCCTTATATACTTATACATGGTTATTAGATCGCCCCTCAGTCGTCTTTTTTCTAGACTAAATAATCCTAATTTCGCTAATCTATCTGGGTATTGTAGTTCTCCCATCCCCTTTATTAATTTCGTTGCCCTCCTTTGTACTCTCTCTAGTTCCATTATATCCTTCCTGAGCACCGGTGCCCAAAACTGGACACAGTACTCCATGTGCGGTCTAACTAAGGATTTGTACAGAGGCAGTATAATGCTCTCATCATGTGTATCCAGACCTCTTTTAATGCACCCCATGATCCTGTTTGCCTTGGCAGCTGCTGCCTGGCACTGACTGCTCCAGGTAAGTTTATCATTAACTAGGATCCCCAAGTCCTTCTCCCTGTCAGATTTACCCAGTGGTTTCCCGTTCAGTGTGTAATGGTGATATTGATTCCTTCTTCCCATGTGTATAACCTTACATTTATCATTGTTAAACCTCATCTGCCACCTTTCAGCCCAAGTTTCCAACTTATCCAGATCCATCTGTAGCAGAATACTATCTTCTCTTGTATTAACTGCTTTACATAGTTTTGTATCATCTGCAAATATCGATATTTTACTGTGTAAACCTTCTACCAGATCATTAATGAATATGTTGAAGAGAAGAGGTCCCAATACTGACCCCTGCGGTACCCCACTGGTCACAGCGACCCAGTTAGAGACTATACCATTTATAACCACCCTCTGCTTTCTATCACTAAGCCAGTTACTAACCCATTTACACACATTTTCCCCCAGACCAAGCATTCTCATTTTGTGTACCAACCTCTTGTGCGGCACGGTATCAAACGCTTTGGAAAAATCGAGATATACCACGTCCAATGACTCACCGTGGTCCAGCCTATAGCTTACCTCTTCATAAAAACTGATTAGATTGGTTTGACAGGAGCGATTTCTCATAAACCCATGCTGATATGGAGTTAAACAGTTATTCTCATTGAGATAATCCAGAATAACATCCCTCAGAAACCCTTCAAATATTTTACCAACAATAGAGGTTAGACTTACTGGCCTATAATTTCCAGGTTCACTTTTAGAGCCCTTTTTGAATATTGGCACCACATTTGCTATGCGCCAATCCTGCGGAACAGACCCTGTCGCTATAGAGTCCCTAAAAATAAGAAATAATGGTTTATCTATTACATTACTTAGTTCTCTTAGTACTCGTGGGTGTATGCCATCCGGACCCGGAGATTTATCTATTTTAATCTTATTTAGCCGGTTTCGCACCTCTTCTTGGGTTAGATTGGTGACCCTTAATATAGGGTTTTCATTGTTTCTTGGGATTTCACCTAGCATTTCATTTTCCACCGTGAATACCGTGGAGAAGAAGGTGTTTAATATGTTAGCTTTTTCCTCGTCATCTACAACCATTCTTTCCTCACTATTTTTTAAGGGGCCTACATTTTCAGTTTTTATTCTTTTACTATTGATATAGTTGAAGAACAGTTTGGGATTAGTTTTACTCTCCTTAGCAATGTGCTTCTCTGTTTCCTTTTTGGCAGCTTTAATTAGTTTTTTAGATAAAGTATTTTTCTCCCTATAGTTTTTTAGAGCTTCAATGGTGCCATCCTGCTTTAGTAGTGCAAATGCTTTCTTTTTACTGTTAATTGCCTGTCTTACTTCTTTGTTTAGCCACATTGGGTTTTTCCTATTTCTAGTCCTTTTATTCCCACAAGGTATAAACCGCTTACACTGCCTATTTAGGATGTTCTTAAACATTTCCCATTTATTATCTGTATTCTTAGTTCTGAGGATATTGTCCCAGTCTACCAGATTAAGGGCATCTCTAAGCTGGTCAAACTTTGCCTTCCTAAAGTTCAGTGTTTTTGTGACTCCCTGACAAGTCCCCCTAGTGAAAGACAGGTGAAACTGTACAATATTGTGGTCGCTATTTCCTAAATGCCCGACCACCTGCAGATTTGTTATTCTGTCAGGTCTATTAGATAGTATTAGGTCTAAAAGTGCTGCTCCTCTGGTTGGATTCTGCACCAATTGTGAAAGATAATTTTTCTTGGTTATTAGCAGAAACCTGTTGCCTTTATGGGTTTCACAGGTTTCTGTTTCCCAGTTAATATCCGGGTAGTTAAAGTCCCCCATAACCAGGACCTCATTATGGGTTGCAGCTTCATCTATCTGCTTTAGAAGTAGACTTTCCATGCTTTCTGTTATATTTGGGGGTTTGTAACAGACCCCAATGAGAATTTTGTTACCATTTTTCCCTCCATGAATTTCGACCCATATGGACTCGACATCCTCATTTCCTTCGCTAATATCCTCCCTTAAAGTGGACTTTAGACAAGACTTTACATAGAGACAAACCCCTCCTCCTCTCCGATTTTTACGATCCTTTCTAAACAGACTGTAACCCTGTAAGTTAACTGCACAGTCATAGCTTTCATCTAACCATGTCTCGGTTATTCCCACTATGTCAAAGTTACCTGTAGATATTTCTGCTTCTAATTCTTCCATCTTGTTTGTCAGGCTTCTGGCGTTTGCGAGCATGCAGTTTAGAGGATTTTGTTTTGTTCCAATCTCCTCGCTGTGGATTGTTTTAGAAATGTTCTTACCTCCCTTCTGAGTTTGTTTTCCTGGATCTTCTTTGTTCAAGTCTAATGTTTTTCTTCCCGTCCCCTCTTCTTCTAGTTTAACGCCCTCCTGATGAGTGTAGATAGATAGATGGATAATAGATAGATAATAGATAGATAATAGATGATAGATAGATAATCGATAGATAGATGGATAATAGATAGATAGATGATAGATAATAGATAGATAGATAATAGATAGATAGATAATAGATAGATGATAGATAGATAATAGATAGATAGATAATAGATAGATGGATGGATGATAGATAGATAATCGATAGATAGATAATCGATAGATAGATAATAGATAGATAGATAGATGATAGATGGATAGATAATAGATAGATAGATGATAGATAGATAGATAATAGATAGATGGATGGATGATAGATAGATAGATAGATAATATATAGATAATAGATAGATAATATATAGATAATAGATAGATAAATAATAGATGGATAATAGATGATAGATAGCTTGTAGGTAGATAGATAATAGATACATATTACATAATAGATAGATGATAGATAGATAATAGATAGATAGATAATATATAGATGATAGATAGATAATATATAGATGATAGATAATAGATAGATAAATAATAGATGGATAATAGATGATAGATTGTAGATAGATAGATAGATAAATTAATAGATAGATAATAGATTGATAGATAATACATAATAGATAGATAATGGATAATAGATAATAGATGGATAATAGATAGATATATAATAGATGATAGATGATGACACAGCTCCCTGCACTTATCGGCTCCTGTGTTTTTTGTTGGTCCCATAAGGTAAACACCTTTTTTCTGGGAATCTTACTGGGGCTATTAGGTTTGTAATGGTCCGGCCCCTCCTAAAGTTATATCAGGTTGATTAGAATGTTTTTAGAAAAGAATCTCTTAGTAACAAGTGCCGGCGTTTATTTACGACACTCCTTATATATTTATTCCCTTTGTTATAATCTGTCATAAAATTCAACTGAAAACCTCCCGGGTTATTTTCAGGGTTTTATTTTTCCTCTGCAGTTGACTCCCGCCTTAGATTTGTGTTCAGTATTCTGCAGACATTCACTTTGTGTTTTATTTACATATTTTTCGAAGGTCAAATTTATTAATTTTTGTTGACATTTTTTTCTCCAAAAATCTCTTTTTTATCATTTCAGCTTGTGCAATGTAATCAGAAGATTTCCTTTTTGGTATCTGTCGGAATTGGCTGTGAATGCTCCTCTCGCACTTCTGACATCTAAGGAGCCATTGCCGTCTACTTTTGGGAGAAATGTTTTTGGAACAATCCGATTGTATTCATGAAACAAATCGAAATCTAAACAGGTGATTTTATCTTTATTCACAGTTCCCACAAAAGAAATCCCCCAATCATTACAATTCAGGCTGTCAATCAATTTCTGGGCTTTTCCTGGGAGCCGCGACAAAATATAATTAAATCCTCTAGGTCCCTTTTATAGAACAAGGATAGGATCTGATAAAGCTGATGAGGACTCGAATCGCCCCATGCATAAATGAGCTAAACTTGGTGCGACCCGAGCCCCCATTAGTTATATTTTGGCGCAGCACCCCGGAAAAGCCCGGAAATTGATTGACAGCCTGAGTTGTAATGATTGGGGGATTTCTTTTGTGGGAAATGTGAATAAAGATAAAATCACATGTTTAGATTTCGATTTGTTTCATGAAGACAATCGGATTGTTCCAAAAACATTTCTCACAAAAGTAGACGGCAATGGAGTGTCGTAAATAAACGCCGGCATTTGTTACTAAGAGATTCTTTTCTAAAAAACATTCTAACCAACCTGATATATCTTTTTGAGGGGCCGGACCATTACATACCTAATAGCCCCAGTAAGATTCCCAGGAAAAAGGTGTTTACCTTATGGGACCAACAAGAAACACAGGAGCCGATAAGTGCAGGGAGCTGTGTCACCGCTGCCATCACCCAACATGGAGCAACATCAATAACATCCAATAGCGCAGGTGACAAATTCATGATACAACCACATGTACCCTGTGACAGCACTTCTGGGATCTATGGAGTCACCCTGTGACAGCACTTCTGGGATCTATGGAGTCATCCTGTGACCGCACTTCTGGGATCTATGGAGTCATCCTGTGACAGCACTTCTGGGATCTATGGAGTCACCCTGTGACAGCACTTCTGGGATCTATGGAGTCATCCTGTGACAGCACTTCTGGGATCTATGGAGTCACCCTGTGACAGCACTTCTGGGATCTATGGAGTCACCCTGTGACCGCACTTCTGGGATCTATGGAGTCACCCTGTGACAGCACTTCTGGGATCTATGGAGTCATCCTGTGACAGCACTTCTGGGATCTATGGAGTCACCCTGTGACCGCACTTCTGGGATCTATGGAGTCACCCTGTGACAGCACTTCTGGGATCTATGGAGTCATCCTGTGACCGCACTTCTGGGATCTATGCAGTCATCCTGTGACCGCACTTCTGGGATCTATGGAGTCACCCTGTGACAGCACTTCTGGGATCTATGGAGTCATCCTGTGACAGCACTTCTGGGATCTATGGAGTCATCCTGTGACAGCACTTATGGGATCTATGGAGTCTTCTGCTCGTGTGGCTGCAATGTCGGCCGTATGACCCAAGCGTTGGGGGCTGGAATGAATGGTCATCGCCAGAACACCACATTTGGTTTGGTCCAGCACAGTTTATCTGGACATTTATTACTATCACAGTCCTTCCTGTAGAATCCATCCCGGAAAATGTATCCAATCGCACTCAAGTGCTGAAGAGGAAAGAATCTTTTTGGATTTCCCAACTCCAGACTTTATTTCCCGATGGTCTGAATGATGAGCTTGAAAAAGTTTGATTTAATAATGCCTACTGAATCATGTAATGTTGATGACATTTAAAAAAAAAAAATTTATTTTTTTATTTTGGGGGATTTTTTTCCTCTTTTTACGGAGCATTATCCTCCTTTTCATGTGGCTGGGTGCGGCTATAGAGCTCCCCCAACATTCTGCTCCTCTGGTTCTTGAGAAGCGAGCTAAATATAAAGCGAATCTGATACACTCTTATATATGATATATATATATTTCACCCCTTCACCCCCAAGGGTGGTTTGCACCTTAATGACCGAGCCAATTTTTACAATTCTGACCACTGTCCCTTTATGAGGTTATAACTCTGGAACGCTTCAACGGATCCTGATGATTCTGACGTTTTCTCATGACATATTGTACTTCATAATAGTGGTAACAGTTCTTTGATATTACCTGCGTTTATTTGTGAAAAAAACTGAAATTTGGCGAAAAGTTTGAAAATTTTGCAATTTTCCAACTTTGAATTTTTATGCAATTAAATCACAGAGATATGTCACACAAAATACTTAATAAGTAACATTTCCCACATGTCTACTTTACATCAGCACAATTTTGGAACCAAAATCTTTTTTGTTAGGACGTTATAAGGGTTAAAAGTTGACCAGCAATTTCTCATATTTACAACACCATTTTTTTCAGGGACCACATCACATTTGAAGTCATTTTGAGGGGTCTATATGATAGAAAATACCCAAGTGTGACACCATTCTAAAAACTGCACCCCTCAAGGTGCTAAAAAACCATATTCAAGAAGTTTATTAACCCTTCAGGTGTTTCACAGAAATTTTTGGAATGTTTAAATAAAAATGAACATTTAACTTTGTTTTCACAAAAAATTTACTTCAGCCCCAATTTGTTTTATTTTACCAAGGGTAACAGGAGAAAATGGACCCCAAACATTGTTGTACAATTTGTCCTGAGTACGCCAATACCCCATATGTGGGGGTAAACCACTGTTTGGGCGCATGGCAGAGCTCAGAAGGAAAGGAGCGCCATTTGAGTTTTTAATGCAAAATTGACAGGAATTGAGATCGGACGCCATGTTGTGTTTGGAGAGCCCCTGATGTGCCTAAACATTGAAACCCCCCACAAGTGACACCATTTTGGAAAGTAGACCCCCTAAGGAACTTATCTAGATGTGTGGTGAGCATTTTGACCCATTAAGTGATTCACAGTTTATAATACATAGTAACATAGTTAGTAAGGCCGAAAAAAGACATTTGTCCATCCAGTTCAGCCTATATTCCATTATAATAAATCCCCAGATCTACGTCCTTCTACAGAACCTAATTGTATGATACAATATTGTTCTGCTCCAGGAAGTCATCCAGGCCTCTCTTGAACCCCTCGACTGAGTTCGCCATCACCACCTCCTCAGGCAAGCAATTCCAGATTCTCACTGCCCTAACAGTAAAGAATCCTCTTCTATGTTGGTGGAAAAACCTTCTCTCCTCCAGACGCAAAGAATGCCCCCTTGTGCCCGTCATCTTCCTTGGTATAAACAGATCCTCAGCGAGATATTTGTATTGTCCCCTTATATACTTATACATGGTTATTAGATCGCCCCTCAGTCGTCTTTTTTCTAGACTAAATAATCCTAATTTCGCTAATCTATCTGGGTATTGTAGTTCTCCCATCCCCTTTATTAATTTTGTTGCCCTCCTTTGTACTCTCTCTAGTTCCATTATATCCTTCCTGAGCACCGGTGCCCAAAACTGGACACAGTACTCCATGTGCGGTCTAACTAGGGATTTGTACAGAGGCAGTATAATGCTCTCATCATGTGTATCCAGACCTCTTTTAATGCACCCCATAATCCTGTTTGCCTTGGCAGCTGCTGCCTGGCACTGGCTGCTCCAGGTAAGTTTATCATTAACTAGGATCCCCAAGTCCTTCTCCCTGTCAGATTTACCCAGTGGTTTCCCGTTCAGTGTGTAATGGTGATATTGATTCCCTCTTCCCATGTGTATAACCTTACATTTATCATTGTTAAACCTCATCTGCCACCTTTCAGCCCAAGTTTCCAACTTATCCAGATCCATCTGTAGCAGAATACTATCTTCTCTTGTATTAACTGCTTTACATAGTTTTGTATCATCTGCAAATATCGATAGTTTACTGTGTAAACCTTCTACCAGATCATTAATGAATATGTTGAAGAGAACAGGTCCCAATACCGACCCTGCGGTACCCCACTGGTCACAGCGACCCAGTTAGAGACTATACCATTTATAACCACCCTCTGCTTTCTATCACTAAGCCAGTTACTAACCCATTTACACACATGTTCCCCCAGACCAAGCATTCTCATTTTGTGTACCAACCTCTTGTGCGGCACGGTATCAAACGCTTTGGAAAAATCGAGCTATACCACGTCCAATGACTCACCGTGGTCCAGCCTATAGCTTACCTCTTCATAAAAACTGATTAGATTGGTTTGACAGGAGCGATTTCTCATAAACCCATGCTGATATGGAGTTAAACAGTTATTCTCATTGAGATAATCCAGAATAACATCCCTCAGAAACCCTTCAAATATTTTACCAACAATAGAGGTTAGACTTACTGGCCTATAATTTCCAGGTTCACTTTTGGAGCCCTTTTTGAATATTGGCACCACATTTGCTATGCGCCAGTCCTGCGGAACAGACCCCGTCGCTATAGAGTCCCTAAAAATAAGAAATAATGGTTTATCTATTACATTACTTAGTTCTCTTAGTACTCGTGGGTGTATGCCATCCGGACCCGGAGATTTATCTATTTTAATCTTATTTAGCCGGTTTCGCACCTCTTCTTGGGTTAGATTGGTGACCCTTAATATAGGGTTTTCATTGTTTCTTGGGATTTCACCTAGCATTTCATTTTCCACCGTGAATACCGTGGAGAAGAAGGTGTTTAATATGTTAGCTTTTTCCTCGTCATCTACAACCATTCTTTCCTCACTATTTTTTAAGGGGCCTACATTTTCAGTTTTTATTCTTTTACTATTGATATAGTTGAAGAACAGTTTGGGATTAGTTTTACTCTCCTTAGCAATGTGCTTCTCTGTTTCCTTTTTGGCAGCTTTAATCAGTTTTTTAGATAAAGTATTTTTCTCCCTATAGTTTTTTAGAGCTTCAATGGTGCCATCCTGCTTTAGTAGTGCAAATGCTTTCTTTTTACTGTTAATTGCCTGTCTTACTTCTTTGTTTAGCCACATTGGGTTTTTCCTATTTCTAGTCCTTTTATTCCCACAAGGTATAAACCGCTTACACTGCCTATTTAGGATGTTCTTAAACATTTCCCATTTATTATCTGTATTCTTATTTCTGAGGATATTGTCCCAGTCTACCAGATTAAGGGCATCTCTAAGCTGGTCAAACTTTGCCTTCCTAAAGTTCAGTGTTTTTGTGACTCCCTGACAAGTCCCCCTAGTGAAATACAGGTGAAACTGTACAATATTGTGGTCGCTATTTCCTAGATGCCCGACCACCTGCAGATTTGTTATTCTGTCAGGTCTATTAGATAGTATTAGGTCTAAAAGTGCTGCTCCTCTGGTTGGATTCTGCACCAATTGTGAAAGATAATTTTTCTTGGTTATTAGCAGAAACCTGTTGCCTTTATGGGTTTCACAGGTTTCTGTTTCCCAGTTAATATCCGGGTAGTTAAAGTCCCCCATAACCAGGACCTCATTATGGGTTGCAGCTTCATCTATCTGCTTTAGAAGTAGACTTTCCATGCTTTCTGTTATATTTGGGGGTTTGTAACAGACCCCAATGAGAATTTTGTTACCATTTTTCCCTCCATGAATTTCGACCCATATGGACTCGACATCCTCATTTCCTTCGCTAATATCCTCCCTTAAAGTGGACTTTAGACAAGACTTTACATAGAGACAAACCCCTCCTCCTCTCCGATTTTTACGATCCTTTCTAAACAGACTGTAACCCTGTAAGTTAACTGCCCAGTCATAGCTTTCATCTAACCATGTCTCGGTTATTCCCACTATGTCAAAGTTACCTGTAGATATTTCTGCTTCTAGTTCTTCCATCTTGTTTGTCAGGCTTCTGGCGTTTGCGAGCATGCAGTTTAGAGGATTTTGTTTTGTTCCAATCTCCTCACTGTGGATTGTTTTAGAAATGTTCTTACCTCCCTTCTGAGTATGTTTTCCTGGATCTTCTTTGTTCAAGTCTAATGTTTTTCTTCCCGTCCCCTCTTCTTCTAGTTTAACGCCCTCCTGATGAGTGTAGCGAGTCTTCTGGCGAATGTGTGTTTCCCAGGTTTGTTGAGGTGTAGTCCGTCTCTGGCGAGGAGTCCATCGTACAAGTAATTCACACCGTGGTCCAGGAATCCGAATCCTTGTTGTCTGCACCATCGTCTTAGCCAGTTGTTTGCATCAAGGATCCTGTTCCATCTCCTGGTGCCATGCCCGTCTACTGGAAGGATAGAAGAAAAAACTACCTGTGCATCCAGTTCCTTTACTTTCTTCCCCAACTTTTCAAAGTCTTTGCAGATTGTCGGTAGGTCCTTCCTTGCCGTGTCATTGGTGCCAACATGTATCAGAAGAAATGGGTGGACGTCCTTGGAGTTGAAGAGCTTTGGTATCCTATCGGTCACATCCTTGATCATCGCACCTGGAAGGCAGCATACTTCTCTTGCAGTTATGTCCGGTCTGCAGATGGCTGCTTCTGTGCCTCTCAGTAGTGAGTCTCCCACCACCACCACTCTTCGTTGCTTCTTGGCTGTACTTTTTGCTGTCACTTGTTGCTGTGTGCCCTTTTTTTTTTTGCTTGCTGGTATTGCTTCATCCTTAGGTGTGCCATCTTCATCCTCTACAAAGATTTGATATCGGTTCTTCAGTTGTGTGGTTGGTGATTTCTCTATGGTCTTCTTGCTTCTTTTGGTCACATGCTTCCACTCATCTGCTTTTGGAGGTTCTCTGACACTTTTTTCACCTTCTGTGACCAGTAGAGATGCTTCTGTTCTGTCTAGAAAGTCTTCATTCTCTTTGATGAGTTTCAAAGTTGCTATTCTTTCTTCCAGACCCCGCAACTTTTCTTCTAAAAGGGCCACTAGTCTACACTTCTGACAGGTGAAATTTAATTCTTCTTCTGGTCGATCTGTGAACATGTAGCACATGCTGCAGCTCACCATGTAGGTTGTCATATCTGCCATGTTGCTCCTAGATCCTGCTGACTTGCTGTGTGTTTTCCTTCTTGTGTAATCTACTCAGCCAAGCTCTCTTGCAATAATGTCCTACAGGCAAAAATTCCGGCGCGCGGTTTGGTGATTCTTTCCAAGCAGCTGGTCCCGGCTGTACCCAACGATCTTCTAGCTTAGGGAGACTCTTCGCTTTTCCCAGAAGGCACCTGGAATATGCAAATTGGCCTCCTCAAGCTTGAATCCCTGGTTTGGTGATTCTTTCCAAGCAGCTGGTCCCGGCTGTACCCAACGATCTTCTAGCTTAGGGAGACTCTTCGCTTTTCCCAGAAGGCACCTGGAATATGCAAATTAGCCTCCTCAAGCTTGAATCCCTGGTTTGGTGATTCTTTCCAAGCAGCTGGTCCCGGCTGTACCCAACGATCTTCTAGCTTAGGGAGACTCTTCGCTTTTCCCACAAGGCACCTGGAATATGCAAATTGGCCTCCTCAAGCTTGAATCCCTGGTTTGGTGATTCTTTCCAAGCAGCTGGTCCCGGCTGTACCCAACGATCTTCTAGCTTAGGGAGACTCTTCGCTTTTCCCAGAAGGCACCTGGAATATGCAAATTAGCCTCCTCAAGCTTGAATCCCTGGTTTGGTGATTCTTTCCAAGCAGCTGGTCCCGGCTGTACCCAACGATCTTCTAGCTTAGGGAGACTCTTCGCTTTTCCCAGAAGGCACCTGGAATATGCAAATTAGCCTGCTCAAGCTTGAATCCCTGGTTTGGTGATTCTTTCCAAGCAGCTGGTCCCGGCTGTACCCAACGATCTTCTAGCTTAGGGAGACTCTTCGCTTTTCCCAGAAGGCACCTGGAATATGCAAATTAGCCTCCTCAAGCTTGAATCCCTGGTTTGGTGATTCTTTCCAAGCAGCTGGTCCCGGCTGTACCCAACGATCTTCTAGCTTAGGGAGACTCTTCGCTTTTCCCAGAAGGCACCTGGAATATGCAAATTAGCCTCCTCAAGCTTGAATCCCTGGTTTGGTGATTCTTTCCAAGCAGCTGGTCCCGGCTGTACCCAACGATCTTCTAGCTTAGGGAGACTCTTCGCTTTTCCCACAAGGCACCTGGAATATGCAAATTAGCCTCCTCAAGCTTGAATCCCTGGTTTGGTGATTCTTTCCAAGCAGCTGGTCCCGGCTGTACCCAACGATCTTCTAGCTTAGGGAGACTCTTCGCTTTTCCCAGAAGGCACCTGGAATATGCAAATTAGCCTCCTCAAGCTTGCATCCCTGGTTTGGTGATTCTTTCCAAGCAGCTGGTCCCGGCTGTACCCAACGATCTTCTAGCTTAGGGAGACTCTTCGCTTTTCCCAGAAGGCACCTGGAATATGCAAATTAGCCTCCTCAAGCTTGAATCCCTGGTTTGGTGATTCTTTCCAAGCAGCTGGTCCCGGCTGTACCCAACGATCTTCTAGCTTAGGGAGACTCTTCGCTTTTCCCAGAAGGCACCTGGAATATGCAAATTAGCCTCCTCAAGCTTGAATCCCTGGTTTGGTGATTCTTTCCAAGCAGCTGGTCCCGGCTGTACCCAACGATCTTCTAGCTTAGGGAGACTCTTCGCTTTTCCCAGAAGGCACCTGGAATATGCAAATTAGCCTCCTCAAGCTTGCATCCCTGGTTTGGTGATTCTTTCCAAGCAGCTGGTCCCGGCTGTACCCAACGATCTTCTAGCTTAGGGAGACTCTTCGCTTTTCCCAGAAGGCACCTGGAATATGCAAATTAGCCTCCTCAAGCTTGAATCCCTGGTTTGGTGATTTTTTCCAAGCAGCTGGTCCCGGCTGTACCCAACGATCTTCTAGCTTAGGGAGACTCTTCGCTTTTTCCAGAAGGCACCTGGAATATGCAAATTAGCATCCTCAAGCTTGAATCCCTGGTTTGGTGATTCTTTCCAAGCAGCTGGTCCCGGCTGTACCCAACGATCTTCTAGCTTAGGGAGACTCTTCGCTTTTCCCAGAAGGCACCTGGAATATGCAAATTAGCCTCCTCAAGCTTGAATCCCTGGTTTGGTGATTCTTTCCAAGCAGCTGGTCCCGGCTGTACCCAACGATCTTCTAGCTTAGGGAGACTCTTCGCTTTTCCCAGAAGGCACCTGGAATATGCAAATTAGCCTCCTCAAGCTTGAATCCCTGGTTTGGTGATTCTTTCCAAGCAGCTGGTCCCGGCTGTACCCAACGATCTTCTAGCTTAGGGAGACTCTTCGCTTTTCCCAGAAGGCACCTGGAATATGCAAATTAGCCTCCTCAAGCTTGAATCCCTGGTTTGGTGATTCTTTCCAAGCAGCTGGTCCCGGCTGTACCCAACGATCTTCTAGCTTAGGGAGACTCTTCGCTTTTCCCAGAAGGCACCTGGAATATGCAAATTAGCCTCCTCAAGCTTGAATCCCTGGTTTGGTGATTCTTTCCAAGCAGCTGGTCCCGGCTGTACCCAACGATCTTCTAGCTTAGGGAGACTCTTCGCTTTTCCCAGAAGGCACCTGGAATATGCAAATTAGCCTCCTCAAGCTTGAATCCCTGGTTTGGTGATTCTTTCCAAGCAGCTGGTCCCGGCTGTACCCAACGATCTTCTAGCTTAGGGAGACTCTTCGCTTTTCCCAGAAGGCACCTGGAATATGCAAATTAGCCTCCTCAAGCTTGAATCCCTGGTTTGGTGATTCTTTCCAAGCAGCTGGTCCCGGCTGTACCCAACGATCTTCTAGCTTAGGGAGACTCTTCGCTTTTCCCAGAAGGCACCTGGAATATGCAAATTAGCCTCCTCAAGCTTGAATCCCTGGTTTGGTGATTCTTTCCAAGCAGCTGGTCCCGGCTGTACCCAACGATCTTCTAGCTTAGGGAGACTCTTCGCTTTTCCCAGAAGGCACCTGGAATATGCAAATTAGCCTCCTCAAGCTTGAATCCCTGGTTTGGTGATTCTTTCCAAGCAGCTGGTCCCGGCTGTACCCAACGATCTTCTAGCTTAGGGAGACTCTTCGCTTTTCCCACAAGGCACCTGGAATATGCAAATTAGCCTCCTCAAGCTTGAATCCCTGGTTTGGTGATTCTTTCCAAGCAGCTGGTCCCGGCTGTACCCAACGATCTTCTAGCTTAGGGAGACTCTTCGCTTTTCCCAGAAGGCACCTGGAATATGCAAATTAGCCTCCTCAAGCTTGAATCCTTGGTTTGCAGAGCCGTAATGCAGAGCCGTAAAAAAAAAATCATATTTTTTCACAAAAATGATCTTTTCGCCCCCAATTTTTTATTTTACCAAGGGTAAGAGAAGAAATTGGACCCCAAATGTTGTTGTACAATTTGAATATACTAGTAAATGGTACCGCACTTAGGTGATTAGGGTGACCTATCCCTGATAACAGGGGTGCGATCAACCTGAGTGTAGTGGTGGATAATAAAAATGTCCCACTGTGAATGATGGTGTGCCCAGTATCTAGCTGGTGAGCAGGCTAACCACCTATAAATAATTGCAATGTGCACTGTACATTTGCAGCCACTATGTCCCCCGACAGAACAGATATCAGCAAGTACGGCGACCGCAAAAAAAGCACATAAACAATAATTGTGTAAAGCTCTTACCGTGTGCTGTAACTGGTTAGACGTTCAGCTACTCCTGGTAAGTGTGAGTGTCAGAGGGGATGTGCGGTGTCCGGCAAGTGAACGTGGTGAATATGAGAGCAGAGTAAATCTGTAGGTGGTGGCCGGCGGGTGGGCACACAAGTATTTGGTCAGGCGTGACCAGTGTGGGGTGTCGCTGATAAGTGCAGAGCCAAGGAACGTCCCGGCCGGAGGCGTCCCTGGTTGCACTTAGAAACAAAGATGGCCACCGCTGACAAGCAGCGTGTGACATCACAGGCCTACGGAGCCTCACTGGGACCAAAAAGCAAACAGATGCGTTTCGAAGGGTAAACGCCCTTCTTCATCAGGTTCAACCCTGCAGGACCCAGATGCAGCGGCCATTTTGGATCCGGGCCTGCTGCAGGGAGGAGGAGGTGAGAGACCCTCGCAGCAACGCGATCACATCGCGTTGCTCCGAGGGTCTCAGGGAAGCCCGCAGGGTGCCCCCTCCCTGCGCTATGCTTCCCTATACCACCGGAACATTGTGATCATGTTTGATCGCAGTGTGCCGGGGGTTAATGTGCCGGGGGCGGTCCGTGACCGCTCCTAGCACATAGTGCCGGATGTCAGCTGCGATAGTCAGCTGACACCCGGGCGCGATCGGCCGCGCTCCCCCCATGAAAGCGGCCGATCGCGTATGACGTACTATCCTATCGGTGGTCATACGGGCCCACCCCACCTCGACGGGATAGTACGTCAAATGTCAGAAAGGGGTTAAAGGGAACCTGTCACCTGAATTTGGCTGGACTGGTTTTGGGTCATATGGGCGGAGTTTTTGGGTGTTTGATTCACCCTTTGCTTACCCGCTGGCTGCATGCTGGCCGCAATATTGGATTGAAGTTCATTCTCTGTCCTCCGTAGTACACTCCTGCGCAAGGCAAGATTGTCTTGTGCAGGCGTATACTACGGAGGACACAGCATGAACTTCAATACAATATTGCGGCCAGCATGCAGCCAGCGGGTAAGGAAAGGGTGAATCAAACACCTGAAAACTCCGCCCATATGACCCAAAACCAGTCCCGCCAAATTCAGGTGACAGGTTCCCTTTAAATAACCTGAAGAAGACTCCGGGATGTTGGAGTGGAAACGCATCGTTTTATCCTGTAACTCCTAAATAAATGATTATATTTGATTTCCACCAGAATCTTGTGACGGAAGCGCCGACAACTATATGGGTGTTTCTCGGTCTATCGATCATCTTGTTAAGTGGGAGAACTTGCACAATTGGTGGCTGACTACTTTTTTCCTATGTAGTAAGAAAAGGAAAATCCAGCTTCCAAAAAAAATTCCAAATTTATTGTGAATAAAACATGAATTCCAGTAGGATGAATTCACATGATAATGAGTGACAGGTTACGCATTTCGAACAATAGCTTGTTCTTTCTCAAAGCACATTTGTTCCACGTGATGACTACACGATATCCGTGCTTCCCCACAACACATGCCTAACAGGTGAGCTGGTTTTTCTATTTCTATCTACTTTTTTTCCTCACTGTACATGTGTGACAGATAGAAGCTGCACTGTTGATTTAGAAATTATCCAGCAACTATAGGGGTTAAAATGGTTATAGCAGACACAGAGTGGTTAGCTCACCCCCAGGGGATACTGGGAAAGTTGTTATTGTGTCCTGGACATCCAATAGTAAGGTGTGTGCTAGAGAGTCTCCTGTCAGAATGAAATATGACAAGCTGAATAGACCAGCTATTCCTGGGAAGTGATTGCTGTAATCATAGAATCAGTCAGGACAGCCAGGAGCATCTTTATTACCTCAAGATAGAAGTGAGAGCTACAGCACCGGACTCATCCCCTTCCCCACCTCACTTAATGAGAAAGGTACAGTTCTGCTTAGGATAAGACATTGCGTGTGAAGAGAAGTTACCTGTGAAGAGACTTTCATATATGTTGATGAAGCATTGCATAAAGAGACGTGATGAAAAGAAGCTTGAATAAAACCCCTGTGATCAACTCTAGCCCAGAACTGTGTCAGAGCTGTGGCCTGTAAACCGCTACCTCCTCTCTACTGTGAAGAAGTATAATTAATGGTCGCCCTGAGTAAGATTTCCCCAGGATTCCAACAAGAAGTCATGTTTCCTTTGCATCGCCCTCATATACTGAGTGGCGTACATGACACAAATGCTGTTTAATAATTTGTTCCAATATCTTTCCTGGTATGGATGTGAGGCTCAATTATCTATGTGGTTCTGTAGAATACTCTCCATATGGGGATAGGAGGATCATATTCTATATCTCTTCCTGTTCCTCTCATTGGGGTAAGTTGCACAACTCCACATTAGACATCGCTCATTCTATACGTTGGGCTCAGTGGAGCGCTCAGCACACATGGATATGATGGCTAATTCCATAAAAGATATAGAAATCATCCCGCTGATGGCGTCTCTTACATCTTATGGATAGGATTCTCTCCATTTTATGGAATGAGCACGTTTTCTCTCCAAACCTCTTTACCCCATAAATAGACAGCAGCCATATAATCCTTATTAACCCCTTAACGACCGCCGATACGCCTTTTAATGGCGGCAGTTAAGGGTACTTAAACCACAGCGCCGTTAATTGACGGCACTGTGGAAAAAGTGAATAGCGCCCCTCAGAGTCAGAATTTCTCTGGGGTCTCGGTTGCCAGGGTTAGCCGAGACCCCAGAGAACATGATTCGGGTCGGGTTTTACCGACTCCCGGGTTGCGATCGCCTGTAATTAACCGTTTACCGGCAGCCGCAAAAAAAAACAAAACACAATTTCCCATTTAATTTCTCTGTCTTTCGATGTGATCGCACATCAGAGGACAGAGAAATTGGGTTCCCGATCGCCCCCCGATACTCACCTGTGTCCCCCAATGCTCCTTTTGGCTCCTGATGGGCGCCACCAACTTCCTCCGGGAAAAAAATGGCAGGTGCATGTGCAGTGCGCCTGCCGGCCGGCACCCGTCAAATCTTTGGGGTCTGGGCTGCCAGGGGTAGCCGAGACCCCAAAGAATATGATCGGGGTCGGTTTTTATCGACCCCTGTTTTGCGATTGCCGGTAATTAACCGTTTACCGGCGATCGCTAAAAAACAAAGCGATGTGTCATTCTCTGTCCTCTGATGTGATCGCACATCACAGGACAGAGAAATAGGGGGTCAGTGTCCCTGGGTCCTCCTGCTTCTCCAGGCCGCCGGCATTTTCCTCCGGTAAGAAGGGGTCAGGGTTGGGGCTAGAATTGGGGGGTTTCTACTGTTTAGGTACATCAGGGGGTCTCCAAACGCGACAGCCAATTTTGCCCTCAAAAAGTCAAATGGTGCTCCCTCCCTTCTGAGCTCTGCCATGCGCCCAAACAGTGGTTCCCCCCCACATATGGGGCATCAGCATACTCAGGACTGATTGGACAACAACTTTTGGGGTCCAATTTCTCCTGTTACCCTTGAGAAAATAAAAAATTGCGGGCTAAAAAAAAATCATTTTTGAGGAAAAAAAAAGGATTTTTTATTTTCACGGCTCTACTTTCATGGTTTAATTTCTCCTGTTACCCTTGTGAAAATAAGAATTTGTGGGCGAAAAGATCATTTTTGTGTAATAAAATGCGATTTTTTTATTTTCACAGCTCTACGTTATAAACTTCTGTGAAGCACTTGGGGGTTCAAAGTTCTCACCACACATCTAGATAAGTTCCTTAAGGGGTCTAGTTTACAAAATGGGGTCACTTGTGGGGGGTTTCCACTGTTTAGGCACATCAGGGGCTCTCCAAACGCAACATGGCGTCCAATCTCAATTCCAGCCAATTCTGAATTGAAAGTCAAACGGCGCTCCTTCACTTCCGAGCTCTCCCATGCGCCCAAACAGTGGTTTACCCCCACATATGGGGTATCAGCGTACTCAGGACAAATTGCACAACAAATTTTGTGTTTCATTTTCTCTTTTTACCCTTGTGAAAATAAAAAAAATTGGTTCTGAAGTAAAATGTTTGCAAAAAAAAGTAAAATGTTCATTTTTTCCTTCCACATTATTTCAGTAGCTGTGAAGCACGTAAAGGGTTAATAAACTTCTTGATTATGGTTTTGAGCACCTTGGGGGGTGTAGTTTTTATAGATGGTGTTAAGTTTGGGTATTTTCTATCATATAGACCCCTCAAAGTGACTTTAAATGTGACGTGGTCCCTAAAAAAAAAAAAAGATTTTGTAAATGATGTTGTAAAAATGAGAAATTGCTGGTCAACTTTTAACCCTTATAACGTACTAACAAAAAAAAATTGTATCCAAATTGTACTGATGTAAAGTCGACATGTGGGAAATGTTATTTATTAACTATTTTTCGTGACATATCTCTCTGATTTAAGGGCATAAAAATTCAAAATTTGAAAATTGCTAAATTTTAAAAATTTTCGCCATATTTCCATTTTTTTCATAAATAATCACAAGTAATATCGAAGAAATGTTACCACTAACATGAAGTACAATATGTCACGAAAAAACAATCTCAGAATCAGTGGGATCCGTTGAAGTGTTCCAGAGTTATAACCTCATAAAGTGACAGTGGTCAGAATTGTAAAAATTGGCCTGGTCATTAAGTACCAAATTGGCTCTGTCACTAAGGGGTTAAATGCGTATAGTGGCTTCTCCAGGTGTGGACAATGTGACCCACACAAGCACTTTATTTGGGTGGTGGCTTTTGGCGAGTGAAGGCCTTTTCGGGTCCGGTAGGATCCGCCTACGAGGAGCCGGGCGCCACATTTTCCGAGTACTGACATAGTAGGACGGTCCTAATATCTGACTATTGGGTGGAGCTTTATGTTTACATGTTCTATTTTATGGGATTTTGTTGTCTGTTAGTCTTGTCAGTACACGAGGATGTAATTCATCAGGACCAGGAGATGTACAGGTCCTTCTCAAAAAATTAGCATATAGTGTTAAATTTCATTATTTACCATAATGTAATGATTACAATTAAACTTTCATATATTATAGATTCATTATCCACCAACTGAAATTTGTCAGGTCTTTTATTGTTTTAATACTGATGATTTTGGCATACAACTCCTGATAACCCAAAAAACCTGTCTCAATAAATTAGCATATTTCACCCATCCAATCAAATAAAAGTGTTTTTTAATAACAAACAAAAAAACCATCAAATAATAATGTTCAGTTATGCACTCAATACTTGGTGGGGAATCCTTTGGCAGAAATGACTGCTTCAATGCGGCGTGGCATGGAGGCAATCAGCCTGTGACACTGCTGAGATGTTATGGAGGCCCAGGATGCTTCAATAGCGGCCTTAAGCTCATCCAGAGTGTTGGGTCTTGCGTCTCTCAACTTTCTCTTCACAATATCCCACAGATTCTCTATGGGGTTCAGGTCAGGAGAGTTGGCAGGCCAATTGAGCACAGTAATACCATGGTCAGTAAACCATTTACCAGTGGTGTTGGCACTGTGAGCAGGTGCCAGGTCGTGCTGAAAAATGAAATCTTCATCTCCATAAAGCATTTCAGCCGATGGAAGCATGAAGTGCTCCAAAATCTCCTGATAGCTAGCTGCATTGACCCTGCCCTTGATGAAACACAGTGGACCAACACCAGCAGCTGACATGGCACCCCACACCATCACTGACTGTGGGTACTTGACACTGGACTTCAGGCATTTTGGCATTTCCTTCTCCCCAGTCTTCCTCCAGACTCTGGCACCTTGATTTCCGAATGACATGCAAAATTTGCTTTCATCAGAAAAAAGTACTTGGGACCACTTAGCAACAGTCCAGTGCTGCTTCTCTGTAGCCCAGGTCAGGCGCCTCTGCCGCTGTTTATGGTTCAAAAGTGGCTTTACCTGGGGAATGCGGCACCTGTAGCCCATTTCCTGCACACGCCTGTGCACGGTGGCTCTGGATGTTTCCACACCAGACTCAGTCCACTGCTTCCTCAGGTTCCCCAAGGTCTGGAATCGGTCCTTCTCCACAATCTTCCTCAGGGTCCGGTCTCCTCTTCTCGTTGTACAGCGTTTTCTGCCACATTGTTTCCTTCCAACAGACTTACCATTGAGGTGCCTTGATACAGCACTCTGGGAACAGCCTATTTGTTGAGAAATTTCTTTCTGGGTCTTACCCTCTTGCTTGAGGGTGTCAATGATGGCCTTCTTGACATCTGTCAGGTCGCTAGTCTTACCCATGATGGGGGTTTTGAGTAATGAACCAGGCAGGGAGTTTATAAAAGCCTCAGGTATCTTTTGCATGTGTTTAGAGTTAATTAGTTGATTCAGAAGATTAGGGTAATAGGTCGTTTAGAGAACCTTTTCTTGATATGCTAATTTATTGAGACAGGTTTTTTGGGTTATCAGGAGTTGTATGCCAAAATCATCAGTATTACAACAATAAAAGACCTGACAAATTTCAGTTGGTGGATAATGAATCTATAATTTATGAAAGTTTAATTGTAATCATTACATTATGGTAAATAATGAAATTTAACACTATATGCTAATTTTTTGAGAAGGACCTGTAAATTCATGTAAATTAGCTCCGTGTTCCCTCCCCATCTCTATGGTTATACATAAAGCAACACATCAACAAAAACTCCAAAAAAGAAACTGCTTTAACTACGGCAGGAGTCACCAGCTTAAAAAATAAATGTATTATAATTTCATATAAAAGGAAATATAAAAAGTCAGACAAATTGGCACAGGTACAGAAAGTGAAGGGCGGGTACACCCGGGAACACTTTATAAAGCTCCAAATAGCAGCTGTTGTCTGTAAATACAGATGGTGATTACCGCATTGTACACGTGCTCGGAGCATTAGTCCGATACTCTCAATACCCTGCTGTATACAGTGCATTATACTCGTCACCGGACAGCAAAAACACATCTAATATCATGCAGGTATATGCCAGCGCAGCAGAGTCAGCCAAGGGAGGTACAACTACTGGAGGACAATAACCGGGGGCCCACCACACCGACGCGCGTTTTGCTTGGAAATGCTTCGTCCAGGGTGGTTAAGTACTGGCCAGATGAATATTTATTCCAAAGGCATACTGATAGGGAATGTAGATTGTGAGCCCCATTGGGAACAACGATGATAATGTCGGTACAGCGCTGTGGAATATGTTAGCGCAATATAACAATAAAGATTATTATTATGTTGCCAATAGCCTTACACTTTACTGAGGTGGCACCGTGAAGATCAGTTCATGTTACATTTACTTTCTAAGAAAACAGATGCAAAATAGGAATTTAAAAGTTCGGCTTCTCAGCATCATTTCTGACCACTTCACCCTTTTCATTCTGTAAAAATGACCACATCAAGCCCTGGGGTTAGAAATGGAGAGAGGTCTATTAGACATCAAGCCGCAGAATAGTGAGTGCAGCTCTGGAGGTGACTGGAGGGTAAGACATGATGTAACAGCAGAATAGTGACTGCAGCTCTGGAGGTGACTGGAGGATAAGACATGATGTAACAGCAGAATAGTGAGTGCAGCTCTGGAGGTGACTGGAGGATAAAACACCATATAACAGCAGAATAGTGAGTGCAGCTCCTGACTGCGCGTTGGGCCACAGAGCAGGCTTCATGCAGAGTTGTATGAAATGTTTCTTGGGGCTTCCCTAAGAGTAGTGGTCTCCAAGACATGGTAGTGCATGCCTGGAGTTGTAGTTTTTCAGCAGTTGGATAGCTGCAGGTCTGGGAGTACTGAAATATGTGGCTCAAACATTTGTTTTTTGAATGAAGATGTGTCATGGCGGTCGTGAGCGCAGCAGTGGTGGCCAGAGACACCTCCCTCTCATCTTCCCACTCACCTATGCTTATCTTCCCTCTTACCACCCACTCATCTTCCCGTTCATCGTCTCTCCCACCTCCTGCTCATCTTCTTGCTCATCCTCTCGCTCATCTTCTTCCTTACCTCTTGCTTATCTTCCCAATCACCTTCTGCTCATCTTCCCTCTCACCTATTGCCTATCTTCCCTCTTACTTCCAGCTCATCTTCCCTTTCATCTTTCCTCTCACCTCCTGCCCATCTTCTCGCTCTCCTGATCATCTACTCGCTCACCACTTGCTCATCATCTCACTCACCTTCTGCTCATCTTACCACTCATTTTCCCACTCACCTCTTGGCCATCTTCCCTCTAACCTCCGGCCCATCTTCCCGCTCATCTTCTCGCTCACCTACTGCATATCTTCCCTCTCACCTCCCTCTCATCTTTTCTCTCACACCTCACTATCATCTTCTGTCACATCTTCCTCAACTCCCCTCTCACTTCCTTCTGGCATCCTCCTCGCCTCCCCTCTCACATCCTCCTCGCCTCCCCTCTCACATCCTCCTCGCCTCCCCTCTCACATCCTCCTTGCCTCCCCTCTCGCTTCCTTCTCACATCCTCCTCGCCTCCCCTCTCGCTTCCTTCTCACATCCTCCTCGCCTCCTCTCTCGCTTCCTTCTCACATCCTCCTCGCCTCCTCTCTCGTTTCCTTATCACATTCTGGTCGCCTCCCTTCCCACTTCCTTCTCGCATCCTCCTCGCCGCCCCTCTCACATCCTCCTCGCCTCCCCTCTCGCTTCCTTCTCACATCCTCCTCAACTCCCCTCTTGCTTCCTTCTCACATTCTGGTCACCTCCCCTCTCGCTTCCTTCTCACATCCTCCTCGCCTCCCCTCTCGCTTCCTTATCACATTTTGGTCACCTCCCCTCTCGCTTCCTTCTCACATCCTCCTCGCCTCCCCTCTCGCTTCCTTCTCACTTCCTCCTCAACTCCCCTCTCGCTTCCTTCTCACATCCTCCTCGCCTCCTCTCTCGTTTCCTTCTCACATTCTGGTCACCTCCCCTCTCGCTTCCTTCTCACATCCTCCTCTCTCGCTTCCTTCTCACATCCTCCTCGCCTCCCCTCTCGCTTGCTTCTCACATCCTCCTCGCCTCCCCTCTCGCTTCCTTCTCACATCCTCCTCGCCTCCCCTCTCGCTTCCTTCTCACATCCTCCTCGCCTCCCCTCTCACTTCCTTCTCACATCCTCCTCGCCTCCCCTCTCGCTTCCTTCTCATATCCTCCTCGCCTCCTCTCTCGTTTCCTTATCACATTCTGGTCACCTCCCCTCTCGCTTCCTTCTCACATCCTCCTCGCCTCGTCTCTCTTTTCCTTATCACATTCTAGTCGCCTCCCTTGCCACTTCCTTCTCTCATCCTGCTTGTGTCACCTCTCTCTTCCTTCTCACATTCTGCTTGCCTCCCTGCTCATTTTCTTCTCATGTCTTGCTTGCCTCTCCTCCCGCTTCCTTCTTACCTTCCTGCTCACTTCCTGTTCGCTTCCTTCTCACATCCTGCTTGTCTCCCCACTCACTTCCCTGTCGTCTCCTCTTCTCACTTATCTCCTGCTCACTTCCTCATGATTCATGCTTGTCTCCCTGCTTTCCTCCCTACTCATCTTTCCATTCGCGCTGGTCTCACCAGTCATTATTTTCCCGTTCACTCGTCTTCCTGGTCACTTGCTTACTTCCTGCTCACCTCCCGTTACCTTCCCACTCATATCTCCACTCACCTTTTTGCTCATATCCCTCCCAGCTTATTTCCCCAGTCGCCTCTCCTCTCACTTGCCTCTTGGATCTTCTCCCTGCTTACTTCACATTCACCTGTTAACCTCCTCACATACTTTCCGCTTGTGTCCTCACTCCCTTACCACTCATCTTCTCATGCTTATGGTCACCTGAGTAATCGTCTTCTTGCTAGCTTCCCATTTAACCCTTGTTTTGTCCAGCTGCTGACTTCCTGCTGACTTGCCTCTCTGCTGATCCATCCACTCACCTCCCTGCTCCCTCACCTCTTACTTCCTGTCTCTTCACACTTCCCACTTCTTTCCCTTCTCACCTCCCAGCTTACTTCCCTGACCATCTTTCTGCTCACCTGCTGAATTGTCTGCTTAATTGATGCCCACTCACCAGGTGGCTTGTCTCCCCGCTTGCTTTATGATTGCCTCCCAGCCTACTTGTCTCCACCTTCCCATATGGCTCTGCACTCGCCCCACATCCCCCGCTCTTCCTGCTCTCCTCCCCACTCTCTTCCCAGCTTACTTCCCTGGTCGCCTCTGCACTCAATGAATTTTCTGCCTCCTTGATTTCCGCTCACCTTTCTGCTCACTTTCCGCTCACCTTTCTGCTCACTTTCCGCTCACCTTTCCGCTCACTTTCCGCTCACCTTTCCGCTCACCTTTCTGCTCACTTTCCGCTCACCTTTCCGCTCACTTTCCGCTAACCTTTCTGCTCACCTTTCTGCTCACTTTCCGCTCACTTTTCCGCTCACTTTCCGCTCACCTTTCCGCTCACTTTCCGCTCACCTTTCTGCTCACTTTCCGCTCACCTTTCTGCTCACTTTCAGCTCACCTTTCCGCTCACCTTTTTGCTCACTTTCAGCTCACCTTTCTGCTCACTTTTTGCTCACCTTTCCGCTCACCTTTCTGCTCACTTTCTGCTCACTTTCCGCTCACCTTTCTGCTCACTTTCAGCTCACCTTTCTGCTCACTTTCTGCTCACCTTTCTGCTCACTTTCAGCTCACCTTTCCGCTCACCTTTCTGCTCACTTTCAGCTCACCTTTCCGCTCACCTTTCTGCTCACCTTTCTGCTCACTTTCCGCTCACCTTTCCGCTCACCTTTCTGCTCACCTTTCTGCTCACTTTCTGCTCACTTTCCGCTCACTTTCCACTCATCTTTCCGCTCACTTTCCGCTCACCTTTCCGCTCACCTTTCTGCTCACTTTCCGCTCACCTTTCCGCTCACCTGCCGACTTCCACTCACTTTCCGCTCACCTTTCCGCTCACCTGCCGACTTCCACTCACTTTCCGATCACCTTTCCGCTCACCTTTCTGCTCACTTTCCGCTCACCTTTCCGCTCACCTGCCGACTTCCACTCACTTTCCGATCACCTCATCGTGCATTCCCCTAGAATGTTGGCACAATCGGGCAGGTAATTGCTTTTCAGCAGGCACAATGCAGGTATTGTCTGCGCCCCACCACGTAACTCGGGGCATCACTCCCACCCCACCAGAGGGCAGGGGTCATTCAATTAGATAGAGCGCAGGACGTGTAAGTAATAATCCGCAGAAAGTAGCCGCAGCCTGAGAGCGCGGGCCGCGCTGGGACCGGCCATAACTATGATGGATCACTGCTGTGTGTCTGAGGCCCTATTATTCGTGATGCCGAGGGAGGGGCGGCCGCGCCGGGCGATACACCTGCCGGCTCCGGAGAACCAGGAACAGCTGTGCGCGACCACCGCCACAAGGAGACATCAGGCAACAGCTCATAAAGCGGGGGACGGGATGGGGGTACATTGTTTTTATGATCGTCCCCCCATCCACATGTTCTCTCTCAGGCTCTGCAGTCAGTCAGGATCAGGTCGCCGGCCGAGGTGTGACGCGGGCACCGTGTTAGGGTATTAATGGCTTGTTTTAGGGCTTGTCCTGGATCCAGCAAGCCGGTCAGGGAGATTAGGGAACATGTGGAGGCCTGGCAGCCCTCCATACCTGCCGCCACCCCGAAGTCCAGGTACTTGTGACTGACAGCTCAGAGGAGGATAATCCAAGGATCAGACCAGGATGCACCGTGTAAGAAACAGTGGAGTTCCAGGAAAGAAATTAGTGCCAGGACAGCGGAGGTCGAGGACACATTAGACAGGACAGCGGAGGTCGAGGCTGCATTAGACGGGACAACAAGGGACGAGGCCACATTAGACGGGACAGCGGGGGTCGAGGTCACATTAGACGGGACAGCGGGGGTCGAGGCCAAATTAGACGGGACAGCGGAGGTCAAGGTCACATTAGACAGGACAGCGGAGGTCGAGGACACATTAGACGGGACATCGGGGGTCGAGGCCACATTAGACGGGACAGCGGAGGTCGAGGCTGCATGAGACGGGACAGCGAGGGTCGAGGTCACATTAGACGGGACAGCGGGGGTCGAGGCCAAATTAGACGGGACAGCGGAGGTCGAGTTCACATTAGACAGGACAGCGGGGGTCGAGGCCACATTAGACGGGACAGCGGGGGTTGAGGCCACATTAGATGGGACAGCGGAGGACGAGGCCACATTAGACGGGACAGCGGAGGTCGAGGCCACATTAGACAGGACAGCGGAGGTCGGGGCTGCATTAGACAGGACAGCGGGGGTCGAGGTCACATTAGACAGGACAGCGGGGGTCGAGGCTGCATTAGACAGGACAGCGGAGGTCGAGGTCACATTAGACAGGACAGCGGGGCTCGAGGCCACATTAGACGGGACAGCGGGGGTCAAGACCACATTAGACGGGACAACAAGGGACGAGGCCACATTAGACGGGACAGCGGAGGTCGAGGCCACATTAGACGGGACAGCGGAGGTCGAGGCCACATTAGACGGTACATCGGGGGTCGAGGCCACATTAGACGGGACAGCGGGGGTCGAGACCACATTAGACGGGACAACAAGGGACGAGGCCACATTAGACGGGACAGCGGGGGTCGAGACCACATTAGACGGGACAACAAGGGACGAGGCCACATTAGACGGGACAGCGGAGGTCGAGGCTGCATTAGACAGGACAGCGGGGGTCGAGGTCACATTAGACAGGACAGCGGGGGTCAAGGCTGCATTAGACAGGACAGCGGAGGTCGAGGCCACATTAGACCGGACAGCGGGGGTCGAGGCCACATTAGATGGGACAGCGGAGGACGAGGCCACATTAGACGGGACAGCGGAGGTCGAGGCCGCATTAGACGGGACAGCGGGGGTCGAGGCCACATTAGACGGGACAGCGGAGGTCGAGGCTGCATTAGACGGGACAGCGGGGGTCGAGACCACATTAGACGGGACAACAAGGGACGAGGCCACATTAGACGGGACAGCGGAGGTCGAGGCCACATTAGACGGGACATCGGGGGTCGAGGCCACATTAGACGGGACAGCGGAGGTCGAGGCTGCATTAGACAGGACAGCGGGGGTCGAGGTCACATTAGACAGGACAGCGGGGGTCGAGGCTGCATTAGACAGGACAGCGGGGGTCGAGGCCACATTAGACGGGACAGCAAGGGTCGAGGCCGCATTAGACAGGACAGCGGGGGTCAAGGCTGCATTAGACAGGACAGCGGAGGTCGAGGCCACATTAGACGGGACAGCGGGGGTCGAGGCCACATTAGATGGGACAGCGGAGGACGAGGCCACATTAGACGGGACAGCGGAGGTCGAGGCCGCATTAGACGGGACAGCGGGGGTCGAGGCCACATTAGACGGGACAGCGGAGGTCGAGGCTGCATTAGACGGGACAGCGGGGGTCGAGACCACATTAGACGGGACAACAAGGGACGAGGCCACATTAGACGGGACAGCGGAGGTCGAGGCCACATTAGACGGGACATCGGGGGTCGAGGCCACATTAGACGGGACAGCGGAGGTCGAGGCTGCATTAGACAGGACAGCGGGGGTCGAGGTCACATTAGACAGGACAGCGGGGGTCGAGGCTGCATTAGACAGGACAGCGGGGGTCGAGGCCACATTAGACGGGACAGCAAGGGTCGAGGCCGCATTAGACAGGACAGCGGGGGTCGAGGCCACATTAGACGGGACAACAAGGGACGAGGCTGCACTAGACAGGACAGCGGAGGTCGAGGCCACATTAGACGGGACAGCGGAGGTCGAGGCCACATTAGACGGGACAGCGGGGGTCGAGTCCACATTAGACGGGACAGCGGGGGTCAAGTCCACATTAGACAGGACAGCAGGGGTCGAGGCCACATTAGACGGGACAGCGGGGGTCGAGGCTGCATTAGACGGGACAGCGGGGGTCGAGGTCACATTAGACGGGACAGCGGGGGTCGAGCTCACATTAGACAGGATAGCAAAGGTCGAGGCTGCATTAGACAGGACAGCAAGGGTCGAGGTCACATTAGATGAGACAGCAAGGGTCGAGGCCACATTAGACAGGACAGCGGAGGTCGAGGTCACATTAGACGGGTACTAAGATAAGCAGGTTTTTGAAAAAATGAAACGTTAAAACGTAACTTTTACTCTGTTACTAGATAAAAAGTGGTATAAACAAACAGTGCCACTAAGGTGCTAGTGCTGACACATACAAAAACAGAAACGAACAACCCATAAAATATCTCACTGCCTCGGATCACTCCAAAGGGCCACAAAAATGGTCACCATTCGGAGACAAAAGAACATATCCCGACGCTAGAGGCGTACCTCATGCCACATAGGAGGAAACCCCCCCCTGCTAATATCATCAAATGAGTAGTAGTGATAACAAACTACCCCGTGCCCATCGGGGATCACACACTATGAAGCAGTAAATGTAACGGGGGGTGCCTCTCACTAAGGTGCTCTATAGGGGATATAAAGTAAAGTATAGGTAGATCCTGAAATGGCAGTATGTAAACGCGATATGCTAAATGTACTGAACATAAAAGAGCATACCCTTACATAACATAGGTATTATGTGGACTAAGTATCTCCCAACCGGAGGCCAGACAACAGATAACACCGTTTTCCACTGCGGGAACCTCTCAAGGTGTGTGTCTAATATGCCACCTAATGGGATAAAGTCTTATGTCCACCAATTAAACATGTACTCATCTGCTTATTCTGATGACTATCACAGTCTTTCTGCAGAGATGGATTGAGCCGGACCCTTTAGCGTTTTTTCAAACATCCGCCTTATGGTATCCTGCTTGAAATATGCCTCCCGACGCGTTTCTTCCTGAATTGCAAGGGTATGCTCTTTTATGTTCAGTTTTCCTCCTATGTGGCATGAGGTACGCCTCTAGCGTCGGGATATGTTCTTTTGTCTCCGAATGGTGACCATTTTTGTGGCCCTTTGGAGTGATCCGAGGCAGTGAGATATTTTATGGGTTGTTCATTTCTGTTTTTGTATGTGTCAGCACTAGCACCTTAGTGGCACTGTTTGTTTATACCACTTTTTATCTAGTAACAGAGTAAAAGTTACGTTTTAACGTTTCATTTTTTCAAAAACCTGCTTATCTTAGTACTTGTTTCTTCGGTTTTTGACCCATTTGTTCTAAGCCAGGCTAGTTTAAGTACACATTAGACGGGATAGCGGAGGTCGAGCTTACATTAGACGGGACAGCGGAGGTCGAGCTCACATTAGACGGGACAGCGGGGGTCGAGGTCACATTAGACGAGATAGCGGAGGTCGAGCTCACATTAGACGGGACAGCGGGGGTCGAGGTCACATTAGACGAGATAGCGGAGGTCGAGCTCACATTAGACGGGACAGCGGAGGTCGAGGTCACATTAGACGGGACAGCGGAGGTCGAGGTCACATTAGACAGGATAGCGGAGGTCGAGCTCACATTAGACAGGATAGCGGAGGTCGAGGTCACATTAGACGAGATAGCGGAGGTCGAGCTCACATTAGACGGGACAGCGGGGGTCGAGGTCACATTAGACGAGATAGCGGAGGTCGAGCTCACATTAGACGGGACAGCGGGGGTCGAGGTCACATTAGACGAGATAGCGGAGGTCGAGCTCACATTAGACGGGACAGCGGGGGTCGAGGTCACATTAGACGAGATAGCGGAGGTCGAGCTCACATTAGACGGGACAGCGGAGGTCGAGGTCACATTAGACGGGACAGCGGAGGTCGAGGTCACATTAGACAGGATAGCGGAGGTCGAGCTCACATTAGACAGGATAGCGGAGGTCGAGGTCACATTAGACGAGATAGCGGAGGTCGAGCTCACATTAGACGGGACAGCGGGGGTCGAGGTCACATTAGACGAGATAGCGGAGGTCGAGCTCACATTAGACGGGACAGCAAGGGTCGAGGTCACATTAGACGAGACAGCAAGGGTCGAGGTCACATTAGACGAGACAGCAAGGGTCGAGGTCACATTAGACGGGACAGCTAGGGTCGAGGTCACATTAGACGGGACAGCAAGGGTCGAGGCTGCATTAGACGGGAAAGCAAGGGTCGAGGTCACATTAGACGGCACAGCAAGGGTCGAGGCTGCATTAGACAGGACAGCAAGGGTCGAGGTCACATTAGACAGGACAGCAAAGGTCGAGGTCACATTAGACAGGACAGCAAAGGTCGAGGTCACATTAGACAGGACAGCGGAGGTCGAGGTCACATTAGACAGGACAGCAAAGGTCGAGGTCACATTAGACAGGACAGCGGAGGTCGAGGCCACATTAGACAGGACAGCGGAGGTCGAGGTCGAATTAAAGATGACAGCGGGGTTCGAGGCTGTATTAGACAGGATGGCGGTGGTCGAGGTCACATTAGACAGGAAAGCGGGGAGTCGAGGTTGCATTAGACAGTACGGTGGGGGTTGAGTTTGCATTAGACAGGACAGCGGGAAGTCGAGGTTGCATTAGACAGTACGGTGGGGGTTGAGTTTGCATTAGACAGGACAGCGGGGAGTCGAGGTTGCATTAGACAGTACGGTGGGGGTTGAGTTTGCATTAGACAGGACAGCGGGGAGTCGAGGTTGCATTAGACAGTACGGTGGGGGTGGAGGTCGCATTAGACAGGACAGCGGGGGGTCGAGGTCGCATTAGACAGGACGGTGGAGGTTGAGGTCGCATTAGACAGGACAGCGGGGGGTCGATGTCGCATTAGACAGGACGGTGGGGGGGGGGGTCGAGGTTGCATTAGACAGGACAGCGGGGGGTCGAGGTCGCACTAGACAGTACGGTGGGAGTTGAGTTTGCATTAGACAGGACAGCGGGGGGTGGAGGTCGCATTAGACAGGACAGCAGGGGGGGTCGAGGTCGCATTAGACAGGATAGTGGGGGTTGAGTTTGCATTAGACAGGACAGCGGAGGTCGAGGCTATTAAACAGGATCGCGGGCTCGAGGCTGCATTAAACAGAATTAAACAGGACAGTGGGGTCGAGGTCGCATTAGACAGGATGGGGTGGTTGAGGTCGCATTAGACAGGACAGCAAGGGGTGGAGGTCGCATTAGACAGGACAGCGAGAGTGGAGGTCGCATTAGACAGGACAGTGGGGGTCGAGTTGGCATTAAACAGGATGGCTGGGGTCGAGGTCGCATTAGAAAGGACAGTGGGGTTCGAGTTGGCATTAGACAGGACAGCGAGGGGTGGAGGTCGAATTAGTCAGGACAGCGAGGGGTGGAGGTCGCATTAGACAGGACAGCGAGAGGTGGAGGTCGCATTAGACAGGACAGCGAGCGGTGGAGGTCGTATTAGACAGGACAGTGGGGGCGAGTTCACGCTAGACAGGACGGAGGGGGTTGAGGCCATGTTATAAGGGACAGTGGAGGTCGAGGCCGCATTAGACAGGACGGTGTGGATCCGCGCCCCGTCACACAGTTTAGTTTAGTGTAGGACTCGTAAGCGTGGGGACCCTTGGCGTGGGTTATGAATTTGCGTATTTTGGCCAAAATATCAACCAATACCTCATTATTTTTGAATATTTTTTGCACTATATTTTTCGGGGTGCAGCCAAGCCCAAACTCGTTCGGTCTCGCATGAGGGGTGATCGCACTGGGATGCATTTAGAGTGTACTGGCCAGCCCGCCTAATCGAAAAGTAGGGGCGTGACTAATAGGTCGTGAACCAGACACTATGCAGTACCATTGTGTGAACAACCCCCTATGTGGGCCTTTATTGTGCAATTGTATACTGGGCAGTCACCCCCTCCAGGAGTGGGTATGTGGAGAGTGGCTGTTGATCTGGTATTTTGCACCTGTGCTGCTAACATCTTGCTTTATGGGCTGGCTGCACCCTGTAGTGCATTTGTTCCAAGATCTGGGCAGGTAAGTGTTGCTGCCTTTTTTTCTGCTGTTGAAAATTGAATTTTTGTAGACCTTGAGTCTCTAGTGGCTTTGCTATTTAGTCGAGCTCACGCTAGACAGGACGGAGGGCCTAAACATGACTTTTCCACATCCTTGCTGATATTGCAGCTTTGTTGGGACATGGTGGCCATCCACCAACCATCCACTACTCCATCCATCTGGACCATGCAGGATTGCACGGCATCATCAGTAAACATGGCTGGGTTTCAATTAATCTTCATATAGGTCGGGGCCACTGCAGTCATCTCTGCTTGTGAGCGCTATTTCAGGAAGCTCAATAGTAGGTTTATGCACAACTGCAGTGTCTGGAGGATCCTACACCTCGAGGTTCACAGAACCCCAGAGGCACCAGCAGCTTCACTACCTGTTTGCTGCTTTGTAATGGGAATTTAGCAGCTGCTCTCTTAATCTGTTGGAATCTGGCAGAAACCTTTCTCATTCTGCCTACATCTGCAGGAACCTTCCTCATTCTGCCTTTATCTGCAAGAACCTTCCTCATTCTGCCTACATCTGCAGGAACCTTCCTCATTCTGCCTTTATCAGCCCAAACCCGTCTGTGCTCTGTATCAGCCACAAATCTCTTCACAGTACAATGATTGCGCTTAAGTTTCTGTGAAATATCTAATGTTTTCATACCTTGTTCGAGGCATTGCACTGTGACAATTTTCAATAGCAGATATCATTTTAATCTCCTATATTGCTGGAAACCTGTGGCTTCTTAACCCCTTCATGACTTTGGAAGTATACATACATCCACGTTGGTAGCTACTTACCGACCTTGGACGTATGGATACGTCATAGCAATTTTGGGTGCACAGGAGCTGTGCGTGTGTGATCATCATTGGATGTTCAGCTGATATGTTAGCTGACACCTGGCACTACCTGCAGCTCCCAGCACTTTAACCCCATAAATGCTGACATCAAAATCTCAGCATTGAAAAGGCTGACTCCTCTGCCCTCCAATCAGCGTCCCTGTGACCTCATCGCGAGGGACTGATTGTTGCCATGGTGACCCAATGTCGTCATGATGACATCTGGGTCACCAGACAATAGCAGGTTAGCTACATCATGCGCAGCATTGCAGCACTGACCGTTATAATTTTAGCATAGCAATGCTCCTGTCATATGCCCGAAAATGGTACCAATAAAAACCTCAACTTGTCCCGCCAAAAAACAAGCCATCACATGAGTCTGTCTTCCGAAATATGGAAAAACTATAGCTCTCAAAATGTTATGATGCGAAAAACTATTTTTTGCCAAAAAAAGCATCTTTTACTGCTTGTCAGCAGCCAAACATAAAAACCCGATATAAATCTAGTATCGCTGTAATCACACTAAACCCGAAGAATAAAGTCACTTAATCACTTATACTGCAAGAGGAACGGCGTAAAAAATAAATAAAACCAATTTTTCACCTGCTGTTGATTTGTTTATTTTGCCTCCCAAAGATCGCAGTAAGGTTCGGGACACATTTATCCTGCGCTCTACGCTGAGCGCTTACACCAGGATTTCCATGTAAATCTCCAAAGGGTTATGTAAACTGTTCCCAAAAAAACTTTGAATCAATCCATAAAAAAAAACAAGGCCCCACTCAGGTCTGTCATCTGTGAACGGAAATATATGAGGCTTCCACGTTATTGGTAGCACAAAAGCTCTGGAAAAGCAAAATTGCTCCTTACCCCCAAAAGAAATCCAGCGAATTCTGCGCTCCCAAATTAAAATTGTCCCCCTCCCTTCTGATAACCACAGTGTGCCTAAATGAGATTTAGCTCCCACATGTTTGGCATGTCTGTAGTGATGAGAACCCACCTAACTTATGGTTGCGTGTCTCCAGAAACATGAACTGGGCATAACGTACTGGGCACTACAACGTACTGGTGACTGCAACTTACTGGGCAGTACAATGGCAGATTTGCAATTTTCACTCAGCAACATCCACTGCTGCATGTTTGTGGAAAACACTCATGGAGTCATAGTCATCACTACACTTGTAGATAAACTCCCCAAGGGGTTTTATTTCCAAATTGGGGTCACTTGAGGGGGAACTCTGCTCTTCTGGCACGTGGGGTCTCTGTATATGTAGTCCGCACACTGTTCTAGGAAAATCTCTCCAGGAGGCAAATGGCGCTCCTTTCCTCTCGAGTCTCTCCATATGGCTAAGCAGTACTGTACAGCCACATATGGGGTATTACCACGTTCAATTGATATTGTGGGACAAATTTTGGTGCCATTTTTAACCATTTCCCCAAAGTAAAATCTGGGGCTAAAAAAAATTTTGGTTTCCGACCAAACAAGTGGGGCTAACAGAACATTTTTGTTGGAAAAATTAGGTTTTTTTATGTTCATGGCTCTACATTATAAACTTCTATGAAGCACCTGAGGTTTAAAGTTGCTCACCACACATCTAGATAACTTCCCTGAGGGGTCTAGTTTCCAAACTGGGGTCACTTGTGGAAAGTTTCCACTGTTTAGGCACATCAGGAGCACTCCAAACGCGACATGGCGTCCGCTAATTATTCCAGCAAATTTTGCGCTCAAAAAGTCAAACGGTGCTTTTCTGAGTCCTGCCGTGCACCCAAACAGTAGTTTTCCTCCACATTTTGGGTATATCGGCGTACTCAGAAGAGATTGCACAACAATATTTGGGGTCCATTTTCTTGTTACCCTTGTGAAAATTAAAAAAATTGGGGCTAAAAGAACATTTTGTGGAAAAAATTTGATTTTTTTATTATTTTCACGATTCAACTTTATACATTTTTGTGAAGCACCTGGGGGTTCAAGGTGCTCACCAAACATCTAGATCGTTGAGGGGTCTAGTTTCCAAAATGGGGTAACTTATCTGGGGGTTTCCACAGTTTAGGCACATCAGATGCTTTCCACATGCAACATGGCGTCTGCTCTCGATTCCAGCCAATTGTGTGTTCAAAAAGTCAAGCAATGCTCCTTCCAGTTCGATCCCTGCTATGCACTCAAACAGTAGTTTTTCTCCACATATGAGGTATTGGCATGCTCAGGAGAAATTGCACTGCAAATGTTGTTGTCCATTTTCTTCTGTTACCATTGTAAAATAAAAACATTTGGGTGTAAAGTAAAATGTTTGCGAAATGGAGATATAAACCAGCCTGTTCTCGTTCACTGACAGCAAACAGAAATCATGACAAATGGAAACATCAGGCCCCAATTCATCATCTCTGATTATTTTAAATCCCTTTTTTTTTTAATTTCTGAACCGTGTCTTGCCTAATTCTTCCATATGGCGCACGCGGTTCTAGAATTTGGCTCAATATAAAAAATGTTCAAAATTTTTGTCTTTATCCAGTGCGTTCAATTTTTTGTTCTTTCCTAAAGCACCAGAAGTCAGAAATCCATCAAATAGTGATTATTCTTCAGACTGAAGACTCCTCCAGAAACCTTACTCTGCAGGCACTTGGGTGGGAGTCACCAAAAACATGTGGATGAGCGAAGTGGATAAGGAGAAAAAACGTCCAGAGAATAAAGCACAAACACAAAATCACTAAAAAGGAGCAAATGACCCCAGAAAGTTGAGGAACAGCAACGGCCACGGTTTGTTGGAAAGGGGTAAAGTGCATCTCGTTTTTTTTAAGGCTGAGTTCACACGTGAGAGGTTACATGTAATTCACGCAGGGGTCTTCTGCGATGCCCCGCAGGTTGTGCGGCACGATGTGGGCATTCGCCTCTTGGCCACAGTCTCTCGCTGTCCTCATCGTTCCGCCATCACTCGGTGGGGTTAATGGGGCGAGGTGGCAGGATCTCCCGCAGACGCAGTGACGCTGACCTTCCTCCTTGCGGTCAACCTCAACAAGTCACCAATGCCAGGAGCTGGGGCGGCCGGAGCCCCTCTGTCTGGGCCAGGAAGCTCTTGCTTTGTTTCCCGGCACATTCTCAGGTTTCAGCTCAGCCGACATGGAGGTTTCTTTTCCGTTTTACGGCGTTTTTGCGTCTGTTCCTGGCCTCCATCTTCCTTTTCTTAAGTGTCTCTGTGGCATCTGTTTCCCATCCCCGGTAATGAAGGCTGCGAGCTCCTGCAGGTGTACGCTCCTGGTATTAACTGGGGTCCAAACCTCAGTCACATTCACAGGGTCAGCAGGGCAGCGTCTGGAGCGGGCTTTTTCGTGTGCTGCTCGTGGGGGGCTTATTTGTGTTAATTTCACTTTATTTTAACCCCATTGTCCCCAGAGGAGCCTGAAACCATAACAAAGCCTTAAAAGTAAAAGAAGTCAATAAGAGCAAGCACCTCAGGAACAGGAAACATGCAAATGGTGAGAGTGGAACTACTGGATATCAGACTGGGCTGGAAATGTGCGCTAGGAAGGAATAGCGGAAGGGTCTCACAATCTACATTCCCTATCAGTAGTTGACAGGGGAACGCAACTCCGCTGCCTCCAATCGTCAGGAGAATTACACAATTGACTGATGAGTGATGGACAAGGCCGTTGCTGCTTTCACTACTAGGCCGGTTATTGGGGAAATGGTATGTACACCTCTGATTCCAACACATGTAATATGTATATATACATATTCTGGTACGGTCACTGCCAGCTGCAGGATAATAAAAGGAGCTACTCGCAGCCACCATCAATCGTTAATACAGGCTGATTGGACGCCCGTTACAGTTAGCGTATAACTTCAAGGGTGCGGTTTACAGAGCAAGAGGAACAGAGCTATTAAATTTTATATATTTAATCCAGAAAGGTAGGCAGTGTTTATAAAAATATACAAGATGATACAAAATGGGGACAAAACAATATGGTATACATAATTACATAACATAAAAGGAATAAGAAAATTACTAAACTTGATGTTGCAGGAATGGCTCTTAACTTTATGGAGGGAAGCAATCCGATAAAGAAAATGGAACATTCTCACAGCGAACTATGTCTTCCAGAAATGAACAATGACAGTAACCCAAACTCTGTTTTTTATTACATCAAGGTTAGATCCACATATTTCCCATTGGTGAGCTCATATAGGGGCTGATCGTGGGATATGCTAGGTCTTTTAGGAGATTATGAAATACCAAACTTTCAAGAAATATTCTCCCCTGGAGGTCCCAGGCGGAAGATATTGTCAGCATGTTTCCTGTCCCGATTTTTCTACAGAGATGAAACATGGCATGGATAGCATCATCCATTGGGTATTATGTTGGAGGGAATGGAATGGAATGAAAGTGAGAAGATACAGACTAGATATTACTAAAAACTTTTTGACAGTGAAGGTGATCACTGAGTTTAACAGACTGCCACAAGAGGTGGTGAGTTCTCTTTCAATGGAAGTCTTCAGAGGCCATACAAGATGGTTTAGTGAATCATGTGCTGCATTGAGCTGGTGGTTGGACACAATGACACTTGAGGTCCCTTCCAACTCTAACTTTCTATGATTCTATAAGAGTCTCTGGCTGGGAGGAGGAGATCCTAGTTTTGATCTCCCGGACACCCTTCCAGTACCCAAAGTCTCTGCAAAAGTCCTTGTCTGTTGTGAATTCTGTGGCTGAATTCACTCCTGTGGTCACAAGTGGTACTGCAGCTTCTGAGCTTCCTCCCTCAGGTGTTCTGGTGAGCTCGTTAACTGCTTCATTACTTAACTCCGCCTGATGCTGCTATCCTTGCTCCTTGCCAATGTTTCAGTGTTGGATCTGAGCTTCTCCTGATTGTTCCTGTGACCTGCTGCTCTGTATAGCTAAGTGCTTTTTGTTTTTTTGTTTTTTTGTTGCTTTTTTTCTGTCCAGCTTGTCTTTTGTTTTGCTGGAAGCTCTGAGACGCAAAGGGTGTACCGCCGTGCCGTTAGTTCGGCACGGTGGGTTTTTTTTGCCCCCTTTGCGTGGTTTTGCTTTAGGGTTTTTTGTAGACTGCAAAGTTCGCTTTACTGTCCTCGCTCTGTCCTAGAATATCGGGCCCCACTTTGCTGAATCTATTTCATCCCTACGTTTTGTCTTTTCATCTTACTCACAGTCATTATATGTGGGGGGCTGCCTTTTCCTTTGGGGAATTTCTCTGGGGCAAGTCAGGCCTATTTTTCTATCTTCAGGCTAGCTAGTTTCTTAGGCTGTGCCGAGTTGCCTAGGTAGTTGTTAGGCGCAATCCACAGCCGCTTTTAGTTGTGTTTAGGATAGGATCAGGTGTGCAGTCTACAGAGTTTCCACGTCTCAGAGCTCGTTCTTGTATATTTGGGTATTTGTCAGATCACTGTGTGCGCTCTGATCGCTAAGCACACTGTGTTTCTGGATTGCCTTCATAACACCTGTCATTAGCAAACACAACAGTACAAGGAGCCAAACTAATGATTCTCAATAGAGGGAAAGAAAAAGTTCTGACATCATTTTTTTTTTTTTTCTGCTCTGTGTTCACTTTTTTTTTTCCCCTAGACATTTGGGTGATTCTGGACACAGGTGTGGACATGGATATTCAGGGTCTGTGCTCTTCAATGGATAATCTCGTTATAAATGTACAAAAAATTCAAGATACTATTGATCAGAAATCTATGTTAGAACCAAGAATTCCTATTCCTGATTTGTTTTTTGGAGATAGAACTAAGTTTCTAAGTTTCAAAAATAATTGTAAGCTATTTCTGGCCTTGAAACCTCATTCTTCTGGTAATCCTATTCAACAGGTTTTGATTATTATTTCTTTTTTGCGCGGCGACCCTCAAGACTGGGCATTTTCTCTTGCGCCAGGAGACCCTGCATTGAGTAGTGTCGATGCGTTTTTCCTGGCGCTCGGATTGCTGTACGATGAGCCTAATTCAGTGGATCAGGCTGAGAAAAATTTGCTGGCTTTGTGCCAGGGTCAGGATGATATAGAAGTATATTGTCAGAAATTTAGGAAATGGTCAGTACTCACTCAGTGGAATGAATCTGCGCTGGCAGCTTTGTTCAGAAAGGGTCTCTCTGAGGCTCTTAAGGATGTCATGGTGGGATTTCCTATGCCTGCTGGTTTGAATGAGTCTTTGTCTTTGGCCATTCAGATCGGTCGACGCTTGCGCGAGCGTAAATCTGTGCACCATTTGGCGGTACTGCCTGAGGTTAAACCTGAGCCTATGCAGTGCGATAGGACTATGACTAGAGTTGAACGGCAGGAATACAGACGTCTGAATGGTCTGTGTTTCTACTGTGGTGATTCCACTCATGCTATTTCTGATTGTCCTAAGCGCACTAAGCGGTCCGCTAGGTCTGCCGTCATTGGTACTGTACAGTCCAAATTCCTTCTGTCCATTACCTTGATATGCTCTTTGTCGTCGTTTTCTGTCATGGCGTTTGTGGATTCGGGCGCTGCCCTGAATCTGATGGATTTGGATTATGCTAAACGTTGTGGGTTTTTCTTGGAGCCTTTGCGGTGTCCTATTCCATTGAGAGGAATTGATGCTACACCTTTGGCCAAGAATAAACCTCAATACTGGGCCCAGCTGACCATGTGCATGGCTCCTGCACATCAGGAAGTTATTCGCTTTCTGGTGTTGCATAATCTGCATGATGTGGTCGTGTTGGGGTTGCCATGGCTACAAACCCATAATCCAGTATTGGATTGGAATTCCATGTCGGTATCCAGCTGGGGTTGTCAGGGGGTACATGGTGATGTTCCATTTTTGTCGATTTCGTCATCCACCCCTTCTGAGGTCCCAGAGTTCTTGTCTGATTATCAGGATGTATTTGAAGAGCCCAAGTCCGATGCTCTACCTCCGCATAGGGATTGTGATTGTGCTATCAATTTGATTCCTGGTAGTAAATTCCCTAAAGGTCGATTATTTAATTTATCCGTGCCCGAACACGCCGCTATGCGCAGTTATGTGAAGGAATCCCTGGAGAAGGGACATATTCGCCCATCGTCATCACCACTGGGAGCAGGGTTCTTCTTTGTAGCCAAGAAGGATGGTTCGCTGAGACCGTGTATTGATTACCGCCTTCTTAATAAGATCACTGTTAAATTTCAGTATCCCTTGCCTTTGTTATCTGACTTGTTTGCTCGGATTAAGGGGGCTAGTTGGTTCACTAAGATAGATCTTCGTGGTGCGTATAATCTGGTGAGAATCAGGCAAGGAGATGAATGGAAAACTGCATTCAATACGCCCGAGGGTCATTTTGAGTATCTAGTGATGCCGTTCGGACTTGCCAATGCTCCATCTGTGTTTCAGTCTTTTATGCATGACATCTTCCGTGAGTATCTGGATAAATTCCTGATTGTTTACTTGGATGACATTTTGATCTTCTCAGATGATTGGGAGTCTCATGTGAAGCAGGTCAGAATGGTTTTTCAGGTCCTGCGTGCTAACTCTTTGTTTGTGAAGGGATCAAAGTGTCTCTTCGGTGTGCAGAAAGTTTCATTTTTGGGGTTCATCTTTACCCCTTCTACTATCGAGATGGATCCAGTTAAGGTCCAAGCCATCCAGGATTGGATTCAGCCGACATCTCTGAAAAGTCTGCAAAAGTTCCTGGGCTTTGCTAATTTTTATCGTCGCTTCATCTGTAATTTTTCTAGCATTGCCAAACCATTGACCGATTTGACCAAGAAGGGTGCTGATTTGGTTAATTGGTCTTCTGCTGCTGTGGAAGCTTTTCAGGAGTTGAAGCGTCGTTTTTGTTCTGCCCCTGTGTTGTGTCAGCCAGATGTTTCTCTTCCGTTCCAGGTCGAGGTTGATGCTTCTGAGATTGGAGCAGGGGCGGTTTTGTCACAGAGAGGTTCTGATTGCTCAGTGATGAAACCATGTGCTTTCTTTTCCAGGAAGTTTTCGCCCGCTGAGCGTAATTATGATGTGGGCAATCGAGAGTTGCTGGCCATGAAGTGGGCATTCGAGGAGTGGCGTCATTGGCTTGAAGGAGCTAAGCATCGCGTGGTGGTATTGACTGATCATAAGAACTTGACTTATCTCGAGTCTGCCAAGCGCTTGAATCCTAGACAGGCCCGTTGGTCGTTATTTTTTGCCCGCTTCGACTTTGTGATTTCGTACCTTCCGGGCTCTAAAAATGTGAAGGCGGATGCTCTGTCTAGGAGTTTTGTGCCCGACTCTCCGGGTTTATCTGAGCCAGCGGGTATCCTCAAGGAAGGAGTCATTGTGTCTGCCATCTCCCCTGATTTGCGGCGGGTGCTGCAAAAATTTCAGGCGAATAAACCTGATCGTTGTCCAGCAGAGAAACTGTTCGTCCCTGATAGGTGGACTAATAAACTTATCTCTGAACTTCATTGTTCGGTGTTGGCTGGTCATCCTGGAATCTTTGGTACCAGAGAGTTAGTGGCTAGATCCTTCTGGTGGCCATCTCTGTCACGGGATGTACGTACTTTTGTGCAGTCCTGTGGGATTTGTGCTAGGGCTAAGCCCTGCTGTTCTCGTGCCAGTGGGTTGCTTTTGCCCTTGCCGGTCCCAAAGAGGCCTTGGACACATATTTCGATGGATTTCATTTCTGACCTTCCCGTTTCTCAAAAGATGTCAGTCATTTGGGTGGTCTGTGATCGCTTTTCTAAAATGGTCCATCTGGTGCCCTTGGCTAAATTGCCTTCCTCCTCTGATTTGGTACCTTTGTTATAATAATAATAATAATAATAATTTTTATTTATATAGCGCCAACATATTCCGCAGCGCTTTACAAATTATAGAGGGGACTTGTACATACAATAGACATTACAGCATAACAGAAATACAGTTCAAAACAGATACCAAGAGGAGTGAGGGCCCTGCTCGTAAGCTTACAAACTATGAGGAAAAGGGGAGACATGTGGTTCGGTTGCATGGCATTCCTGAGAATATTGTTTCTGACAGAGGTTCCCAGTTTGTTTCAAGGTTTTGGCGAGCCTTTTGTGGTAGGATGGGCATTGACCTATCCTTTTCCTCGGCTTTCCATCCTCAGACTAATGGCCAGACCGAACGAACCAATCAGACCTTGGAAACATATCTGAGATGTTTTGTTTCTGCAGACCAGGATGATTGGGTGTCCTTTTTGCCGTTGGCTGAGTTCGCCCTTAATAATCGGGCCAGCTCGGCTACCTTGGTTTCTCCATTTTTTTGCAATTCTGGGTTCCATCCTCGTTTCTCTTCAGGACAGGTTGAGTCTTCGGACTGTCCTGGTGTGGATTCTGTGGTGGATAGGTTGCAGCAGATCTGGACTCAGGTAGTGGACAATTTGATCTTGTCCCAGGAGAAAGCTCAACTTTTCGCTAATCGCAGACGCCGTGTGGGTCCCCGACTTCGTGTTGGGGATCTGGTTTGGTTATCTTCTCGTCATATTCCTATGAAGGTTTCCTCTCCTAAATTTAAACCTCGTTTTATTGGTCCGTATAGGATTTCTGAGGTTCTCAATCCTGTGTCTTTTCGTTTGACCCTCCCAGACTCCTTTTCCATACATAATGTATTCCATAGGTCGTTGTTGCGGAGATACGTGGCACCTATGGTTCCATCTGTTGAGCCTCCTGCCCCGGTTTTGGTGGACGGGGAATTGGAGTATATTGTGGAGAAGATTTTGGATTCTCGTGTTTCTAGACGGAAACTCCAGTATCTGGTTAAATGGAAGGGTTATGCTCAGGAAGATAATTCCTGGGTTTTTGCCTCTGATGTTCATGCTTCCGATCTTGTTCGTGCCTTTCATGCGGCTCATCCTGGTCGGCCTGGGGGCTCTGGTGAGGGTTCGGTGACCCCTCCTCAAGGGGGGGGTACTGTTGTGAATTCTGTGGCTGAATTCACTCCTGTGGTCACAAGTGGTACTGCAGCTTCTGAGCTTCCTCCCTCAGGTGTTCTGGTGAGCTCGTTAACTGCTTCATTACTTAACTCCGCCTGATGCTGCTATCCTTGCTCCTTGCCAATGTTTCAGTGTTGGATCTGAGCTTCTCCTGATTGTTCCTGTGACCTGCTGCTCTGTATAGCTAAGTGCTTTTTGTTTTTTTGTTGCTTTTTTTCTGTCCAGCTTGTCTTTTGTTTTGCTGGAAGCTCTGAGACGCAAAGGGTGTACCGCCGTGCCGTTAGTTCGGCACGGTGGGTTTTTTTTGCCCCCTTTGCGTGGTTTTGCTTTAGGGTTTTTTGTAGACTGCAAAGTTCGCTTTACTGTCCTCGCTCTGTCCTAGAATATCGGGCCCCACTTTGCTGAATCTATTTCATCCCTACGTTTTGTCTTTTCATCTTACTCACAGTCATTATATGTGGGGGGCTGCCTTTTCCTTTGGGGAATTTCTCTGGGGCAAGTCAGGCCTATTTTTCTATCTTCAGGCTAGCTAGTTTCTTAGGCTGTGCCGAGTTGCCTAGGTAGTTGTTAGGCGCAATCCACAGCCGCTTTTAGTTGTGTTTAGGATAGGATCAGGTGTGCAGTCTACAGAGTTTCCACGTCTCAGAGCTCGTTCTTGTATATTTGGGTATTTGTCAGATCACTGTGTGCGCTCTGATCGCTAAGCACACTGTGTTTCTGGATTGCCTTCATAACACCTGTCATTAGCAAACACAACAGTACAAGGAGCCAAACTAATGATTCTCAATAGAGGGAAAGAAAAAGTTCTGACATCATTTTTTTTTTTTTTCTGCTCTGTGTTCACTTTTTTTTTTCCCCTAGACATTTGGGTGATTCTGGACACAGGTGTGGACATGGATATTCAGGGTCTGTGCTCTTCAATGGATAATCTCGTTATAAATGTACAAAAAATTCAAGATACTATTGATCAGAAATCTATGTTAGAACCAAGAATTCCTATTCCTGATTTGTTTTTTGGAGATAGAACTAAGTTTCTAAGTTTCAAAAATAATTGTAAGCTATTTCTGGCCTTGAAACCTCATTCTTCTGGTAATCCTATTCAACAGGTTTTGATTATTATTTCTTTTTTGCGCGGCGACCCTCAAGACTGGGCATTTTCTCTTGCGCCAGGAGACCCTGCATTGAGTAGTGTCGATGCGTTTTTCCTGGCGCTCGGATTGCTGTACGATGAGCCTAATTCAGTGGATCAGGCTGAGAAAAATTTGCTGGCTTTGTGCCAGGGTCAGGATGATATAGAAGTATATTGTCAGAAATTTAGGAAATGGTCAGTACTCACTCAGTGGAATGAATCTGCGCTGGCAGCTTTGTTCAGAAAGGGTCTCTCTGAGGCTCTTAAGGATGTCATGGTGGGATTTCCTATGCCTGCTGGTTTGAATGAGTCTTTGTCTTTGGCCATTCAGATCGGTCGACGCTTGCGCGAGCGTAAATCTGTGCACCATTTGGCGGTACTGCCTGAGGTTAAACCTGAGCCTATGCAGTGCGATAGGACTATGACTAGAGTTGAACGGCAGGAATACAGACGTCTGAATGGTCTGTGTTTCTACTGTGGTGATTCCACTCATGCTATTTCTGATTGTCCTAAGCGCACTAAGCGGTCCGCTAGGTCTGCCGTTATTGGTACTGTACAGTCCAAATTCCTTCTGTCCATTACCTTGATATGCTCTTTGTCGTCGTTTTCTGTCATGGCGTTTGTGGATTCGGGCGCTGCCCTGAATCTGATGGATTTGGATTATGCTAAACGTTGTGGGTTTTTCTTGGAGCCTTTGCGGTGTCCTATTCCATTGAGAGGAATTGATGCTACACCTTTGGCCAAGAATAAACCTCAATACTGGGCCCAGCTGACCATGTGCATGGCTCCTGCACATCAGGAAGTTATTCGCTTTCTGGTGTTGCATAATCTGCATGATGTGGTCGTGTTGGGGTTGCCATGGCTACAAACCCATAATCCAGTATTGGATTGGAATTCCATGTCGGTATCCAGCTGGGGTTGTCAGGGGGTACATGGTGATGTTCCATTTTTGTCGATTTCGTCATCCACCCCTTCTGAGGTCCCAGAGTTCTTGTCTGATTATCAGGATGTATTTGAAGAGCCCAAGTCCGATGCTCTACCTCCGCATAGGGATTGTGATTGTGCTATCAATTTGATTCCTGGTAGTAAATTCCCTAAAGGTCGATTATTTAATTTATCCGTGCCCGAACACGCCGCTATGCGCAGTTATGTGAAGGAATCCCTGGAGAAGGGACATATTCGCCCATCGTCATCACCACTGGGAGCAGGGTTCTTCTTTGTAGCCAAGAAGGATGGTTCGCTGAGACCGTGTATTGATTACCGCCTTCTTAATAAGATCACTGTTAAATTTCAGTATCCCTTGCCTTTGTTATCTGACTTGTTTGCTCGGATTAAGGGGGCTAGTTGGTTCACTAAGATAGATCTTCGTGGTGCGTATAATCTGGTGAGAATCAGGCAAGGAGATGAATGGAAAACTGCATTCAATACGCCCGAGGGTCATTTTGAGTATCTAGTGATGCCGTTCGGACTTGCCAATGCTCCATCTGTGTTTCAGTCTTTTATGCATGACATCTTCCGTGAGTATCTGGATAAATTCCTGATTGTTTACTTGGATGACATTTTGATCTTCTCAGATGATTGGGAGTCTCATGTGAAGCAGGTCAGAATGGTTTTTCAGGTCCTGCGTGCTAACTCTTTGTTTGTGAAGGGATCAAAGTGTCTCTTCGGTGTGCAGAAAGTTTCATTTTTGGGGTTCATCTTTACCCCTTCTACTATCGAGATGGATCCAGTTAAGGTCCAAGCCATCCAGGATTGGATTCAGCCGACATCTCTGAAAAGTCTGCAAAAGTTCCTGGGCTTTGCTAATTTTTATCGTCGCTTCATCTGTAATTTTTCTAGCATTGCCAAACCATTGACCGATTTGACCAAGAAGGGTGCTGATTTGGTTAATTGGTCTTCTGCTGCTGTGGAAGCTTTTCAGGAGTTGAAGCGTCGTTTTTGTTCTGCCCCTGTGTTGTGTCAGCCAGATGTTTCTCTTCCGTTCCAGGTCGAGGTTGATGCTTCTGAGATTGGAGCAGGGGCGGTTTTGTCACAGAGAGGTTCTGATTGCTCAGTGATGAAACCATGTGCTTTCTTTTCCAGGAAGTTTTCGCCCGCTGAGCGTAATTATGATGTGGGCAATCGAGAGTTGCTGGCCATGAAGTGGGCATTCGAGGAGTGGCGTCATTGGCTTGAAGGAGCTAAGCATCGCGTGGTGGTATTGACTGATCATAAGAACTTGACTTATCTCGAGTCTGCCAAGCGCTTGAATCCTAGACAGGCCCGTTGGTCGTTATTTTTTGCCCGCTTCGACTTTGTGATTTCGTACCTTCCGGGCTCTAAAAATGTGAAGGCGGATGCTCTGTCTAGGAGTTTTGTGCCCGACTCTCCGGGTTTATCTGAGCCAGCGGGTATCCTCAAGGAAGGAGTCATTGTGTCTGCCATCTCCCCTGATTTGCGGCGGGTGCTGCAAAAATTTCAGGCGAATAAACCTGATCGTTGTCCAGCAGAGAAACTGTTCGTCCCTGATAGGTGGACTAATAAACTTATCTCTGAACTTCATTGTTCGGTGTTGGCTGGTCATCCTGGAATCTTTGGTACCAGAGAGTTAGTGGCTAGATCCTTCTGGTGGCCATCTCTGTCACGGGATGTACGTACTTTTGTGCAGTCCTGTGGGATTTGTGCTAGGGCTAAGCCCTGCTGTTCTCGTGCCAGTGGGTTGCTTTTGCCCTTGCCGGTCCCAAAGAGGCCTTGGACACATATTTCGATGGATTTCATTTCTGACCTTCCCGTTTCTCAAAAGATGTCAGTCATTTGGGTGGTCTGTGATCGCTTTTCTAAAATGGTCCATCTGGTGCCCTTGGCTAAATTGCCTTCCTCCTCTGATTTGGTACCTTTGTTCTTTCAGCATGTGGTTCGGTTGCATGGCATTCCTGAGAATATTGTTTCTGACAGAGGTTCCCAGTTTGTTTCAAGGTTTTGGCGAGCCTTTTGTGGTAGGATGGGCATTGACCTATCCTTTTCCTCGGCTTTCCATCCTCAGACTAATGGCCAGACCGAACGAACCAATCAGACCTTGGAAACATATCTGAGATGTTTTGTTTCTGCAGACCAGGATGATTGGGTGTCCTTTTTGCCGTTGGCTGAGTTCGCCCTTAATAATCGGGCCAGCTCGGCTACCTTGGTTTCTCCATTTTTTTGCAATTCTGGGTTCCATCCTCGTTTCTCTTCAGGACAGGTTGAGTCTTCGGACTGTCCTGGTGTGGATTCTGTGGTGGATAGGTTGCAGCAGATCTGGACTCAGGTAGTGGACAATTTGATCTTGTCCCAGGAGAAAGCTCAACTTTTCGCTAATCGCAGACGCCGTGTGGGTCCCCGACTTCGTGTTGGGGATCTGGTTTGGTTATCTTCTCGTCATATTCCTATGAAGGTTTCCTCTCCTAAATTTAAACCTCGTTTTATTGGTCCGTATAGGATTTCTGAGGTTCTCAATCCTGTGTCTTTTCGTTTGACCCTCCCAGACTCCTTTTCCATACATAATGTATTCCATAGGTCGTTGTTGCGGAGATACGTGGCACCTATGGTTCCATCTGTTGAGCCTCCTGCCCCGGTTTTGGTGGACGGGGAATTGGAGTATATTGTGGAGAAGATTTTGGATTCTCGTGTTTCTAGACGGAAACTCCAGTATCTGGTTAAATGGAAGGGTTATGCTCAGGAAGATAATTCCTGGGTTTTTGCCTCTGATGTTCATGCTTCCGATCTTGTTCGTGCCTTTCATGCGGCTCATCCTGGTCGGCCTGGGGGCTCTGGTGAGGGTTCGGTGACCCCTCCTCAAGGGGGGGGTACTGTTGTGAATTCTGTGGCTGAATTCACTCCTGTGGTCACAAGTGGTACTGCAGCTTCTGAGCTTCCTCCCTCAGGTGTTCTGGTGAGCTCGTTAACTGCTTCATTACTTAACTCCGCCTGATGCTGCTATCCTTGCTCCTTGCCAATGTTTCAGTGTTGGATCTGAGCTTCTCCTGATTGTTCCTGTGACCTGCTGCTCTGTATAGCTAAGTGCTTTTTGTTTTTTTGTTGCTTTTTTTCTGTCCAGCTTGTCTTTTGTTTTGCTGGAAGCTCTGAGACGCAAAGGGTGTACCGCCGTGCCGTTAGTTCGGCACGGTGGGTTTTTTTTGCCCCCTTTGCGTGGTTTTGCTTTAGGGTTTTTTGTAGACTGCAAAGTTCGCTTTACTGTCCTCGCTCTGTCCTAGAATATCGGGCCCCACTTTGCTGAATCTATTTCATCCCTACGTTTTGTCTTTTCATCTTACTCACAGTCATTATATGTGGGGGGCTGCCTTTTCCTTTGGGGAATTTCTCTGGGGCAAGTCAGGCCTATTTTTCTATCTTCAGGCTAGCTAGTTTCTTAGGCTGTGCCGAGTTGCCTAGGTAGTTGTTAGGCGCAATCCACAGCCGCTTTTAGTTGTGTTTAGGATAGGATCAGGTGTGCAGTCTACAGAGTTTCCACGTCTCAGAGCTCGTTCTTGTATATTTGGGTATTTGTCAGATCACTGTGTGCGCTCTGATCGCTAAGCACACTGTGTTTCTGGATTGCCTTCATAACACCTGTCATTAGCAAACACAACAGTACAAGGAGCCAAACTAATGATTCTCAATAGAGGGAAAGAAAAAGTTCTGACATCATTTTTTTTTTTTTTCTGCTCTGTGTTCACTTTTTTTTTTCCCCTAGACATTTGGGTGATTCTGGACACAGGTGTGGACATGGATATTCAGGGTCTGTGCTCTTCAATGGATAATCTCGTTATAAATGTACAAAAAATTCAAGATACTATTGATCAGAAATCTATGTTAGAACCAAGAATTCCTATTCCTGATTTGTTTTTTGGAGATAGAACTAAGTTTCTAAGTTTCAAAAATAATTGTAAGCTATTTCTGGCCTTGAAACCTCATTCTTCTGGTAATCCTATTCAACAGGTTTTGATTATTATTTCTTTTTTGCGCGGCGACCCTCAAGACTGGGCATTTTCTCTTGCGCCAGGAGACCCTGCATTGAGTAGTGTCGATGCGTTTTTCCTGGCGCTCGGATTGCTGTACGATGAGCCTAATTCAGTGGATCAGGCTGAGAAAAATTTGCTGGCTTTGTGCCAGGGTCAGGATGATATAGAAGTATATTGTCAGAAATTTAGGAAATGGTCAGTACTCACTCAGTGGAATGAATCTGCGCTGGCAGCTTTGTTCAGAAAGGGTCTCTCTGAGGCTCTTAAGGATGTCATGGTGGGATTTCCTATGCCTGCTGGTTTGAATGAGTCTTTGTCTTTGGCCATTCAGATCGGTCGACGCTTGCGCGAGCGTAAATCTGTGCACCATTTGGCGGTACTGCCTGAGGTTAAACCTGAGCCTATGCAGTGCGATAGGACTATGACTAGAGTTGAACGGCAGGAATACAGACGTCTGAATGGTCTGTGTTTCTACTGTGGTGATTCCACTCATGCTATTTCTGATTGTCCTAAGCGCACTAAGCGGTCCGCTAGGTCTGCCGTTATTGGTACTGTACAGTCCAAATTCCTTCTGTCCATTACCTTGATATGCTCTTTGTCGTCGTTTTCTGTCATGGCGTTTGTGGATTCGGGCGCTGCCCTGAATCTGATGGATTTGGATTATGCTAAACGTTGTGGGTTTTTCTTGGAGCCTTTGCGGTGTCCTATTCCATTGAGAGGAATTGATGCTACACCTTTGGCCAAGAATAAACCTCAATACTGGGCCCAGCTGACCATGTGCATGGCTCCTGCACATCAGGAAGTTATTCGCTTTCTGGTGTTGCATAATCTGCATGATGTGGTCGTGTTGGGGTTGCCATGGCTACAAACCCATAATCCAGTATTGGATTGGAATTCCATGTCGGTATCCAGCTGGGGTTGTCAGGGGGTACATGGTGATGTTCCATTTTTGTCGATTTCGTCATCCACCCCTTCTGAGGTCCCAGAGTTCTTGTCTGATTATCAGGATGTATTTGAAGAGCCCAAGTCCGATGCTCTACCTCCGCATAGGGATTGTGATTGTGCTATCAATTTGATTCCTGGTAGTAAATTCCCTAAAGGTCGATTATTTAATTTATCCGTGCCCGAACACGCCGCTATGCGCAGTTATGTGAAGGAATCCCTGGAGAAGGGACATATTCGCCCATCGTCATCACCACTGGGAGCAGGGTTCTTCTTTGTAGCCAAGAAGGATGGTTCGCTGAGACCGTGTATTGATTACCGCCTTCTTAATAAGATCACTGTTAAATTTCAGTATCCCTTGCCTTTGTTATCTGACTTGTTTGCTCGGATTAAGGGGGCTAGTTGGTTCACTAAGATAGATCTTCGTGGTGCGTATAATCTGGTGAGAATCAGGCAAGGAGATGAATGGAAAACTGCATTCAATACGCCCGAGGGTCATTTTGAGTATCTAGTGATGCCGTTCGGACTTGCCAATGCTCCATCTGTGTTTCAGTCTTTTATGCATGACATCTTCCGTGAGTATCTGGATAAATTCCTGATTGTTTACTTGGATGACATTTTGATCTTCTCAGATGATTGGGAGTCTCATGTGAAGCAGGTCAGAATGGTTTTTCAGGTCCTGCGTGCTAACTCTTTGTTTGTGAAGGGATCAAAGTGTCTCTTCGGTGTGCAGAAAGTTTCATTTTTGGGGTTCATCTTTACCCCTTCTACTATCGAGATGGATCCAGTTAAGGTCCAAGCCATCCAGGATTGGATTCAGCCGACATCTCTGAAAAGTCTGCAAAAGTTCCTGGGCTTTGCTAATTTTTATCGTCGCTTCATCTGTAATTTTTCTAGCATTGCCAAACCATTGACCGATTTGACCAAGAAGGGTGCTGATTTGGTTAATTGGTCTTCTGCTGCTGTGGAAGCTTTTCAGGAGTTGAAGCGTCGTTTTTGTTCTGCCCCTGTGTTGTGTCAGCCAGATGTTTCTCTTCCGTTCCAGGTCGAGGTTGATGCTTCTGAGATTGGAGCAGGGGCGGTTTTGTCACAGAGAGGTTCTGATTGCTCAGTGATGAAACCATGTGCTTTCTTTTCCAGGAAGTTTTCGCCCGCTGAGCGTAATTATGATGTGGGCAATCGAGAGTTGCTGGCCATGAAGTGGGCATTCGAGGAGTGGCGTCATTGGCTTGAAGGAGCTAAGCATCGCGTGGTGGTATTGACTGATCATAAGAACTTGACTTATCTCGAGTCTGCCAAGCGCTTGAATCCTAGACAGGCCCGTTGGTCGTTATTTTTTGCCCGCTTCGACTTTGTGATTTCGTACCTTCCGGGCTCTAAAAATGTGAAGGCGGATGCTCTGTCTAGGAGTTTTGTGCCCGACTCTCCGGGTTTATCTGAGCCAGCGGGTATCCTCAAGGAAGGAGTCATTGTGTCTGCCATCTCCCCTGATTTGCGGCGGGTGCTGCAAAAATTTCAGGCGAATAAACCTGATCGTTGTCCAGCAGAGAAACTGTTCGTCCCTGATAGGTGGACTAATAAACTTATCTCTGAACTTCATTGTTCGGTGTTGGCTGGTCATCCTGGAATCTTTGGTACCAGAGAGTTAGTGGCTAGATCCTTCTGGTGGCCATCTCTGTCACGGGATGTACGTACTTTTGTGCAGTCCTGTGGGATTTGTGCTAGGGCTAAGCCCTGCTGTTCTCGTGCCAGTGGGTTGCTTTTGCCCTTGCCGGTCCCAAAGAGGCCTTGGACACATATTTCGATGGATTTCATTTCTGACCTTCCCGTTTCTCAAAAGATGTCAGTCATTTGGGTGGTCTGTGATCGCTTTTCTAAAATGGTCCATCTGGTGCCCTTGGCTAAATTGCCTTCCTCCTCTGATTTGGTACCTTTGTTCTTTCAGCATGTGGTTCGGTTGCATGGCATTCCTGAGAATATTGTTTCTGACAGAGGTTCCCAGTTTGTTTCAAGGTTTTGGCGAGCCTTTTGTGGTAGGATGGGCATTGACCTATCCTTTTCCTCGGCTTTCCATCCTCAGACTAATGGCCAGACCGAACGAACCAATCAGACCTTGGAAACATATCTGAGATGTTTTGTTTCTGCAGACCAGGATGATTGGGTGTCCTTTTTGCCGTTGGCTGAGTTCGCCCTTAATAATCGGGCCAGCTCGGCTACCTTGGTTTCTCCATTTTTTTGCAATTCTGGGTTCCATCCTCGTTTCTCTTCAGGACAGGTTGAGTCTTCGGACTGTCCTGGTGTGGATTCTGTGGTGGATAGGTTGCAGCAGATCTGGACTCAGGTAGTGGACAATTTGATCTTGTCCCAGGAGAAAGCTCAACTTTTCGCTAATCGCAGACGCCGTGTGGGTCCCCGACTTCGTGTTGGGGATCTGGTTTGGTTATCTTCTCGTCATATTCCTATGAAGGTTTCCTCTCCTAAATTTAAACCTCGTTTTATTGGTCCGTATAGGATTTCTGAGGTTCTCAATCCTGTGTCTTTTCGTTTGACCCTCCCAGACTCCTTTTCCATACATAATGTATTCCATAGGTCGTTGTTGCGGAGATACGTGGCACCTATGGTTCCATCTGTTGAGCCTCCTGCCCCGGTTTTGGTGGAGGGGGAATTGGAGTATATTGTGGAGAAGATTTTGGATTCTCGTGTTTCTAGACGGAAACTCCAGTATCTGGTTAAATGGAAGGGTTATGCTCAGGAAGATAATTCCTGGGTTTTTGCCTCTGATGTTCATGCTTCCGATCTTGTTCGTGCCTTTCATGCGGCTCATCCTGGTCGGCCTGGGGGCTCTGGTGAGGGTTCGGTGACCCCTCCTCAAGGGGGGGGTACTGTTGTGAATTCTGTGGCTGAATTCACTCCTGTGGTCACAAGTGGTACTGCAGCTTCTGAGCTTCCTCCCTCAGGTGTTCTGGTGAGCTCGTTAACTGCTTCATTACTTAACTCCGCCTGATGCTGCTATCCTTGCTCCTTGCCAATGTTTCAGTGTTGGATCTGAGCTTCTCCTGATTGTTCCTGTGACCTGCTGCTCTGTATAGCTAAGTGCTTTTTGTTTTTTTGTTGCTTTTTTTCTGTCCAGCTTGTCTTTTGTTTTGCTGGAAGCTCTGAGACGCAAAGGGTGTACCGCCGTGCCGTTAGTTCGGCACGGTGGGTTTTTTTTGCCCCCTTTGCGTGGTTTTGCTTTAGGGTTTTTTGTAGACTGCAAAGTTCGTTTTACTGTCCTCGCTCTGTCCTAGAATATCGGGCCCCACTTTGCTGAATCTATTTCATCCCTACGTTTTGTCTTTTCATCTTACTCAGTCATTATATGTGGGGGGCTGCCTTTTCCTTTGGGGAATTTCTCTGGGGCAAGTCAGGCCTATTTTTCTATCTTCAGGCTAGCTAGTTTCTTAGGCTGTGCCGAGTTGCCTAGGTAGTTGTTAGGCGCAATCCACAGCCGCTTTTAGTTGTGTTTAGGATAGGATCAGGTGTGCAGTCTACAGAGTTTCCACGTCTCAGAGCTCGTTCTTGTATTTTTGGGTATTTGTCAGATCACTGTGTGCGCTCTGATTGCTAAGCACACTGTGTTTCTGGATTGCCTTCATAACACCTGTCATTAGCAAACACAACACTTGTCATCAAGTTTGGCCAGGGGGATTACCCCAAACAAAATTGGGACAGCAGGCTAGAGATCACCACTCAGAAGGTGAACCAATGGAAGGGTTGGTCTTTGACCCTAAGGGAAAGGGTAAACCTGATCAAAACTTACCTGCTCCCTTTACTGATTTATCTGGGCAGTGTATGCATCTTGCCGGAATCTCTCTGGACTTGGGTCTGCAGATTGTTCTTCCGTTATGGGGGAATAGACTGAACCTGGTCAAGAGGGAGGTTACTTACCATACGAGGAAACTAGGAGGGTTGGGTATGGTCAACCCTGTGGTATTCCTTGTGGATACCTTCATTAAGATCAATATTGAAAACCTATGGAAAGAGAGGGCTCCTCCGTGGGTATTCTCCTGTAGGGGATGGTTTCAGCCTTTCTTCCAGGAATGGGAGAAAGGAGGGAAAGTGAGGGATCTTGGCAGATCGCATGGACATTTTCCATCTTACGCTACAATGGTTCTGAAGATAATTTGCTGGCGGGGTCTGGGAGTGTGGGAGATCAGGACTCTGCCAAGAAAGCTCCTTCTGTTGACCCATTTCAGTGGCCTCGGGTGCTCAGGGATTTCTCAAGTCAGGATCTTGTGGTAGGTTTGCATATTTTGTATTCTATCAGGGACTTGGCGCTGCTTCCATTGAAAACCGTGTGTGAGGGACAATCTGAAGTTTAAGAGCTCTGAAGTCCTCAAAAACATTGTGGTACTGTGCTGGAGAGCATGGACCACTTCCTGCTTCATTGACCCTTTAACACAGAGTGTCATAGAAAATATTAAAATCTCTATGCCACAATAGAGAGGGGACACCTACCCCCCATACCCCCTCTCGCTTTTGCATTTGAACAAGAGCTGGCAATCTAGCTGACACTCTTAGAAATATACTTACAATGTTATCGTGGACAATAGAAGGGAAATAGTGAATTACACAGTTTAACAATCGGGGATGAGTAGGACTGTGTTGTATAGATTGGAGACAGAAGTGAACCATCCTAATAAACATGCCGGCAGCCTCTTCCTAAAGTGGAAGACCATGGCAGCACCCAGGTGACTGAATGAGGATGTCTATTGTGCACGGACAAAGTGTCGCAGATTGGACAAAGCTAAGTTAAGACAGGAAAGCCTCTTAAGTTTTTAAAGGATTGAAGTGAATATCTCACACCCTATGGAGATATTTTTTGCTCTTCACAGGCGCACGTTCTTTTCATACAAGCATCTTTGCCAGCACCAGTAGAAAAGAATGAATATTCAGGCTTGTATAAATACGATATTGATGGGACATACATTTTCAGATACATGGCTAATTTGGGAAGAAGATGCATGTTTTTTCATAATTGTAACCCTGCCTATAAGCCCCAAATCCATAAAGTCCATATAACTGACAACTATCATGTCATGTTTGATCTCTGGGCAAAGGTAAAATCCCGATGGAAAATATGGCAAAAAATTCAAACTTCTGTGATAATCTGGAGTTAAGTTATTGTATAAGTTGGGAATTTTATAAAATCCTGAAGGAGGACATGCCACATCCTGGCCCACGTGAGGTTATCGAGGGGGTGTATGGGTGTAACTCAAGTACTGATAAAAGGTCAAGCCGAATTATGATCTTGGTTCCTGTAGAGCAGACATGGGGAACCTCAGGCCCCAGGGCCATTTACGGCCCCCCGATGACCTTTTATCAGGCCCCTGAGCAGATTCTCAGGGACCGCATACTTGGGCAGGGAGCTGTATTTTGATTGCCACCAGCTCATTAATTTCTTCTTGCTCTGTTAGCACACACACGCAGTGTTCACTACTGAGCACAGAAGGGCATGCAATGAAAGATTAGGTCCTGACACCAGTGCCAGAGTCAGGATGTACTTTGTACGGCCCCCGAAGGATGGTATAAATATCCAAATGGCCCTTCACAGAAAAAAGATTCCCCACCCCTGCTGTAGAGAGAGACATTTTGGTGCATTCATGATTCCTGTCTGCTGGATGTTTTTTAAATGAAGCGCTTTCATTCAAATCATGTCTGTGATCAGTGTAGTATGTTTCTTTTGTTTTATCAGTTTTATTTAATGTAATTGTATATGCTGCATTGTTTTGTCCCCTTTGTAAAATCTTTTGTACATTTTTATGAACACTGTCTTTCATTTGGATTAAATATAAAAGTTAATAGTTATATTCCTTTTGTTCTGTAAACCACGCCGCAAAGTCATATGCCACCTACCAGGAGTCCAGTTGGCCTGAATATAAAAAACGACTGGTGGTGGCAGCTAATAATTTTTCTTGGGTTATTGTGAGTTTGCAGTGACTGCATTGGCCGTATATACATATATTCCATGCAATGGAGTTGGAGGTGTATATACCATACGCTCAATAATAACACCCATATGTTAGTTCCCCAATTAGCAGCCTATTAGTGGAAGTAGCCTGTGGCCGCATCCGTTAATCATCGTTCAATCGAGTAATTGTCCAGACGATAAGGGGCAACAGAGGGCTGTTTGACACAAATATCACAGTGGACGGTTCTGTGGGACCTTCAAAGGCTGCGATAATTTGACACAAGTGTACAGCAGGGTGGCCACTCCATTGGCTGGTCTCAGCTGGATGGTTTGTCTTATGCAAAATGGGTCTATGGAGCATTCGGAGGCCTTGGTGGTCAGGACCGCTGCACCTTATTTCTAGTTAGCGCAGTGGTTAGGTATCACACGTGGAACGCACGGTGCTTAGTATCGACGCTACGAAAAATCTTCCCAGTGGACGATGTGTTTAGGACCATACTCGGTGACCTGGTGAAGGTGCGCTCTCTGGAGTATGGGAGACTGGGCGCACGGAGGGCCGCTCTCCTGGAGGGGCTTTTCTTTTAGTGTGCCCTAGTCTGGTCATCTCCTTTCCTGGTGGTGGGCTCCTGCTGACACTGTAGATTTTTGTTTTGTTTGATCATTATACAGTGATGTAGGGCTGCAGGCGCCGAACTTGGGCTTCGTGATGTGTAATTATTGTGGTGTGTGCTGCTGTATATAATGTATATATTGTATATAGGGATATAGAATTGGGTGTAGGTGTTAGGTTGGGTAGTGGGAAAAGGGGGGAGGTGGGATTGTCTTGTGGGACTATAGGACACTGGGTTGTTTGGAGGAAAACTAGCACTGCCTGATCTGGCCTATGGACGTTGGACCTGGACTGAGGCATGAGACGCAGGACCAGCTCTCAGGTCAGTGCGGGGGGTTGGGATTGAAGGATAGCTTAGTATTGTATATATTTGTATAGTTTGTGGTTATTTTATATTAATTAAAAAAATAGTTTATGAAAATATTTTGCAGGTTTTTGTTTATATTATTTATTTTTGTGGTTATTATTTTGTTTGGTGACCAGACCAGAAGGTGGTAGTTATTTTCTATATATGTATAATAAGGTGGTGGAAATAAGTATTTGATCCCTTGCTGAATATGTAAGTTTGCCGACTGACAAAGACATGAACAGTCTGTAATTTTAAGGGTAGGTTCATTTTAACATTGAGAGATAGAATATAAAAAATAAAATCCAGAAAATCACATTGTATAAATCATATACATTTATTTGCATTTTGCAGTGAGAAATAAGTATTTGATCCCTCTGGCAAACCAGACTTAATACTTGGTGGCAAAACCCTTGTTGACAATCACAGCAGTCAGACGGTTTTTGCAGTTGATGATGAGGTTTGCGCACATGTGTCAGGAAATATGACGTATTTGATTCTATATTATCACGCACACTGAGCTCTGCTACATCCATTAGGTCTGTGTAAGACACACGCTGCAGCTCTGGTTCCCCCCACAGCCCCTCCTTCTCACTGCCTATCAAGCTCTCCTTCTCACTCTGTGTAATTCTAAACCACCCTTCCCACCCTCCCTCAAGAATGTGTTGGTTAGCAGAAATCAGTTCCTCATTTGCAGCCATGTCCTTCCATTTGTGTATGAGAGTTATTCAAGATGGAATAGCTCAACGCCAGGTAGTGGTATAGGTGTGAAAGTTACATATTTAGGATGTGCAACAATAGAGCTACACACCAGTGCGTTTCCTAATGTCCCGTACCAGCAGAATCCAAGTAGTGGATTACTGCTTAACCGAAGCACATAGCCAAATCGTGTTTAGACTTAAATGAACTTTCATCTCATGCTGAGAAGCATGATAATTTTCTTAGCCTTCTACGGGCTTCTCCCCAGGAGTTATGGCTAATAGCCAGTTTTCATAACTTTCAAAAAAGGGGAGTATCCAGCCCCTCAGTGATGTCACGAGCAGTGGGTATAAGAGATTCAGCCTCATTTTCAGAGTGTATTTGCCCAGGAAGTCAGCTAACAGAAACTCTGCAATCTGCTCTGATTCATTGGGATGTCGCCCTTCCCTCAGCCAGGATATGAGAGAACTGTAAGTGTTTTTTTTTTCAACTTTAATCCCTTTTATTTTGTAATCGTTCTGTATCCTACTATAATTGTTTCATCTTGTAATATCGTTTTTTTACCTTTTGTAAACACTGCCTAATCTTTTTGGAGTAAAAGCTTATTACTTACTAGCTTCGTATTCCTTGCTCTAAAACGTTCCTCCAACGTCCTCTGAAGTAAATTACGCTACTGATTGGGTTGGTTCCTGAGCCGCTATTAATCATAGGAATAGGAGCTGATGGCTGCACAGTGTACTGAGCTTGTTAGGTATAGCTGGCAGAGACGGAAATGGGTTTATAAGAGTACTGCCCAGCTGAGACAGGGAATAGGTATATCACCTTCACTGCAGCGTGCCCAATAGCCAGTACATGACCGGGCAGCCTTTCTGGTGACTAATTATCCTAGGTGCAGTTCCCTGACTGACATGAGGGTAAGGGGGTGCCAGAGAGCTGCAAGTTCTAAGCCGGAACTGGGAAGTGGGATATAAATAAATCCCTGATGAAGAATTGGGGGCAAGCAAACACCCCTGATTCATGACAACATGTCAGGAGGAATTTTGGTCACCTCCTCTTTGCAGATCATCTCTAAATCATTAAGATTTTGAAGCTGTCACTTGGCAACTGGGAGCTTCAACTCCCTCCATAAGGGATGAAGGTCTGGAGACTGGCTAGGCCACTCCATGACCTTAATGTGCTTCTTTTTGAGCCACTCCTTTGTTGCCTTGGCTATATGTTTTGGGTCACTGTCTTGCTGGAAGGCCCAGTCACTACCTATTTTTAATGTCCTGGCGGAGGGAAAGAGGTTGTTACTCAGGATTGTACGGTACATGGCTCCATCAATTCTCCCATTGATGTGGTGAAGTAGTCCTGTGCCCTTAGCAGAGAAACACCCCCAAAATATAATGTTTCCACCTCCATGCTTGACAGTGGGGATGGTGTTCTTTGGGTCATAGGTAGCATTTCTCTTCCTCCAAACACAGTGAGTTGAGTTGATGCCAAAGAGCTCAATTTTTGTCTCATCTGACCACAGCACCTTCTCCCCATCACTCACAGAATCATCCAGGTGTTCATTGGCAAACTTCAGACAGGTGCACATGTGCCTTCTTGAGCAGGGGGACCTTGCGGCACTGCAGGATTTTAAACCTTTGCGGCGTAATGTGTTACCAATGGTTTTCTTGGAGACTGTGGTCCCAGCTGCCTTGAGATCATTAACAAGTTCCCCTCATGTAGTTTTAGGCTGATCTCTCACCTTCCTCATGATCAAGGATACCCTACAAGTTGAGATTTTGCATGGTGCCCCAGATCGATGTCGATTGAGTCATTTTGTATTTCTTCCATTTTCTTACTATTGCACCAACAGTTGTCTTCTTCTCACCCGGCGTCTTACTTATGGTTTTGTAGCCCATTCCAGCTTTGTGTAGGCCTATGATCTTGTTCCTGACATCCTTATAAAGCTCTTTGGTCTTGCCCATGTTGTAGAGGTTAGAGTTTGACTGATTAATAGAGTCTGTGGACAGGAGTCTTCTATAAAGGTGACTATGTAAGACAGCTGTCATTAATGCAGGTAACGAGTTGATTAGGAGAACCTAACTGGTCTGTAGGAGACAGAGCTCTTAGGGTATGTGCACACACTGCGGAAAACGCTGCGGATCCACGTTTCCGCAGCTGCAGATCCGCAACAGTTTCCCATGAGTTTACATTACAATGTAAACCTATGGGAAACAAAAAACGCTGTGCACATGCTGCGGAAAAAAACGTGCGGAAACGCAGCGGTTTACATTCCGCAGCATGTCACTTCTTTCTGCAGATTCCACAGCAGTTTTACAGCTGCTCCAATAGAAAACTGCAGGTATAAAACCGCAGTGAAATCCGCAGAAAAAACGCGATAAATCCGCAGCGGATTTGCACTGCGGATTTATCAAATCCGCTGAGGAAAAACCCGCAGTGGACCAGAATACGTGTGCACATAGCCTAAATGGTTGGTAGGGGATCAAATAATTATTTCTCACTGCAAAATGCAAATAAATTTATATAATTTATACAATGTGATTTTCTGGACTTTATTTTTTATATTCTATCTCTCAATGTTAAAATTAATCTACCCTTTAAATTATAGGCTGTTCATGTCTTTGTTAGTGGGCAAACTTACATAATCAGAAAGGAATCAAATACTTATTTCCCCCACTGTGTGTACACAGTGACTGCACCAGCAGAATAGTGAGTGCAGCTCTGGGGTATAATACAGGATGTAACTCAGGATCAGTAATGTAATGTATGTACACAGTGACTGCACCAGCAGAATAGTGAGCGCAGCTCTGGGGTATAATACAGGATGTAACTCAGGATCAGTAATGTAATGTATGTACACAGTGACTGCACCAGCAGAATAATGAGTGCAGCTCTGGGGTATAATACAGGATGTATCTCAGGATCAGTAATGTAATGTATGTACACAGTGTCTGCACCAGCAGAATAGTGAGTGCAGCTCTGGGGTATAATACAGGATGTATCTCAGGATCAGTAATGTAATGTATGTACACAGTGTCTGCACCAGCAGAATAGTGAGTGCAGCTCTGGGGTATAATACAGGATGTATCTCAGGATCAGTAATGTAATGTATGTACACAGTGACTGCACCAGCAGAATAGTGAGTGCAGCTCTGGGGTATAATACAGGATGTAACTCAGGATCAGTAATGTAATGTATGTACACAGTGTCTGCACCAGCAGAATAATGAGTGCAGCTCTGGGGTATAATACAGGATGTATCTCAGGATCAGTAATGTAATGTATGTACACAGTGTCTGCACCAGCAGAATAGTGAGTGCAGCTCTGGGGTATAATACAGGATGTATCTCAGGATCAGTAATGTAATGTATGTACACAGTGACTGCACCAGCAGAATAGTGAGTGCAGCTCTGGGGTATAATACAGGATGTATCTCAGGATCAGTAATGTAATGTATGTACACAGTGACTGCACCAGCAGAATAGTGAGTGCAGCTCTGGGGTATAATACAGGATGTAACTCAGGATCAGTAATGTATGTACACAGTGTCTGCACCAGCAGAATAGTGAGTGCAGCTCTGGGGTATAATACAGGATGTAACTCAGGATCAGTAATGTATGTACACAGTGTCTGCACCAGCAGAATAATGAGTGCAGCTCTGGGGTATAATACAGGATGTAACTCAGGATCAGTAATGTAATGTATGTACACAGTGACTGCATCAGCAGAATAGTGAGTGCAGCTCTGGAGTATAATACAGGATGTAACCCAGGATCAGTAATGTATGTACACAGTGACTGCACCAGCAGAATAGTGAGTGCAGCTATGGGGTATAATACAGGATGCTCAGGATTAGTAATATACTTATGTACACACTGCTTTCTGGTCATGTTGATTGGTTGATTGGTCTGGGTTAGGCTACGTTCACATTTGCAAACAAAAACGCAACAAAACGCACGCAAAAACGCTGCGTTTTGCGACGCATGCGTCGTTTTTTGCCGAAATTTGGACGCAAGAAAATTCAACTTCTTGCGTTTTCTTGGCCCGACGCTTGCAGCAAAAAAAACGCATGCGTCGCACAACGCATCACAAAAAGACGCATGCGTCCCCCATGTTAAATATAGGGGCGCATGACGCATGCGTCGCCGCTGCGTCGCCCGACGCAAACATGCATAACGCTAATGTGAACGTAGCCTTACATGTGATCGGCTGCTCTATCCACATAATATTCTGAAGGCCAAACATGGCAGTGAAGTTCGGGGAGGTGGTCGTTAGGGGTCAGATGAGGGGATGTCTGCAGGCAGTAAACACGTGTAACAGCCAGGAATCTGCAGCTGCCCGTCACTGCCGCTCGATGTAACAGATCTCAGATGTGAGGACAGTAAATATAGACCCATGGAATAATATAATATTTCCCCCAAGATGCAAATCTCCTCACAGTCCCGGAGGCCACAGCAACACGGCAAAGTGTCAGATCCCGGACACTCCTCACTCATTAACACCCCGAGGTGCCGCTTTATGGAGGAGCTGATCTACCCCATCGCCTGCTGTGCCCCCAGTAATGAGCAGCCAGGTGGTCCGTGAAGGCCCAGTCTATATAGGCCACCATCCAGTGTCTGTACCTGCAGCTTGTTACCAGTGAATAGGAAAGTTATGTGCAAACGGTAGGAAAATGAATAGACCTGATATGTCTCCTAGCTGGGGGTTTGTCATAATTGCTTCCAGTCTAGACAATAATGTGTGAGGTAAATCACCTGAGCGCCAGACACTATACTATCTGTGCTGATACCTGGTGTCCTTGTGTCCTGAGTGAGAGCGCTGACTCTGGAGTGCTCATCTCACAGGGAATTGTGCAGGCAAACCTACGCCTGTGGTGGCCCTGAGGCTAGAGTTGTGGTCCTCAGTTGTGGGTGGTAGTCTAGAGAAGCTGGTGATGGTCCTAAGCTGTGGGTGGTGGTCCTGAGGTGCAGGTAGTGGTCGTGAGTCCAGAGTTTCGTTCCTCGGTTGTGGGTGGTGGTCTCGAGGAGTGGGTGGCTGTCCTAAGCTGTGGGTAGTGGTCCTGAGGTGCAGGTGGGTGGTGGTATGAGGCCAGAGTTACGTTCCTCAGTTGTGGGTGGTGGTCTCGAGGAGCGGGTGGTGGTCCTAAGCTGTAGGTCGTGGTACTGAGATTTGGGTTGTGATTCTGAGGTGCAGCTGGTGTTAACGAGGTGTGGGTGCTGCTCCCAATGTCCGGTGGTGGTCCTAAGTGGTGGGTGGTGATACCAAGGTTTATGTTGTCTCAAAGTGCAGGTTGTGGTCAGGAGTTTTGGATTGTGGCTTCAAGGTGTGGGTTGGGGTATTGAGGTACTGGTTGTGGTCCTGATGTTTGGGTTTCGTTCTCAATGTGGGGGTTGTGGTATTGAGGTGCGGGTTGTCGTCTAGACGTTTAGGTTGTAGTCCCAATGAGCTCATTGTGGTCCCAAGGTTTGGGTTGTGGTCCTGAGCTTTAAATTTTCTCAAAGTTTTGGGTTGGGTTGTGGTCCTGAGGTATTTCTCGTGGTCCTAAGGTTTGGGTTGTTGTCCTGAGGTTTTGATTGTGGTCCCTTGGCACATGTTGTGGTCTTGCGGTGCAGGTTGTGGTCTTCAGGTACAGGTTGTGTCTCAAGGTGTGGGTTGGAGGCTTGAGTTGCAGGATGTGGTTTTGAGATGCGGGTTGTGATATTGAGGTGTTGGTTATGGTCTTGAGGTTTTGGTTTTGGTCCCAACATGAGGGTTGTGTATTGAGGTGCAGGTTGTGGTCTTGAAGTGCACGTTGTGGTCCAGAGGTTTAGGTTGTAGTCCCAACAAGCTCGCTGTGATCCCAAGGTTTGGGTTGTGGTCCTGAGGTTTATATTTTCACAAGTTTTTGGTTTGGGTTGTGGTTCTGCGGTATAGCTGGTGGTCCTAAAGTTTGGGTTGTTGTCCAGAGGTTTTGGTTGTGCTCCCTTGGCCTGTGTTATGGTCTTGAGGTGCAGGTTGTAGTCTTGAGGTACAGGTTGTGTCTTGAGGTGTGAGTTGGAGTCTTGAGTTGCAGGCTGTGGTTTTGAGATGTGGGTTGTGGTTCAGGTTGTGATCCTGGGGTGCATGTGGCAGCTCAAAACTGGTTTGTGTAGTTGCTTTTTTTCTCCTCCGACATTACATGTCATGGTTGCTTGCAGCATAATCCTCATGTAAAATTTTTGGGCACCTTCCATGGTCGTAATGATAAATCTTTTGAGTATTGTGCGGTACTGGTGCAGTTATTGGTGAACGTTCCAGCTTGCTACGTTGCAGATTGGGGCATCGTCCCAGCGCTGCTTTGTAACGTGGCACAGGGCAGTAGTCATGGGCGAGCTACTTGTCTCTTACACCCCGGCACTTGACATGAAGGTGGGGGTCCTGGTTGGGTATGTGGACTTCGTCTATGGGGACGCCACACCTGTGCAGGTCACATGTTACCGATAACTTTGGTTGGCTAGGACCAGATGTTGAGGACTTCAATGGAGGAGACCTCCCGTCATAAGTAAACTTTTTACTGAATAATAAGTTGGGGATTATGTACAATAGATTAATGGCCGTGTTATATCTCCCACACATGGAGCGTTTCCACCCACAGTCTCAGGTCCTTTCTCCTAACTTGCTTGGCCTCTGTCTTCACTGGTTCTCTGTCTTCACCACCACCCGGCTCAGTGCTACAGTCCAGTAGGTGAGAATCCTGTTCTCAGCCCGCGGTTCTGCGTCCTCTTTCCTCCATAGTTTACCATTATGGCCAGTGATGCCTTGGACCGCCTGCCCAGGACTCTCTCTCTCTTCCTCTCACACTCCCTGCTCCGTCCTGGCCTGTTACCTCTCTGAGTTGTAGACTCAGGGCCGTGCACTCTGTCCTCCTGTCACTTCTCCATTCTTTACTCCGGATCTCGCTATCCACCCACGTCAGGGACCCCACGTTATGCGGCACTGCTGGCCAGTCTGACCTAGATCTGCTCTGCTGCACACTAGGCCTTAACTGACTTCCTGACTGGAAACTATCTCTGTCACTTCACTTTATCCCCTCCCACACTGGGCTAGTCCCAATAATTAACCCTAACTCTCCCTACTGTGGGTCAAACTGCTACACCGTCACTAATAACGCATGTTACAATACATAGTACACATCCAGGTGCGTTTACAACTATACATGTGTCTTCAAGGGGGAACACGGGCAGTATGCCTATCTCTTCACAGCTTCTTGATGGTTCTTTATTGCTTTGACCTGAAGCATAGGGTGTTGTGTTACACCTCCTATGTTTTATCCCTTGTTGCCCCAGCATCATATCACCCTCCTTGTTCTGTTGGAATATTTACATCCTCAGGGGTTAGAGGTGACATTTCGAGAAGGGCGGCCATGAAGAGCGGGGTAGGATTTCCATGAGTCACAGATGAAAGGTGCTTAGAAAATGTCCCAGCGATGCCCTGTGTCAGCATTAGGTGCCAGCTCATCACTGCCCCGTATCCGGTGCCAGGTCAGTGAGACCCTCAGCACCTGTGCGGCTTTATATAGACCACTGCTGAGAGAAGCCGCTGGACCGGGCCGACGTGGGGAGGATCCGAACTACACTGGGCCACTCTGGAGAAATGCTCATCATGCAATCCCCTAATGTAAAGATTGTATCAGGGTCTCGTACTGGTAGGATCACAAGCTCCATACAGGATGGGGGTCAATGACCCGGGAAGAGACTCCGAGGTCTCAGACTGCAGGGTCCGAGATGGCACAATGTATAGGAAAAGTCCGGGGTCACGAGGCGTCATCACTGAATTCAGGGGTCCCCTTCCGTCTCACTGCCGCTCACCCCAGATGTATAACCTCCAGCCGGTCACAATCCCCCCCCCCCCCCCCGATGTATAACCTCCTGCACCTCACCTCCCGATGTATAACCTCCGAACCCTCACCTCCCGATGTATAACCTCCGAACCCTCACCTCCCGATGTATAACCTCCGGCCCTCACCCCCAATGTATAACATCCAGCCCCTCACCTCCCGATGTATAACCTCCTGCACCTCACCTCCCGATGTATAACCTCCGGCCCCTCACCCCCAATGTATAACATCCAGCCCCTCACCTCCCAATGTATAACCTCCGAACCCTCACCTCCCGATGTATAAACTCCGGACCCTCACCTCCCAGTGTATAACCTCCAGCCCCTCACCACCAATGTATAACCTCCAGCCCCTCACCTCCCGATGTATAACCTCTGACCCCTCACCTCCCATTTTATAACCTCCAGCCCGTCACCCCCCAGATGTATAACCTGCCCTTCGCCTCAAAAAAACTTGTTGAAAACTCGGAAGAACATAACGGAAGAGCTGTTACAGCGGCAGAAGAGTGACTCCATATTAATGTCTATGGATGTAGATGAGGACAGTGAAGCCCCCGGAGGAGGATGTGGGGGGCACATACTTTCTCCATATTAATGTCTATGGATGTAGATGAGGACAGAGAAGCCCCCGGAGGTGGATGTGGGGGGCACATACTTTCTCCATATTAATGTCTATGGATGTAGATGAGGACAGAGAAGCCCCCGGAGGTGGATGTGGGGGGCACATACTGTCTCCATATTAATGTCTATGGATGTAGATGAGGACAGAGAAGCCCCCGGAGGAGGATGTGGGGGGCACATACTTTCTCCATATTAATGTCTATGGAGGTAGATGAGGACAGTGAAGCCCCCGGAGGAGGATGTGGGGGGCACATACTTTCTCCATATTAATATCTATGGATGTAGATGAGGACAGTGAAACCCCCGGAGGAGGATGTGGGGGGCACATACTTTCTCCATATTAATGTCTATGGAGGTAGATGAGGACAGTGAAGCCCCCGGAGGAGGATGTGGGGGGCACATATTTTCTCCATATTAATATCTATGGATGTAGATGAGGACAGTGAAACCCCCGGAGGAGGATGTGGGGGGCACATACTTTCTCCATATTAATGTCTATGGATGTAGATGAGGACAGAGAAGCCCCCGGAGGTGGATGTGGGGGGCACATACTGTCTCCATATTAATGTCTATGGATGTACTGTAGATGAGGACAGAAGCCCCCGGAGGTGGATGTGGGGGGCACATACTTTCTCCATATTAATGTCTATGGATGTAGATGAGGACAGAGAAGCCCCCGGAGGTGGATGTGGAGGGCACATACTTTCTCCATATTAATGTCTATGGATGTAGATGAGGACAGAGAAGCCCCCGGAGGTGGATGTGGGGGGCACATACTTTCTCCATATTAATGTCTATGGATGTAGATGAGGACAGTGAAGCCCCCGGAGGAGGATGTGGGGGGCACATACTTTCTCCATATTAATGTCTATGGATGTAGATGAGGACAGAGAAGCCCCCGGAGGAGGATGTGGGGGGCACATACTTTCTCCATATTAATGTCTATGGATGTAGATGAGGACAGAGAAGCCCCCGGAGGTGGATGTGGGGGGCACATACTTTCTCCATATTAATGTCTATGGATGTAGATGAGGACAGAGAAGCCCCCGGAGGTGGATGTGGGGGGCACATACTTTCTCCATATTAATGTCTATGGATGTAGATGAGGACAGAGAAGCCCCCGGAGGTGGATGTGGGGGGCACATACTTTCTCCATATTAATGTCTATGGATGTAGATGAGGACAGTGAAGCCCCCGGAGGAGGATGCGGGGGGCACATACTTTCTCCATATTAATGTCTATGGATGTAGATGAGGACAGAGAAGCCCCCGGAGGAGGATGTGGGGGGCACATACTTTCTCCATATTAATGTCTATGGATGTAGATGAGGACAGAGAAGCCCCCGGAGGTGGATGTGGGGGCACATACTTTCTCCATATTAATGTCTATGGATGTAGATGAGGACAGAGAAGACCCCGGAGGAGGATGTGGGGGGCACATACTGTCTCCATATTAATGTCTATGGATGTAGATGAGGACAGTGAAGCCCCCGGAGGTGGATGTGGGGGGCACATACTTTCTCCATATTAATGTCTATGGAGGTGGATGAGGACAGTGAAGCCCCCGGAGGAGGATGTGGGGGGCACATACTTTCTCCATATTAATGTCTATGGATGTAGATGAGGACAGTGAAGCCCCCGGAGGTGGATGTGGGGGGCACATACTTTCTCCATATTAATGTCTATGGAGGTGGATGAGGACAGTGAAGCCCCCGGAGGAGGATGTGGGGGGCACATACTTTCTCCATATTAATGTCTATGGAGGTGGATGAGGACAGTGAAGCCCCCGGAGGTGGGTCTGGGGGGCACATACATTCTCCATATTAATGTCTATGGATGTAGATGAGGACAGTGAAGCCCCCGGAGGTGGGTCTGGGGGGCACATACTTTCTCCATATTAATGTCTATGGATGTAGATGAGGACAGTGAAGCCCCCGGAGGAGGATGTGGGGGGCACATACTGTCTCCATATTAATGTCTATGGATGTAGATGAGGACAGAGAAGCCCCCGGAGGAGGATGTGGGGGGCACATACTTTCTCCATATTAATGTCTATGAATGTAGATGAGGACAGAGAAGCCCCCGGAGGTGGATGTGGGGGGCACATACTGTCTCCATATTAATGTCTATGGATGTAGATGAGGACAGAGAAGCCCCCGGAGGAGGATGTGGGGGGGCACATACTTTCTCCATATTAATGTCTATGGATGTAGATGAGGACAGTGAAGCCCCCGGAGGAGGATGTGGGGGGCACATACTTTCTCCATATTAATGTCTATGGATGTAGATGAGGACAGTGAAGCCCCCGGAGGTGGATGTGGGGGGCACATACTTTCTCCATATTAATGTCTATGGATGTAGATGAGGACAGTGAAGCCCCCGGAGGAGGATGTGGGGGGCACATACTTTCTCCATATTAATGTCTATGGATGTAGATGAGGACAGTGAAGCCCCCGGAGGTGGATGTGGGGGGCACATACTTTCTCCATATTAATGTCTATGGATGTAGATGAGGACAGAGAAGCCCCCGGAGGAGGATGTGGGGGGCACATACTTTCTCCATATTAATGTCTATGGATGTAGATGAGGACAGAGAAGCCCCCGGAGGAGGATGTGGGGGGCACATACTTTCTCCATATTAATGTCTATGGATGTAGATGAGGACAGAGAAGCCCCCGGAGGAGGATGTGGGGGGCACATACTTTCTCCATATTAATGTCTATGGATGTAGATGAGGACAGAGAAGCCCCCGGAGGTGGATGTGGGGGGCACATACTTTCTCCATATTAATGTCTATGGATGTAGATGAGGACAGTGAAGCCCCCGGAGGAGGATGTGGGGGGCACATACTTTCTCCATATTAATGTCTATGGATGTAGATGAGGACAGAGAAGCCCCCGGAGGAGGATGTGGGGGGCACATACTTTCTCCATATTAATGTCTATGGATGTAGATGAGGACAGAGAAGCCCCCGGAGGTGGATGTGGGGGGCACATACTTTCTCCATATTAATGTCTATGGATGTAGATGAGGACAGTGAAGCCCCCGGAGGTGGATGTGGGGGGCACATACTTTCTCCATATTAATGTCTATGGATGTAGATGAGGACAGTGAAGCCCCCGGAGGTGGATGTGGGGGGCACATACTTTCTCCATATTAATGTCTATGGATGTAGATGAGGACAGAGAAGCCCCCGGAGGAGGATGTGGGGGCACATACTTTCTCCATATTAATGTCTATGGATGTAGATGAGGACAGTGAAGCCCCCGGAGGAGGATGTAGGGGGCATATACTTTCTCCATATTAATGTCTATGGATGTAGATGAGGACAGTGAAGCCCCCGGAGGAGGATGTAGGGGGCATATACTTTCTCCATATTAATGTCTATGGATGTAGATGAGGACAGTGAAGCCCCCGGAGGAGGATGTGGGGGGCACATACTTTCTCCATATTAATGTCTATGGATGTAGATGAGGACAGAGAAGCCACCGGAGGAGGATGTCGGGGGCACATACTTTCTCCATATTAATGTCTATGGATGTAGATGAGGACAGTGAAGCCCCCGGAGGTGGATGTGGGGGGCACATACTGTCTCCATATTAATGTCTATAGATGTAGATGAGGACAGTGAAGCCCCCGGAGGTGGATGTGGGGGGCACATACTTTCTCCATATTAATGTCTATGGATGTAGATGAGGACAGAGAAGCCCCCGGAGGTGGATGTGGGGGGCACATACTTTCTCCATATTAATGTCTAGGGATGTAGATGAGGACAGAGAAGCCCCCGGAGGTGGATGTGGGGGGCACATACTTTCTCCATATTAATGTCTATGGATGTAGATGAGGACAGTGAAGCCCCCGGAGGAGGATGTGGGGGGCACATTCTTTCTCCATATTAATGTCTATGGATGTAGATGAGGACAGTGAAGCCCCCGGAGGTGGATGTGGGGGGCACATACTTTCTCCATATTAATGTCTATGGATGTAGATGAGGACAGAGAAGCCCCCGGAGGAGGATGTGGGGGGCACATACTTTCTCCATATTAATGTCTATGGATGTAGATGAGGACAGAGAAGCCCCCGGAGGTGGATGTGGGGGGCACATACTTTCTCCATATTAATGTCTATGGATGTAGATGAGGACAGAGAAGCCCCCGGAGGTGGATGTGGGGGGCACATACTTTCTCCATATTAATGTCTATGGATGTAGATGAGGACAGTGGAGCCCCCGGAGGTGGATGTGGGGGGCACATACTTTCTCCATATTAATGTCTATGGATGTAGATGAGGACAGAGAAGCCCCCGGAGGTGGATGTGGGGGGCACATACTTTCTCCATATTAATGTCTATGGATGTAGATGAGGACAGTGAAGCCTCCGGAGGAGGATGTGGGGGGCACATACTGTCTCCATATTAATGTCTATGGATGTAGATGAGGACAGAGAAGCCCCCGGAGGTGGATGTGGGGGGCACATACTTTCTCCATATTAATGTCTATGGATGTAGATGAGGACAGTGAAGCCTCCGGAGGAGGATGTGGGGGGCACATACTGTCTCCATATTAATGTCTATGGATGTAGATGAGGACAGAGAAGCCCCCGGAGGTGGATGTGGGGGGCACATACTTTCTCCATATTAATGTCTATGGATGTAGATGAGGACAGTGAAGCCTCCGGAGGAGGATGTGGGGGGCACATACTGTCTCCATATTAATGTCTATGGATGTAGATAAGGACAGTGAAGCCCCCGGAGGAGGATGTGGGGGGCACATACTTTCTCCATATTAATGTCTATGGATGTAGATGAGGACAGAGAAGCCCCCGGAGGTGGATGTGGGGGGCACATACTTTCTCCATATTAATGTCTATGGATGTAGAGGAGGACAGAGAAGCCCCCAGAGGAGGATGTGGGGGGCACATACTGTCTCCATATTAATGTCTATGGATGTAGATGAGGACAGAGAAGCCCCCGGAGGAGGATGTGGGGGGCACATACTTTCTCCATATTAATGTCTATGGATGTAGAGGAGGACAGAGAAGCCCCCGGAGGAGGATGTGGGGGGCACATACTTTCTCCATATTAATATCTATGGATGTAGATGAGGACAGTGAAGCCCCCGGAGGAGGATGTGGGGGGCACATACTTTCTCCATATTAATGTCTATGGATGTAGATGAGGACAGTGAAGCCCCCGGAGGTGGATGTGGGGGGCACATACTTTCTCCATATTAATGTCTATGGATGTAGATGAGGACAGTGAAGCCCCCGGAGGAGGATGTGGGGGGCACATACTTTCTCCATATTAATGTCTATGGATGTAGATGAGGACAGTGAAGCCCCCGGAGGAGGATGTGGGGGGCACATACTTTCTCCATATTAATGTCTATGGATGTAGATGATGACAGAGAAGCCCCCGGAGGTGGATGTGGGGGGCACATACTTTCTCCATATTAATGTCTATGGATGTAGATGAGGACAGTGAAGCCCCCGGAGGAGGATGTGGGGGGCACATACTTTCTCCATATTAATGTCTATGGATGTAGATGAGGACAGTGAAGCCCCCGGAGGAGGATGTGGGGGGCACATACTTTCTCCATATTAATGTCTATGGATGTATATGAGGACAGTGAAGCCCCCGGAGGAGGATGTGGGGGGCACATACTTTCTCCATATTAATGTCTATGGATGTAGATCAGGATAGAGAAGCCCCCGGAGGTGGATGTGGGGGGCACATACTTTCTCCATATTAATGTCTATGGATGTATATGAGGACAGTGAAGCCCCCAGAGGAGGATGTGGGGGGCACATACTGTCTCCATATTAATGTCTATGCAGAGGCGTAGCTAGAGCTTTTGCCGCCCGGGGCTGATCCCGAGTTTGGCGCCCCCCCCCCCCCCCGGCTCAATACACACAAAGGTTACCAAAAATGGTTTTCCTGTTTTGTAGAACTTAAACTGGGCCTAATGGTGTCACCCCCACATGCCACACCTGTGACTTAATACCACCACACCATGACCAGGCCACATAGTGACCGAATAATACTACATACAAGGGACAAATACCACCGCACCATTTCCAGACCACATATTACCACCACATAGTGACTGAATACTACAATACTGATCAGTAATAAAAGAAAAACCACAATACTATCACCATAAGTGCCAGTATTCACAGGAGATCTGTACTTAGTATGCAGTGTCTGTGTAGAGGTAATACAGAGATCACTGGTGACATTATACACAGGAGCTCTATATAGTATACAGTGTATAGTCTCAGTGTATAGGTAACACTGACTCACCAGTGACGTCTCTAGGTGAAGTCCTTCATCTTTCATCCAGCACAGACCGCCATCATTCCTTCCAGCCAGTACTCGTTTCTGCAGGAAATAACACAGTTATCTCGAGCTCCGCTTGCAGAACACATTACTTAATTTTTCACAACTTCTACATTACACCACATGAAGAAAAAAAGGTGATATAGTGTCACTCTGCACAGTAACAGGACCGCCCCCCCATTTAAAACAGTATACTCAAAAAATAAAATAAATACATCACTGCAGTAATAATATCCCTTAATTATCCCCTATGGTAATAATATTCCCCACCCTGGCCCCGTTTATCTCATTCCTGGCTCCAGCCATATGTTGTCGTATCCTGCCCTCATGAGTATCCATTCTACCCCATATGATCTCCCCATCCTGCCCCACCAGCCTCCATCGTATCCGTCCTGCCCCATGATCCAATCCTGCCCCGTGTCTCCAATCATGCCCCGTATCTACATTCTGCCCATGCCTCAAGTCCTGCCCCCAGTGTGTCCAGCATATTACCCCCATGTTGTCCAGCAATCTGCCCCAGTGTGTCCAGCATATTACCCCCAGTGTGTCCAGCAATCTGCCCCAGTATGTCCAGCATATTACCCCCAGTGTGTCCAGCAATCTGCCCTCAGTGTGTCCAGCAATCTGCCCCAGTGTCCAGCCTTTCCCTAGTGTGTCCAGCAGTCTGCCCCAGTGTGTCCAGCATATTACCCCCAGTGTGTCCAGCATATTACCCCCATGTTGTCCAGCAATCTGCCCCAGTGTGTCCAGCATATTACCCCCAGTGTGTCCAGCAATCTGCCCCAGTATGTCCAGCATATTACCCCCAGTGTGTCCAGCAATCTGCCCTCAGTGTGTCCAGCAATCTGCCCCAGTGTCCAGCCTTTCCCCAGTGTGTCCAGCAGTCTGCCCCAGTGTGTCCAGCATATTACCCCCAGTGTGTCCAGCATATTACCCCCATGTTGTCCAGCAATCTGCCCCAGTGTGTCCAGCATATTACCCCCAGTGTGTCCAGCAATCTGCCCCAGTATGTCCAGCATATTACCCCCAGTGTGTCCAGCAATCTGCCCTCAGTGTGTCCAGCAATCTGCCCCAGTGTCCAGCCTTTCCCCAGTGTGTCCAGCAGTCTGCCCCAGTGTGTCCAGCATATTACCCCCAGTGTGTCCAGCAATCTGCCCCAGTATGTCCAGCATATTACCCCCAGTGTGTCCAGCAATCTGCCCTCAGTGTGTCCAGCAATCTGCCCCAGTGTCCAGCCTTTCCCCAGTGTGTCCAGCAGTCTGCCCCAGTGTGTCCAGCATATTACCCCCAGTGTCCAGCATTGCCCCAGTGTGTCCAGTATATTACCCCCAGTGTGTCCAGCAATCTGCCCCAGTGTCCAGCATTGCCCCAGTGTGTCCAGAAGTCTGCCCCAGGGTCTCCAGCATTGCCTCTATGTGTCCAGAAATCTGCCCCAGGGTCTCCAGTATTGCCCCAGTGTGTCCAGCAATCTGCCCCAGGGTCTCCAGTATTGCCCCAGTGTGTCCAGCAATCTGCCCCATGGTCTCCTGTATTGCCCCAGTGTGTCCAGCATTCTGCCCCATGGTCTCCAGTATTGCCCCGGTGTGTCCAGCAATCTGCCCCATGGTCTCCAGTATTGCCCCAGTATGTCCAGAAATCTGCCCCAGGGTCTCCAGTATTGCCCCAGTGTGTCCAGCAATCTGCCCCAGGGTCTCCAGTATTGCCCCAGTGTGTCCAGCAATCTGCCCCATGGTCTCCTGTATTGCCCCAGTGTGTCCAGCATTCTGCCCCATGGTCTCCAGTACTGCCCCAGTGTGTCCAGCAATCTGCCCCATGGTCTCCAGTATTGCCCCAGTGTGTCCAGCATTGCCCCAGCCCCAGACAGTCAGACATAAAGAAAAAAAAAAAAAAAGTAAAATCCTCACCTCTCCCGTTCCCAGCGCAGGTCCGGTGCAGTCAGCGTCTCTCCGGCTCTGCGACGCTCAGGACAGAGAGGCAGAGCGGCGCGCACAGTAGTGACGTCATCGCGCCCTCTGCTCTGAGACGTCGCAGAGTCAGAGGACGCTGCAGCTGCCGGCGCCGCAGGAACCAGGAGAGGTGAGTATAGGGCGGGGGCGGGGGCGGGACCCGGACCCGGGGGTGGGGGGAGCTGGCCCTGGTCGTGGCGGCGGACGGCGCCGCCCGAAGATTTAAAGGGGCGTCTTTTTTTTTTTTTTTTTTTTTTTTTCCATCTTCTTCTCCTGCAGCGCCGGCCGCCCCCAGCATTGTGCCGCCCGGGGCGGACCGCCCCCCCCGCACCCCCCTTCCTACGCCACTGTGTCTATGGATGTATATGAGGACAGTGAAGCCCCCGGAGGTGGATGTGGGGGGCACATACTTTCTCCATATTAATGTCTATGGATGTAGATGAGGACAGAGAAGCCCCCGGAGGAGGCTGTGGGGGGCACATACTGTCTCCATATTAATGTCTATGGATGTAGATGAGGACAGTGAAGCCCCCGGAGGAGGATGTGGGGGGCACATACTTTCTCCATATTAATGTCTATGAATGTAGACGGGGACAGAGAAGCCCCCGGAGGTGGATGTGGGGGGCACATACTTTCTCCATATTAATGTCTATGGATGTAGATGAGGATAGAGAATCCCCCGGAGGTGGATGTGGGGGGCACATACTGTCTCCATATTAATGTCTATGGATGTAGATGAGGACAGAGAAGCCCCCGGAGGAGGATGTGGGGGGCACATACTTTCTCCATATTAATGTCTATGGATGTAGATGAGGATAGAGAATCCCCCGGAGGTGGATGTGGGGGGCACATACTTTCTCCATATTAATATCTATGGATGTAGATGAGGATAGAGAATCCCCCGGAGGTGGATGTGGGGGGCACATACTGTCTCCATATTAATGTCTATGGATGTAGATGAGGATAGAGAATCCCCCGGAGGTGGATGTGGGGGGCACATACTTTCTCCATATTAATATCTATGGATGTAGATGAGGATAGAGAATCCCCCGGAGGTGGATGTGGGGGGCACATACTGTCTCCATATTAATGTCTATGGATGTAGATGAGGACAGAGAAGCCCCCGGAGGAGGATGTGGGGGGCACATACTTTCTCCATATTAATGTCTATGGATGTAGATGAGGACAGTGAAGCCCCCGGAGGAGGATGTGGGGGGCACATACTGTCTCCATATTAATGTCTATGGATGTAGATGAGGACAGTGAAGCCCCCGGAGGTGGATGTGGGGGGCACATACTTTCTCCATATTAATGTCTATGAATGTAGATGGGGACAGAGAAGCCCCCGGAGGTGGATGTGGGGGGCACATACTTTCTCCATATTAATGTCTATGGATGTAGATGGGGACAGAGAAGCCCCCGGAGGTGGATGTGGGGGGCACATACTGTTCTCCATATTAATGTCTATGGATGTAGATGAGGACAGAGAACCCCCAGAGGTGGATGTGGTCGCTCTTCTCTGAACTTGCTCCATTTTTTCAATGTCTTTTATATAATGTGGTGCCCAGAACTGGACACAATATTCCAGATGAGGTCTGACCAAGGAGGAGTAGAGGAGATAATTACTTCACATGATCTAGACTCTATGCTTCTCTTAATACATCCTAGAACTGTGTTTGCCTTTTTTGCTGCTGCATCACACTGTTGACTCGTGTAGTCTGTGATCTATTAATATACAGTACCCAAGTCTTTTTCACACATGCTGTTGCTTTGTTCTATTCCTCCGATTCTGTAGATGTAATTCTCATTTTTCTTGCTCAGATGTAGAATCTTGCATTTTTCCCTGTTAAATCCCATTCTATTAATAAACAAAATTAATAAAGGGGATGGGAGAACTACAATACCCAGATAGATTAGCGAAATTAGGATTATTTAGTCTAGAAAAAAGACGACTGAGGGGCGATCTAATAACCATGTATAAGTATATAAGGGGACAATACAAATATCTCGCTGAGGATCTGTTTATACCAAGGAAGGTGACGGGCACAAGGGGGCATTCTTTGCGTCTGGAGGAGAGAAGGTTTTTCCACCAACATAGAAGAGGATTCTTTACTGTTAGGGCAGTGAGAATCTGGAATTGCTTGCCTGAGGAGGTGGTGATGGCGAACTCAGTCGAGGGGTTCAAGAGAGGCCTGGATGTCTTCCTGGAGCAGAACAATATTGTATCATACAATTATTAGGTTCTGTAAAAGGACGTAGATCTGGGGATTTATTATGACGGAATATAGGCTGAACTGGATGGACAAATGTCTTTTTTCGGCCTTACTAACTATGTTACTATGTTACTATGTTACTATGTATTAGTCGCTGCCCATTGTTCACGCTTATCCAGATCATTTATAAAAATATTGAACTACACTGGGGCCAGGACAGAGCCTTGTGGTCCCCACTTAAAACACTCTTCCAATTGGATGTGCAGCCATTTATTACCACTCTGTGAGTACGATCATTGAGCCAGTTATGAATCCACCTAACCGTAGCCTTGTCAATCCCATACTTGGTCATTTTTTCAATTACGATAGTATGAGATAATTTACCAAATGTTTTTCTGAAGTTGAGATATACTATATTTACCGCGTTTCCTTGATCCGCCTAGTCAGTTATTCCATCAAAAAATGAAATTATATAAGTCTGGCATGACATGTTTGATACAAACCCATGCTAGCTCTGGGTACTGTATTTTTATCCAAGTACTTACATACATGCTGTGTAATAATTTGTTCACATCTTTCCTGGTATAGAAGTAAGGCTCACTGGCCTGTATTTTCCTGGTTCTGTCTTCTTTCCTTTTTTGAATATAGGGACAACATTTGCCCTTTTCCAATCTTCTGGGACTTCTGTTCTCTAGGCTTCTCTAGCCAGAAGCGCTGTCCGTTTTTTTGCTGCAGACTAAAAGCGTAACTTTGCATGTTTTTTCCAGATGCCGGACAAACACTTTTCGCCAGATCCGGTGAAAGACGGACAAAACGTGACGCCATACGGTGCAATGCGGTGCTAATACAAGTCTATGAGAAAAAAATGGATCCGGCAGCATCATTCGCCGGATCCGTTTTTTTTTTTTCAAAAATTGAGCCTGATGGCAAAAACCTGATGTGTGAAAGCAGCCTTAGAGAACAGGGATGCAAAATAGGCCGCCAGAGCCCACATCTTTTCCAGCACATGTCAGCTGTTTTGAACAGCTGATATGTACAGCTAACAGCTGCGGGAGGAATCGCGATCCTCCCGTGGCTGTTAACCCATTAAATGCCGCTGTCAAACTCTGTGTTGCATATGGCGATATCGCATGTAATCTGAATTATCCAGACTTATTATTTCCGTAGACACAAAAGAGCACAGTGATGTCAAAAATACTCTGTTGTAAAAAAAATCACAGTAATGGGCAAGTGCTAGTCAAAAGATGGAAAAACAGGGTATTTAGTTGATACATTTTTTTGCAAAAAAATGAATACTAAGCTGCTCCACCAATCGTCAAGGTATACCCATATAGAGCAGTCCTACCTAATGTATATAATCCCTATCTGATGTATTTAAAAATATGATCATCTGTATAGTACCTGTATAAGCAGGGTTCAGAGATGGAATATCCGTGTGGACGTGCTGGATGGAACAGCTTTGATGCAAATAACCCATAAGGAGTGGTGGACTCCCTAGTCTTGTAGAAACAAGAGAACAATTAATAGAACCAGAAACACATGGGCTACTTGCACATTGAACAAGTCTGTAGGAACCTGTTCACACACCACCAAGAAACTTGAAGACACAAAAGAGCACAGTGAGGTCAAAAATACTCTGTTGTAAAAAAAATCACAGTAATAAGCAAGTGCTAGTCAAAAGATGGAAAAAACGGTATTTCGTTGATACTTTTTTTGCAAAAAAATGTATACTAAGCTGCTCCACCAAGCTGCTCCACCAATCGTCAAGTATACCCATATAGAGCAGTCCTACCTAATGTATATAATCCCTATCTTATGTATTTAAAAACCTGACCATCTGTATAGTACCTGTATAAGCAGGGTTCAGAGACAGAATATCCATGTGGACATGCTGGATGGAACAGCTTTGATGCAAATGACCCATAAGGAGTGGTGGACTCCCTAGTCTTGAGGAAACAAGAGAACAATTATAGAACCAGAAACACATGGGCTACTTGCACATTGAACAAGTCTGTAGGAACCTGTTCAAACACCACCAAGAAACTTGACACAAAAGAGCACAGTGAGGTCAAAAATACTCTGTTGTAAAAAAAAAAATCACAGTAATAAGCAAGTGCTAGTCAAAAGATGGAAAAAACGGTATTTCGTTGATACTTTTTTTGCAAAAAAATGTATACTAAGCTGCTCCACCAAGCTGCTCCACCAATCGTCAAGGTATACCCATATAGAGCAGTCCTACCTAATGTATATAATCCCTATCTTATGTATTTAAAAACCTGACCATCTGTAAAGTACCTGTATAAGCAGGGTTCAGAGATGGAATATCCGTGTGGACATGCTGGATGGAACAGCTTTGATACAAATGACCCATAAGGAGTGGTGGACTCCCTAGTCTTGTAGAAACAAGAGAACAATTATAGAACCAGAAACACATGGGCTACTTGCACATTGAACAAGTCTGTAGGAACCTGTTCACACACCACCAAGAAACTTGAAGACACAATAGAGCACAGTGAGGTCAAAAATACTCTGTTGTAAAAAAAATCACAATAATAAGCAAGTGCTAGTCAAAAGATGGAAAAAACGGTATTTCGTTGATACGTTTTTTTTGCAAAAAAATGTATACTAAGCTGCTCCACCAATCGTCAAGGTATACCCATATAGAGCAGCATATATTATTCCCGTAGGCCCAGGGACATGAGCTCGAGTTCATGTTAGAATGACTGGCGAACCTTATTGTCCCTGGATTGTTGATCACTGGCTGCCATTTGTTGACTGGCTGCTGATTGGTTCTGGTATCTGTCCTTGTATTGTTCTACTATCGGCAAACGCTACAGAAATCCCACCCATCGGTGCCCATGTCACATGACCGCAGGTCGCCGGTGGGTTGGCATGACAACCAGAGGTCTCCAGCAGACCTCTATGGTTGTCACTGCCAGACTGTATGAGCGCCAACCAGTGGTGGGCGCTTATAGCAAGTCAGAAATTCTGCTACATACAGGCGATGATCAGATATGTAGCAGATGCGATAGCGTTATGGCTTCTTCTAGTCTCCCATAGAGACTATTGAAGCAAGGCAAAAGTAAAAACAAAATGTTTTTAAAAATATAAATGTTCAAATCACCCCCTTTTGCCACATTAAAAATAAAACAATAAAAAAAAATCAAACCTACACATATTTAGTATCACCACCTTCAGAATCACCTGGTCTGTCAATATAGAATTCACCCGACCGCTAATCGGCATAATGAGAAACAAAAGTCAAAACACCAGAATTACCTTTTTTTGGTCGCCGCAACATTGCATTAAAATGCAATAACGGGTGATCAAAAGATCATATCTGCACCAAAATGGTGTCATTAAAAACATCAGCTCGGCGCGCAAAAAATAAGCCCTCACCCAACCCGAGATCACAAAAAAAGAGACACTACGGCTATCGGAAAATGGAGCAATTATTTTTTTTAACGAACTTTGGAATTTTTTTTCACCACTTAGATAAAAAAGAACCTAGACGTGATTGGTATCTATGAACTCGTAATGACCAGGAGAATCATAATAGCAGGTCAGGTTTAGCATTTAGTGAACCTAGCAAAAAAGCCAAACAAAAAACTATTGTGGAATTGCACTTTTTTGCAGTTTCACCGCACTTTGATTCTTTTTCCCGTTTTCCAGTACATTATATGGTAAAACCAATTATGTCGTTCAAAACTACAACTCGTCCTGCAAATAAACAAGCCCTCACATGGCCACTTTGACAAAAAAAATGCAAAAACAAAAATACCCCCCTTTATGAAGGGGTTATTAATTATACGTTTCTTTTTTTCCAAGTGATTAAGTTCTGTGTTCATCCATCCTGGTCTCTTTTTAAATGACTCCAATTCTTCCTTCTTTTCGGGATTGTTACCGATTGTGCACTGAGAATTTCATTTAGTAAAATCTCCCATCCTTCTCGGACATTTCTGTCCTTTAGAATATCCGGCCATTGGACCTTTCCTACCCTCTTCCTGAGTCCATTAAAATGTGTCTTTCTGAAGTCCAAACTTAAAGTCCTCACTAGTCTTCCTCCTCTTGTAATCCAAAATTTGAGGATAGCATGATCTCTGCCTCCTAAATTCACAGCCACGTTTCCTTCCTCAACCATTTCCTCCCTGTTGGTAAAAATTAGGTCCAAGATGGCAGATCCTTTTGTTCTCTCTTCTATACAAAATGCCTACAGCAATGTCCTTTCTGTTCTTCTCTCCTTGTTTTCTTACCTATACAGTTTCTACAGAGCTAAAATTCTCTAAATAACATAAAAACTATCTTTCTGGCCTAACAGAAAAAAAGCAAAAGAAATGCTTTTCCATGTTGCTGCAGTCAGGAAAAAAGGTAGGAAAAAAAGGTCCAATTTTCCTTAAAGGGACTCTGTCTCCTGAATTTGGAGGGAACAATCTTCAGCCATAGGGGCGGGGTTTTCGGGTGTTTGACTCACCCTTTCCTTACCCGCTGGCTGCATGCTGGCTGCAATATTAGATTGAAGTTCATTCTCTGTCCTCCTTAGTACATGCCTGCACAAGGGCAAACAGGAGATGAAATGATCTGAACGCTATGTAAGTGTTTTTTCAATTTGAACCCTTCTTTTATTTGCAATTGTAATGTACACATGATTTTGTCTTCTTTATAATATCTTGTTTATACCTTGTAAACACTGCCTACCTTTTTTTGGAGTAAAATATAAAATTACTAGCTTGTCTCTCCATGCTCTAAACGAACTGACACGTCCTCTGAAGTGAATTACGCTACTGATTGGGTTGGCTCCGGACCCGTCAATACTTTAAAAATCGGAGCTGGTGTCAGCATACTTTGTTCTGTGCCTTTGGGAGGCTTTATGTTGTGAATTCTGTGGCTGAATTCACTCCTGTGGTCACAAGTGGTACTGCAGCTTCTGGGCTTCCTCCCTCAGGTGTTCTGGTGAGCTCGTTGGCTGCCTTGTTATTTAACTCCACCTGATTCTGTCTTCCTTGCTCCTTGTCAATGTTCCAGTGTTGGATCTGAGCTTCTGGATCTTTCCTGTGGCCTGCTGCTCTGCTTAGATAAGTGCTTCTTTGCTTTTGTTGCTGTTTTTTCTGTCCAGCTTGTCTATTCGTTTTTGCTGGAAGCTCTGAGACGCAAAGGGTGTACCGCCGTGCCGTTAGTTCGGCACGGTGGGTCTTTTTGCCCCCTTTGCGTGGTTTTTTGCTTTAGGGTTTTTTGTAGACTGCAAAGTTCTCTTTGCTATCCTCGCTCTATCTAGAATATCGGGCCTCACTTTGCTGAATCTATTTCATCCCTACGTTTTGTCTTTTCATCTTGCTAACAGTCATTATATGTGGGGGGCTGCCTTTTCCTTTGGGGTATTTCTCTGAGGCTAGTCAGGCTTGTATTTCTATCTTCAGGCTAGTCAGTTCCTCAGGCTGTGCCGAGTTGCATAGGTAGTGTCAGGCGCAATCCACAGCTGCCTTTAGTTGTGTTTAGGATAGGTTCAGGTATTGCGGTCTACAGAGATTCCACGTCTCAGAGCTCGTTCTATTGTTTTTGGGTTATTGTCAGATCACTGTATGTGCTCTGATTACTGCACACTGTGTTACTGGATTGCCTTCATAACAGTACAAGGAGCCTCTGTTCTGTCTCCGCCATCTAATATTGTTGCCCTGATTATTTGCTTGCATAATTGCAGTTTCCTCAGTATACAGTATTGATATATTCATGCCTTTATTCATCTGTGATGCTTTGGCTCCCTCTAGCGGTCAGAGTTATGTTGGCAGTTCAATCTTGTTTTTGTATTATCCATGTCTGATTCTCCTCCTCCTTTGCAATGCATTATGGTAGCTCAGCCTCCATTTCCCTCCATTTTTCCTTTCACTTTCTTCGTTTTGCCTTCAAGGAAAGACGCTTCACTTCATCCCCCTTGCGATTGCATTGCCGGTATGTCTTTATGCTTCCTATAGATATTTCTGATCTATATTAGCTTAGTTTAACCAGTTGTACTCCTAGTTCAGTTACTAGCCTCTCTAAATGTTATGCATAATGTACATCATGTGTAGTATGTATCTGTTCTATACCATGCACTGATTCTATGTATATCATTGTTCACAGTTTCACCGCATCAATATACCACTACGTTTAATAAAGCACAGACTCAACCACAGTCTCCTTATTGGACCCCGGTATAGCGGTTTAGCTGACTGTATAGATACGTATGAGCCTGCCTCAGCTAGTGAGGACAGAACAGTGAAACGGCAATCATCCAACTAGTGGGATTCATCAGTGAAACGGCAGCCATCCAACTAGTGGGATTCAAGTCACCGGCTACTCAGAGACTAAATACAGCTACAGCAATCTCTGCACAGCCAAGCACTTTCCCAAGACACCATGTCTCACAAATCACATAGGACAAGATCTGTTACTTCCGTCTCCTCAAAGACAACATCCATCAGCAGCGCGGTCGCCATTGCCCGCGCAAATGCTGAAGCCGCCAAAATACGAGCAAGCTTTGCTGACCAAGAGATGCAACTTAAATTAGAAAAAGCACGCCTAGATGACGAAGAGAGAAGGTCACTCTTAGAGAGAGACGAGCAAGAGAGAAGGTTGCGCTTAGAGAGAGACGAGCAAGAGAGAAGGTCACGCTTAGAGAGAGCCGACCAAGAGAGAAGAATGCAGTTAGAGAAGGCACGTGTGGAGGCCGCCTTAGAAAGCCTAGCAGCAAAAAGGGAAGCTGCCGCAGCCCTCGCCGAAGCAGAATCGCTAGAAGCCGCGCAAAATCCAAAGCTGCATAGCCAAAGCAGTACGTCGAGTCTGGAGTTCCCACTGCAAGACTCACCACAACGCACATCTCAGTATGTTAATGACCTTCCTGATCCAAACTATAACCCTGAACCAGTACCAAAACCAGAATACGACACCTCCAGCGAAGTGAGCGAGAGTCGTCACGAGGCTCAGGACAGAAACAAACTCGAAAATGTGAGGCAAAACAACTCTGCTAATGACTACCCTGCCCCTCATCAGGTAACCAACGTGAATCACCCTGCTGACATACCTTATGTCAGACCGAAGCAATACGACACCGGCTGGCGCCACCATGAGGACACTAACAGGTACGAACGCACCTCACATCACTATCAGGGCGACCCATCACCAGTATACTCTGCTGACAACCGGTTCACGACAGAATTTGCCAAGTTCTTCACACGACGTGAACTGGTTGCCAAGGGACTCATGAAATTCACTGACCGAGCTGAAGGGTACAGAGCTTGGAAAGCTTCCTTCCAAAATGTCATTAGAGACTTGGGGCTACAACACAGGGAAGAGATAGACCTGTTAGTCAAATACCTGGGAGAAGAGTCAGTCAAACACGCAGTAAGGATCAGAGACATTAATATAATCCGCCCTGAGACTGGCCTCAAAGAGATCTGGAAAAGGCTGGATGAGTGTTACGGCTCAGCAGAACTAATAGAAAGAGCCTTGTTCAAAAGAATCGATGACTTTCCTAAAATATCTAACAAAGGTCTCCAGAAACTTAGAGAGCTAAGCGACCTGCTAAAGGAAGTCCAAGTTGCCAAATATGAGGACGACCTACAGGGACTTGCATTTCTCGACACAGCCAGAGGTGTTAACCCTATAGTCCAGAAGTTGCCCTACAATCTACAGGAGAGGTGGCTCACACATGGTTCCACGTACAAATACAAACACAGCGTTCCATTCCCTCCCTTCTCCGTTTTTGTAGACTTCATACACCAACAAGCGAGAATTAGAAACGATCCCAGCTTTGACTTTGCAATACCATATGCCACACCATCACCACCTGCAAATCCACGCAGAACATCTGTAGCAGTACACAAGACTTATGTTTCTTCTTCAGATTCTAATTACAGGTCTGCTGGCTGCTCCCAATCAGAGACAAAGGTGCAGGACCCTGACAAACAGTGCCCACTTCATCAGAAGCCTCATCCTCTCCTGAAATGCAGAGCCTTCAGAGGAAAATCTATGCCAGATCGCAGAAGCTTCCTGAAAGAAAACGGTATCTGCTACAAGTGCTGCTCGTCCACAGCTCATCTCGCCAAGGATTGCAAGGTCAGTGTAAAATGCACAGAATGTGGCACCACAGATCATAACACCGCTCTACACCCTGGCCCAGCTCCATGGAGTACACAAAACACGCCAGCTGACAGTGAGCATGGCGGGTAGGAAAGGAACACTGATACAGCTACGCCAGAGATCACTTCACAATGTACCGAGGTCTGCAAAGGGACAATAGACAGTAGGTCCTGTTCAAAAATATGCCTCGTCAAAGTATACCCGAAGGGCCATAGAGACCAAGCTGTAAGACTGTATGCTATCTTAGATGACCAAAGTAATCGATCCTTGGCTAGATCAACGTTCTTTGACCTATTCAACATCAAAGGGCCAAGCACTCCCTACTCCTTAAAGACGTGTGCAGGTACTGTGACAACAGCAGGCAGGAAAGCTACTGACTACCAGATCGAGTCTTTAGACGGACAATTCTGCCTACCGCTACCTACGATCATCGAATGTAACCAGATCCCAGACAACAGATCTGAAATCCCTACGCCAGATGTAGCAATCCATCACGCTCACTTAAAACAAATAGCACACCTCATACCGGAACTCGACCATCAGGCCCAGATAATTCTGCTGTTGGGGAGAGATATCCTACAGGTTCATAAAGTGAGACGTCATATCAATGGACTTCACAATGCTCCCTATGCCCAAAGGCTAGACCTAGGATGGGTCATAATTGGCAACGTATGCTTGGGACGCATGCACGCCCCATCTTCTGTGACAAGCATGCTGACAAATACATTGGAGAAAGGATGTCCATCTCTGTTTCAACCTTGTAACAATGAGTTCCATGTCAGGGAACTGCCACACAGCATCCAACTGCCCAACCATCTAATAGATTTTACTCACAACAGCAGTATAGTGTCGGGAAGCTATGAGGATCAGTTAGGGTGCACAGTCTTCCAGAGAACTAAGCAGGACAACCAAGTGGCAATGTCGGTAGAGGACAAGTTGTTCTTAGCGGTAATGGACAAGGGACTCGTTAAAGATGAGACCAACAGCTGGGTCGCACCTCTTCCCTTCAAAACCCACAGACCACGTCTACTGAACAACAGAAATCAGGCATTACAACATTTCTCCTCTCTCATTCGAAATCTGCAAAAGAAACCAGAGATGAAAGATCACTTTTTCTCCTTCATGTCAAAGATTTTTGAAAACCGTCACGCAGAACTAGCTCCCACTCTCAAAGACTCTGAAGAATGCTGGTTCCTACCCATGTTCGGAGTATACCACCCTAAGAAACCAGGCCAGATCAGAGTCGTGTTTGATTCCAGTGCTAAATTTAATGATGTCTCCCTGAATGACATTCTGCTGACAGGACCAGACCTCAATAACAAACTACTGGGTGTACTTATGCGCTTCCGTAAGGATTCCATTGCCTTCATCGCTGACATCCAGCAAATGTTCCATTGTTTCCTTGTGAGAGAGAGAGACAGGAACTTCCTAAGATTCTTCTGGTACAGAGACAATGATCCTACTAAAGAAGTCACAGAGTATCGCATGAGAGTGCACATCTTTGGCAACAGTCCTTCACCTGCAGTCGCCATTTACGGACTCAAAAGGTCAGCTCGGGAAGGAGAACCAGAATACGGAGCAGATGTCAGACAATTCATAGAAAAGGACTTTTATGTCGACGACTGTCTAAAAGCCATGCCTTCAAATGAGACTGCCATCAGTCTTCTCAGGAGAGCCCAGGACATGCTTGCCTGCTCAAACCTTAGGCTTCATAAAATAGCCTCAAACAGCCAAGAACTCATGGAAGCGTTCCCTTCTCAAGACCTATGTAATGGTCTCAGAGACCTGGACCTGGGGTCAGACCCCGCACCAATGCAACACAGCCTTGGGCTTCTCTGGATTCTACAATCAGACACTTTCACCTTTCAGGTCAGCCAGGAAGAAAGGCCTTTCACACGTAGAGGCGTCCTGTCTACCATCAACAGTCTGTACGACCCCTTGGGTTTCGCAGCTCCTGTTACTATACAAGGCAAGGCCCTACTAAGAGACTTAACTTGGGAAACATCTGACTGGGATGCACCTCTGCCACCTGATAAGAGGATCCAGTGGGAAGAGTGGAAGAACTCGTTAGCGGCACTCTCCAACTTGCATATGCCAAGACCATACACCCCTGTGCCATCTACTGAGATACAGAGCCAAAGACTGTACATATTTGCAGATGCTTCTGTCAAAGCAATTGCCGCTGTTGCCTACCTCAAAACTGTAGACTCCAAATGTCAGTGCCACATTGGTTTCATTATGGGAAAGGCCAAACTCGCACCACAACCAGAGCACACTATACCCAGGTTAGAGCTTTGTGCCGCAGTCTTAGCCGTTGAGTTAGCGGAGTTCATCGCATCCGAAATGGATATCGACCTGACACAGGCCAAGTTCTACTCAGACAGCAAAGTAGTCCTGGGATATATCCACAACGAAACCAGGCGATTCTATGTTTATGTCAATAACAGAGTGCTACGAATCAGGAGATCAGTTCACCCACAGCAGTGGCATTACATACCCACAGACCAGAATCCCGCAGATCATGCAACTAGAGCAGTTGACGCAAGTCGACTAGGAAGCACAATGTGGCTCTCTGGACCAAAACTATTGTACATTGAGGAATGTTTTCCAGACACCTTCGAACTTGTAGGAGAGGACTCAGATGCTGAAATCCGCCCTCAGGTGTCTACACTACATACAATGACCTCTGTTATCCAGCTTGGATCTTGCAGGTTCGACAGATTCTCAAGTTGGAAGTCACTTACTCGAGCCATTACCTGCCTGACACATATAGTTCGCTCATTCAGGACCACCAGAACTCGTGACATGGAAAAATGTAAAGGAGCAGCAAGGCTCACTCACGAAAGCCTAATCACCTTCATGGCTGAAGCTGCAACAATAATCAATGCAAGACCCCTGGTTCCAGTTCCTAACGACCCAGAGGAGCCCTTGTTATTGACTCCAGCTACTCTACTTACCCAGAAAACAGGACTGTCCAGTGCCCCTCCAGGAGGATTCGACGCGAAGGACCTCTACAAGCGCCAATGGAGACAGGTACAAAGTCTTGCAAATACTTTCTGGGACAGGTGGCGCAAACAATATTTGTCTACCCTGCAGCCACGGACGAAGTGGCAATCTACTAAACCTAATCTGAACATAGGTGACCTTGTTCTTGTGAAAGACTGTCAGATTCACCGAAACCAGTGGCCACTTGGTCTAGTTACCGCAACGTTCCCGAGCAAGGACGGCAACGTCCGCAAAGTTGAGCTAAGGATGACCAAAGGGAATGAACCTAAGACATTTTCCAGACCGGTATCTGAACTGGTCCTATTGTTGCCTTCGGAAGAAAGGAATAGTGACATCCGTTGATGCCAGACGGGGAGTGTTCTGTCTCCGCCATCTAATATTGTTGCCCTGATTATTTGCTTGCATAATTGCAGTTTCCTCAGTATACAGTATTGATATATTCATGCCTTTATTCATCTGTGATGCTTTGGCTCCCTCTAGCGGTCAGAGTTATGTTGGCAGTTCAATCTTGTTTTTGTATTATCCATGTCTGATTCTCCTCCTCCTTTGCAATGCATTATGGTAGCTCAGCCTCCATTTCCCTCCATTTTTCCTTTCACTTTCTTCGGTTTGCCTTCAAGGAAAGACGCTTCACTTCATCCCCCTTGCGATTGCATTGCCGGTATGTCTTTATGCTTCCTATAGATATTTCTGATCTATATTAGCTTAGTTTAACCAGTTGTACTCCTAGTTCAGTTACTAGCCTCTCTAAATGTTATGCATAATGTACATCATGTGTAGTATGTATCTGTTCTATACCATGCACTGATTCTATGTATATCATTGTTTACAGTTTCACCGCATCAATATACCACTACGTTTAATAAAGCACAGACTCAACCACAGTCTCCTTATTGGACCCCGGTATAGCGGTTTAGCTGACTGTATAGCTACGTATGAGCCTGCCTCAGCTAGTGAGGACAGAACAGCCTCACTAATGATTCTCAATAGAGGGAAAAAAGAAGTTCTGACATCATTTTTTTTTTCTCAGCTCTGTGTTCAGTCTTTGTTTTCCCCTAGACATTAGGGTGCTTCAGGACACAGCTGTGGACACGGATATCCAGGCTCTGTGCTCTTCAATGGATAATCTCGTTATAAATGTACAAAAGATTCAAGATACAATTGATCAGAAATCTATGCTAGAACCAAGAATTCCTATTCCTGATTTGTTTTTTGGTGATAGAACTAAGTTTCTGAGCTTCAAAAATAATTGTAAGCTATTTCTGGCCTTGAAACCTCATTCTTCTGGTAATTCAGTTCAACAGGTTTTGATTATTATTTCTTTTTTGCGCGGCGACCCTCAGGACTGGGCATTTTCTCTTGCGCCAGGAGACCCTGCATTGAGTGGTGTCGATGCGTTTTTCCTGGCGCTCGGATTGCTGTACGATGAGCCTAATTCAGTGGATCAGGCTGAGAAAAATTTGCTGGCTTTGTGCCAGGGTCAGGATGATATAGAAGTATATTGTCAGAAATTTAGGAAGTTGTCAGTACTCTGTGGAATGAATCTGCGCTGGCAGCTTTGTTCAGAAAGGGTCTCTCTGAGGCTCTTAAGGATGTCATGGTGGGTTTTCCTATGACTGCTGGTTTGAATGAGTCTATGTCTTTGGCCATTCAGATCGGTCGTCGCTTGCGCGAGCGTAAATCTGTGCACCATCTGGCGGTATTGTCTGAGATTAAACCTGAGCCTATGCAGTGCGATAGGACTATGACCAGAGTTGAACGGCAAGAACACAGACGTCTGAATGGTCTGTGTTTCTACTGTGGTGATTCCACTCATGCTATTTCTGATTGTCCTAAGCGCAGTAAGCGGTTCGATAGGTCTGCCGTCATTGGTACTGTACAGTCCAAATTCCTTCTGTCCATTACCTTGATATGCTCTTTGTCATCGTATTCTGTCATGGCGTTTGTGGATTCAGGCGCTGCCCTGAATCTGATGGATTTGGATTATGCTAAACGTTGTGGGTTTTTCTTGGAGCCTTTGCGGTGTCCTATTCCGTTGAGAGGAATTGATGCTACGCCTTTGGCCAAGAATAAACCTCAGTACTGGGCCCAGCTGACCATGTGCATGGCTCCTGCACATCAGGAAGTTATTCGCTTTCTGGTGCTACATAATCTGCATGATGTGGTCGTGTTGGGGTTGCCATGGCTACAAACCCATAATCCAGTATTGGATTGGAACTCTATGTCGGTATCCAGCTGGGGTTGTCAGGGGGTACATGGTGATGTTCCATTTTTGTCTATTTCGTCATCCACTCCTTCTGAGGTCCCAGAGTTCTTGTCTGATTATCAGGATGTATTTGAAGGGCCCAAGTCCGATGCCCTACCTCCGCATAGGGATTGTGATTGTGCTATCAATTTGATTCCTGGTAGTAAATTCCCTAAAGGTCGTTTATTTAATTTATCCGTGCCTGAACACGCCGCTATGCGCAGTTATGTGAAGGAATCCCTGGAGAAGGGACATATTCGCCCATCGTCATCACCACTGGGAGCAGGGTTCTTTTTTGTAGCCAAGAAGGATGGTTCGCTGAGACCTTGTATAGATTACCGCCTTCTTAATAAGATCACTGTTAAATTTCAGTATCCCTTGCCATTGTTATCTGACTTGTTTGCTCGGATTAAGGGGGCTAGTTGGTTCACTAAGATAGATCTTCGTGGTGCGTATAATCTGGTGAGAATCAGGCAAGGAGATGAATGGAAAACGGCATTTAATACGCCCGAGGGTCATTTTGAGTATCTAGTGATGCCGTTCGGACTTGCCAATGCTCCATCTGTTTTTCAGTCTTTTATGCATGACATCTTCCGTGAGTATCTGGATAAATTCCTGATTGTTTACTTGGATGACATTTTGATCTTCTCAGATGATTGGGAGTCTCATGTGAAGCAGGTCAGAATGGTTTTCCAGGTCCTGCGTGCTAATTCTTTGTTCGTGAAGGGATCAAAGTGTCTCTTCGGTGTGCAGAAAGTTTCATTTTTGGGGTTCATCTTTTCCCCTTCTACTATCGAGATGGATCCAGTTAAGGTCCAAGCCATCCAGGATTGGACTCAGCCGACATCTCTGAAAAGTCTGCAAAAGTTCCTGGGCTTTGCTAATTTTTATCGTCGCTTCATCTGTAATTTTTCTAGCATTGCCAAACCATTGACCGATTTGACCAAGAAGGGTGCTGATTTGGTTAATTGGTCTTCTGCTGCCGTGGAAGCTTTTCAGGAGTTGAAGCGTCGTTTTTGTTCTGCCCCTGTGTTGTGTCAACCAGATGTTTCTCTTCCGTTCCAGGTCGAGGTTGATGCTTCTGAGATTGGAGCAGGGGCGGTTTTGTCACAGAGAGGTTCTGGTTGCTCAGTGTTGAAACCATGTGCTTTCTTTTCCAGGAAGTTTTCTGCTGCTGAGCGTAATTATGATGTGGGCAACCGAGAGTTGCTGGCCATGAAGTGGGCATTCGAGGAGTGGCGTCATTGGCTTGAAGGAGCTAAGCATCGCGTGGTGGTATTGACTGATCATAAGAACCTTACTTATCTCGAGTCTGCCAAGCGCTTGAATCCTAGACAGGCCCGTTGGTCGTTATTTTTTGCTCGCTTCGATTTTGTGATTTCGTACCTTCCGGGCTCTAAAAATGTGAAGGCGGATGCTCTGTCTAGGAGTTTTGTGCCCGACTCTCCGGGTTTATCTGAGCCGGCGAATATCCTCAAGGAAGGAGTCATTGTGTCTGCCATCTCCCCTGATTTGCGGCGAGTGTTGCAAAAATTTCAGGCTAATAAACCTGATCGTTGTCCGGCCGAGAAACTGTTCGTCCCTGATAGGTGGACTAGTAAAGTTATCTCTGAACTTCATTGTTCGGTGTTGGCTGGTCATCCAGGAATCTTTGGTACCAGAGAGTTAGTGGCTAGATCCTTCTGGTGGCCATCTCTGTCACGGGATGTACGTACTTTTGTGCAGTCCTGTGGGATTTGTGCTAGGGCTAAGCCCTGCTGTTCACGTGCCAGTGGGTTGCTTTTGCCCTTGCCGGTCCCGAAGAGGCCTTGGACACATATTTCGATGGATTTCATTTCTGACCTTCCCGTTTCTCAAAAGATGTCAGTCATTTGGGTGGTCTGTGATCGCTTTTCTAAAATGGTCCATCTGGTGCCCTTGGTTAAATTGCCTTCCTCCTCTGATTTGGTGCCTTTGTTCTTCCAGCATGTGGTTCGTTTGCATGGCATTCCTGAGAATATTGTTTCTGACAGAGGTTCCCAGTTTGTTTCAAGGTTTTGGCGAGCCTTTTGTGGTAGGATGGGCATTGACCTATCTTTTTCCTCGGCTTTCCATCCTCAGACTAATGGCCAGACCGAACGAACCAATCAGACCTTGGAAACATATCTGAGATGTTTTGTTTCTGCAGACCAGGATGATTGGGTGTCCTTTTTGCCGTTGGCTGAGTTCGCCCTTAATAATCGGGCCAGCTCGGCTACCTTGGTCTCTCCATTTTTCTGCAATTCTGGGTTCCATCCTCGTTTCTCTTCAGGACAGGTTGAGTCTTCGGACTGTCCTGGTGTGGATTCTGTGGTGGACAGGTTGCAGCAGATCTGGACTCAGGTAGTGGACAATTTGACCTTGTCCCAGGAGAAGGCTCAACTTTTCGCTAATCGCAGACGCCGTGTGGGTCCCCGACTTCGTGTTGGGGATCTGGTTTGGTTATCTTCTCGTCATATTCCTATGAAGGTTTCCTCTCCTAAATTTAAACCTCGTTTTATCGGTCCGTATAGGATTTCTGAGATTCTCAATCCTGTGTCCTTTCGTCTGACCCTCCCGGACTCCTTTTCCATACATAATGTATTCCATAGGTCGTTGTTGCGGAGATACGTGGCACCTATGGTTCCATCTGTTGAGCCTCTTGCCCCTGTTTTGGTGGAGGGGGAATTGGAGTATATTGTGGAGAAAATTTTGGATTCTCGTGTCTCTAGACGGAAACTCCAGTATCTGGTTAAATGGAAGGGTTATGCTCAGGAAGATAATTCCTGGGTTTTTGCCTCTGATGTCCATGCTCCAGATCTTGTTCGTGCCTTTCATGTGGCTCATCCTGGTCGGCCTGGGGGCTCTGGTGAGGGTTCGGTGACCCCTCCTCAAGGGGGGGGGTACTGTTGTGAATTCTGTGGCTGAATTCACTCCTGTGGTCACAAGTGGTACTGCAGCTTCTGGGCTTCCTCCCTCAGGTGTTCTGGTGAGCTCGTTGGCTGCCTTGTTATTTAACTCCACCTGATTCTGTCTTCCTTGCTCCTTGTCAATGTTCCAGTGTTGGATCTGAGCTTCTGGATCTTTCCTGTGGCCTGCTGCTCTGCTTAGATAAGTGCTTCTTTGCTTTTGTTGCTGTTTTTTCTGTCCAGCTTGTCTATTCGTTTTTGCTGGAAGCTCTGAGACGCAAAGGGTGTACCGCCGTGCCGTTAGTTCGGCACGGTGGGTCTTTTTGCCCCCTTTGCGTGGTTTTTTGCTTTAGGGTTTTTTGTAGACTGCAAAGTTCTCTTTGCTATCCTCGCTCTATCTAGAATATCGGGCCTCACTTTGCTGAATCTATTTCATCCCTACGTTTTGTCTTTTCATCTTGCTAACAGTCATTATATGTGGGGGGCTGCCTTTTCCTTTGGGGTATTTCTCTGAGGCTAGTCAGGCTTGTATTTCTATCTTCAGGCTAGTCAGTTCCTCAGGCTGTGCCGAGTTGCATAGGTAGTGTCAGGCGCAATCCACAGCTGCCTTTAGTTGTGTTTAGGATAGGTTCAGGTATTGCGGTCTACAGAGATTCCACGTCTCAGAGCTCGTTCTATTGTTTTTGGGTTATTGTCAGATCACTGTATGTGCTCTGATTACTGCACACTGTCTTACTGGATTGCCTTCATAACAGTTTTATAGCGATGGCGGCGTTGATAATTATTGTTTCCGCCTGAGTGGGAGTAGTAATATCGCCCTCGATGCAGCGAGCCCAATAGCCAGTACATAGCAGGCAGCCTTTCTGGCGACTAATTACCCTAGGTGCAGTACCCTGACTGACCTGAGGGTAAGGGGGGCGCCAGAGAGCTGCAAGGTCGAAACTGGAACTTGGAAGCCGGATTTAGATAAATCCCCTTCAGAAGGAGCCAGGAGCAACCAAACAACCCCGGTTTTTGACAAATTGGTGTGAGTGGTGGGGAGGATAAAGGTATCTTCCCCGTGAACCATGATATAGTGGTGGGATCCCTGATATATCCGGTGGGATCCGTGACAATGCACATCTGTCAAATGGTTTAAAGGACCTGTGCTTCCCTTTTCCTGTTATCACCTCTCAGGCAATCACTGAGAGGCCTGTCTATACTTAAGGTCCTCACTTCCTTTGGGAGGTGCCTGGGCAACTTTGTACTTCGTTCTATGTTGCTGTTCTCAGGTCCCAGACAAGCGCCTGCTTATTCTGCCTTGTCTTGCTTTATACTAATATCCAGCATTTTCCTCTATTGCCAGGGTTCTGCCTACCTTCCATCTACCTATGGACTGTGACAGTACCCTCTGGATCTTCATGTTCACCTTCTCCTGCTCCCTGGATCTCTCCCTCACCTCCTCTCAGTTCTACTGTTCCTCTTGGGTCTGATCCTCTGGTATTGGAGCTGTTGCACTTGAGCCTCCCTGGCTGTTCCAGGTTAATCCCTGTTATAAGTGTTAGCTCGCCTGAGCTCCCTCGGGAGAATTCGGTGTTTCCTTCTAGAGGGTTCTTCCTTTTAGGCTCTCCTGTCTAAGAGACTAAATAAAGCCTTGCAATTCATCGGACATCCTTGTCTGTGTGGTTCCTTGGGTTCAGCTTCCACAGCGTCTTCTGTGGTCAAGTGGATTCACTAACTGTTATGATCTGGTGGCCTTGGAGCAGCATGAAAAGACCTTCGCTGGAGCAGTGGTAACTTTACTGACCACAAACCCTGATCCTATCACCGCAACTAGAAGTAGCCGTGGGGTATGCCTAACCAGACCTAGACACCTCGACACAGCCTAAGGACTAAATATCCCTAAAGATGGAAATAGGAAAACTCTCTTGCCTCAGAGTAGATCCCCAAAGGATAGGTAGCCCCCCACAAATAATGACTGTGAGTAGGAGAGGAAAAGGCACACGCAGACAGAAAACAGGGATAAGCAAAGGAGGCCACTTCTACCTAGATAGGAAAGGATTGTACAGGATACTATGCGGTCAGCATAAAACACTACAAAATATCCACAGCAGAAAAATACAAAAACTCCACCACCTAACTAAAGATGTGGAGAGTATCTGCAACTCCAGCGAGTCCAACTAGACTGAGAAAAACATCAGGCACATTCTAGCAGGAACAAAATAGAAACAAGATAAGCACAGAAAATAAACACAAAGCAGTGTGTCTAAAAAAATGAAGCAAACACTTATCTTAGCTGAATTGGCAGCAAGCAGGAGAGGCCAGGCAGAGGACCAACACTTCCAAAGGAACATTGACTACTGGCAAGGACTAATGAGTCCTGCACAGCTAAATACCCCAGTCCGAATTGCAATTAGCAGAAACACCTGTCCAAGACTGCTGCTCAGGAATAACTGCATTACCATCAACAACCACCGGAGGGAGCCCAAGAGCAGAATTCACAACACTAACCTCGCTCCACCTGTCTTGGCGTGACAGATTTTGCCCAGGCCATGGATCCCGCTGATACCCGACTCTCCACCCAAAGGGAACTAACCAGTATTTGTCAAAGTCAGGACCAATTGGTGACTTTCATGCAGACTCTGGATACTCGCCTCAGTTCTCTTCAGGCTGCCGAACCCACCAATGCTACACAACTTGCATCAGGAACTTGACCGGCAATGTGAGATGCAATCTCGGATGTTTAATTACTTGATTTCTGTGGATGAACGCCTAACCAGCATGGAAAGGGCACCCGCTCCTTCTCCTGAACCTGTACCAGTGCTTGATCCGGTGGTTGCCGCAGCATCCAGTTCTTCTCCCGTCTCTACAAACCCACTCGGTACTCTGGTGATCCAAGTTGTGCAGGGGATTTCTTAACCAGTGTTAGCTGCATTTTCGGTTGTTGCCCCATCAGTATTCAACGGACATAGCTAAAGTAAAGTGCCATTCCTTGCCTCCCATTTGGAGGGAGAGGCCAAGGGGTTGTTTAATTCCTTACTGGAGCGGAACGTTCCTGTTGTGTCCCATCTTCAGAATTTCCTGGAAACCTTCCGCAAGATCTTTGATGAACCAGGACGAGTGTCGTCGTTGATGGAAGCTCTCTTCAATCTACAACAAGGTTCTCTCTCGGTTGGTCAGTATGCCATCCAGTTCCGTACTCTGGCTTCTGAGTTACAGTGGTCCAATGAACCCTTGATTGGAGTCTTCTAATGCGGGTTATCTGGGAGACTTAAGGATGAATTGGTGGTTCGGGATCTTCCCGATACCCTGGATGGCTTCATCTCTCTCACCATCCGAATTGATCTCCGCCTTCTGGAATGGACCAAGGAGAGAGCCCATGAGAGGCGATTTCCCCGTTTAGCTCCATCTTTCCAAAGACTGCTCATCTTGTCTGATCCAGCCCCAACCTCAGTTCCTGAGCCTATGGATGTTGACTGCATCAAGATGAGTGAACGAGAACGTGAGGAAAGGTTTGCCAAGAGGCTGTGTCTATACTGTGGGAGTGCTACTCATTTTCACCGTCGATGATCCAAGTGGATGAAAAACGTCTCAGGGTTCATCCAGAAATCCTCTCCATCGGCTGGTGCGGGGTTCTTTTTTGTGAAAAAGAAGGATGGGTCTTTGCGTCCATGCATCGACTATTGAGGTCTCAATGCTATCACGGTGAAGAATAAGTATCCTCTGCCTCTTATTCCAGAGCTCTTCGATCGCCTTCATGGATCCAGGATCTTCACCAAATTGGACCTCTGAGGAGCCTACAATCTCATTAGGATTCGTTCCGGGGACGAGTGGAAGACTGCCTTCAACACTCGTGACGGTCACTACGAATACTGGGTAGTGCCTTTCGGGTTAAGTAATGCGCCTGTGGTATTTCAGGAGTTCATCAATGACCTCTTCCGTGACCTTCTCTACGTCTGTGTAGTTGTATATTTGGTTGATATAGTGTTTTCTCCAGACCTTCCTACTCATAGAAGAAACGTCCTCCAGGTGCTCCAACGGTTGAGAATCGTCTGCTCGCCAAATTTGAGAAGTGCCTCTTTGAGCGGAGCTCTCTACCCTTCCTGGTTTACATTATCTCTGACACGGGTCTCGAAATGGATCCTGAGAAGGTGTCTGCTGTTCCCAAGTATCCACGTCCTGTGGAAGTCAAGGCTATTCTGCGATTCCTAGGGTTCGCAAATTACTACCGGCAGTTTATCCCGCACTTCTCGGATCTGACCAAACTTCTCACCTCCCTGACTCGAAAGGTATCCAAGGAGTGACCTCCAGAAGTGAAGTCTTCCTTTTTGTCTCTCAACAGGCCTCCTTTGTCTGGTCTACCCTCCACACCAAAGCTGGCGGAGTTGTTTGTTCAACATGTTTTTTTCTTCATGGTTTACCGCTTCATATTGTGTCTGACAGGGGAGTGCAGTTAATGTCCCGGTTCTGGCGATCCTTCTGCAAGCAGCTGGATGTCTCTCTGGACTTCTCTTCAGCATATCACCAGCAATCCAATGGCCAGGTGGAACGGGTAAACCAGGTATTCAACGACTACATGTGTCATTTTGTCAATGTACATCACAGTGACTGGGTTGCCTTGTTGCCATGGGCGGAGTTCTCTTACAACAACCATGATGGTGAGTCTTCTTCTAATTCTCAGTTCTTTGTGGTTTATGGGTGTCACCCTAGGACTCCGACTCCCTTGAACACCACTTCCAGTAATCCAGCAGCTGAGGATCTGGCTAGAGACTTCTCCAAGATCTGGTCCGAGACCAAGGCTTCTTTGGAGCGGGCATCCATGCGGATGAAAGATCACGCAGACAAGAGACGTCTAGATTCTCCTCCATTTCAACTTTAGGACAGGGTATAGCTCAGACCAAGGCTTCTTTGGAGCGGGCATCCATGCGGATGAAAGATCACGCAGACAAGAGACGTCTAGATTCTCCTCCATTTCAACTTTAGGACAGGGTATAGCTCTATTCTAGGCACATTTGCCTCAAGGTTCCCCCTACAAATTTGCTCCTCAGTTTATTGGTCCATTTGAAGAACTTCAGAAAATCAATGAGGTATGCTACTGGCTGAAGTTGCCTCCCTCTTTGCAGATTCACAAATCTTTTCATGTCTCTCTCCTTTAAACCCGTTGTCCTTCTACGCTACTTCTGGGATCCTTGTATTCTTCCTTCTCCTATCTCTGCTGGTGATGTCTTCGAGGTCAAGGCTATACTTGATGTGAAACAGAGAGGGAACAAAACACTGTTTTTGGTCGACTGGAAGGGTTTTGGTCCAGAGGAGCTGTCTTGGGAGCCAAGAGAGAATATTAATGCTCCTTGTCTCATGCATAGGTTCCTGGCTGACTTGAAAAGGAGGGGGTGTAAGGGAGGGGGTACTGTAACGACCTGGTCGGCAGGAGACCAGGCTCCGTCTGACCGCAGGCATTCCTCTGTTTCCCACAATCTTTCTTACCTTGTCCGCGCTCCCGCGATGTTCAATAGGGCTGCAACATCTTCCCGACATGTCTCCTCCGCCTCCTCACTTCCGGGTGGCGGGGGAGCGAGTTGTCAAATGGTTTAAAGGACCTGTGCTTCCTTTTTCCTGTAATCACCTCTCAGCCAATCACTGAGAGGCCTGTCTATACTTAAGGTCCTCACTTCCTTTGGGAGGTGCCTGGGCAACTTTGTGTTTTGTTCTATGTTGCTGTTCTCAGGTCCCAGACAAGCGCCTGCTTGTTGTGCCTTGTCTTGCTTTATACTAATATCTAGTATATTCCTCTAGTGCGAGGGTTCTGCTTACCTTCCATCTACCTGCGGACTCTGACGGTACCCTCTGGATCTTCTGGTTCACCTTCTTCAGCTCCCTGGATCTCTCCCTCACCTCCTCTCAGTTCTGCTGTTCCTCCTGGGTCTGATCCTTTGGTCTTGGAGATGTTGCACTTGAGCCTCCCTCGTTGTTCCAGGTCAATCCCTGTTTTAGGGGTTCGCTCGCCGGACATCCCTCGGGGGAATTCCGTGTTTCGATCCAGAGGGTTCTCCCTTGTAGGCTCTCCTGTCTAAGAGTCTAAATAAAGCCTTGCAATTCATCTGCAGCAGAGATGACGGGAGTAGTGATACATTGTGTGCTCCTGCGGCAGGGTTGATGAGAGTAGTGATAAATTGTGTGCTCCTGCGGCAGGGATGATGGGAGTAGTGATACATTGTGTTCTCCTGCGTCAGGGATGATGGGAGTAGTGATACATTGTGTTCTCCTGCGTCAGGGATGATGGGAGTAGTGATACATTATGTGCTCCTGCAGCAGGGATGATGGGAGTAGTGATACATTATGTGCTCCTGCAGCAGGGATGATGGGAGTAGTGATACATTGTGTGCTCCTGCGGCAGGGATGATGGGAGTAGTGATACATTGTGTGCTCCTGCGGCAGGGATGATGGGAGTAGTGATACATTGTGTGCTCCTGCGGCAGGGATGATGGGAGTAGTGATACATTGTGTGCTCCTGCGTCAGGGATGATGGGAGTAGTGATACATTGTGTGCTCCTGCGGCAGGGATGATGGGAGTAGTGATACATTATGTGCTCCTGCGGCAGAGATGATGGGAGTAGTGATACATTGTGTGCTCCTGCGGCAGGGATGATGGGAGTAGTGATACATTGTGTGCTCCTGCGGCAGGGATGATGGGAGTAGTGATACATTGTGTGCTCCTGCGACTGGGATGATGGGAGTAGTGGTACATTGTGTGCTCCTGCGGCAGGGATGATGGGAGTAGTGATACATTGTGTGCTCCTGCGGCAGGGATGATGGGAGTAGTGATACATCGTGTGCTCCTGCGGCAGGGATGATGGGAGTAGTGATACATTGTGTGCTCCTGCGTCAGGGATGATGGGAGTAGTGATACATTGTGTGCTCCTGCGGCAGGGATGATGGGAGTAGTGATACATTGTGTGCTCCTGCGGCTGGGATGATGGGAGTAGTGATACATTGTGTGCTCCTGCGGCTGGGATGATGGGAGTAGTGATACATTGTGTGCTCCTGCGGCAGAGATGATGGGAGTAGTGATACATTGTGTGCTCCTGCGGCAGGGATGATGGGAGTAGTGATACATTGTGTGCTCCTGCGGCAGAGATGATGGGAGTAGTGATACATTGTGTGCTCCTGCGGCAGGGATGATGGGAGTAGTGATACATTGTGTGCTCCTGCGGCTGGGATGATGGGAGTAGTGATACATTGTGTGCTCCTGCGGCAGAGATGATGGGAGTAGTGATACATTGTGTGCTCCTGCGGCAGGGATGATGGGAGTAGTGGTACATTGTGTGCTCCTGCGGCAGGGATGATGGGAGTAGTGATACATTGTGTGCTCCTGCGGCAGGGATGATGGGAGTAGTCATAGATTTTGTGCTCCTGTAACATATTTTCGGATTCTGTTTAGTAAATGATAAATGTAAATGATGCTGACAGTTTTCCCACAATGCACTGCTCTGGGAGCGACACTGTAGGGTCCCTGTGACTCTTTCATCGGACCCCCGGCCATCGCTCCCCGCGTCCCTCTCAGATTCCATCCTCTGACCTTCCCTACTTCAGACGCTGCAGGTCCTGCCCCCCGCGGCTCCGCGCATCCGCGCATCCGCCCTCCGTCAGCCCTAATAATCAGGACCCTTCTTTTGTGAGGGATGACAGAGGTCCTGGGTGCCGGACCCCCGCCCTGCTCATTCCAGGCTCAGTGTATAATTTATACCAGCGGCCGGGCCGTCGCCATCCCTGCGCCCACAGTGTGCCACGGCCCAGCGCCCCGGGTGCAGGAAGGAGAGGCCGCAGCTCGGGGCACAGAGCTGTCACCACAGGCCGGGGCCCGAGGATCTGGGGGGGCCATCGCCAGATTGCCCTCATTATAATGTTTTGTGTGCCGCCATCTGCAGCGCTCATATCCTGGATGATACAGAATAGCAACGCAGCTTCGTGGACGTGCTGTGCGATGATGTCATCAGCCGACTTATGCACCAACTGATGACATCATCACACTGGCCGCAAGGAGAAGTGGAGCCTCCGGGACTGGAGCAGAGCATGGGAGAAACGGGAGAGTGGGGAGTATGTGTATGGGATGTGTGGGGTGTTCATTCTGTATATAGGGAGGTATGTGAGGGCACGTACTGTACATAGGGGGCTATGTGAGGGCTCCTACTGTGCATAGGGGACTATGTGAGGGCTCCTACTGTGCATAGGGGACTAAGTCAGGGCTCGTACTGTATATAGGGAGATATGTGAGGGCACCTACTGCACATAGGGGGTTATGTGAGGGCACGTACTGTACATAGGGGGCTATGTGAGGGCTTGTACTGTACATAGGGGACTAAGTCAGGGCTCGTACTGTATATAGGGAGGTATTTGAGGGCACGTACTGCACATAGGGGGCTAGGTGAGGGCACGTACTGTACATAGGGGGCTATGTGAGGGCACGTACTGCACATAGGGGGCTATGTGAGGGCTTGTACTGTACATTGGGGGCTATTTGAGGGCTCCTACTGTGCATGGGGGCTATGTGAGGGCTCATACTGTACATAGGCGGCTATGTGAGGGCACGTACTGCACATAGGGGGCTATGTGAGGGCACGTACTGTACATTGGGGGCTATGTGAGGGCTCCTACTGTGCATAGGGGGCTATGTGAGGGCTCTTACTGTACATAGGGGGCTATGTGAGGGCTCCTACTGTGCATATGGGGCTATGTGAGGGCACGTACTGTACATAGGGGGCTATGTGAGGGCTCCTACTATGCATAGGGGGCTATGTGAGGGCTTGTACTGTACATAGGGGGCTAAGTCAGGCCTCGTACTGTACATAGGGGCTCTGTGAGGGCTCCTACTGTGCATAGGGGGCTATGTGAGGGCTTGTACTGTACATAGGGGGTGCAAAGCTGCAGTAGCATCGTACACAGTGAAGAAGCAGTGATCCACAAATTCAAACACAAAAGTCTCTTTTAATGTGTTTCTTCACAGCATTAAAGTCCAATTCACATAAATGCATATAACTTCAGTGGATATTATCAGTGACCAGTTTACACCAGTTCAAAGCAATACATATCACATGGCTTTAGATTAGCGGTCCCTAAACAGGCCAGACTTCCCTTGTCCAGTTTCCCTGGGCGACCGCACGCCATCTCACAGTCTCTATACGTCTCCATACACACAGCTTCATATGTTGCAGACACTACACACGCCAGCCCTCCTCTGACTAGTTCTTGTGGGTGTTCTGCATCGCTGTATCACAGTCTCTTTACAGACTCTTTACTCACACAGTCGTACACAGTTCAGGATATCCTCCGGATAGCAGCCAGGCACCATATCCACCTGTTTGCAATCGTTGCACATGCTAGTCCTCTTTCGGGTACAGGACATCCACCTCCGGGCACAGGACTGTCCACATCCGACTCATTCGGGCACAGGACATCCACCTCCGGGCACAGGATTGTACATAGGAGGCTATGTGAGGGCACGTACTGTACATAGGAGGCTATGTGAGGGCACGTACTGTACATAGGAGGCTGTTATGACCTGGTGGTTAGGTGTTGTGAATTCTGTGGCCAAGCTCCCTCCTGTGGTTGTGAGTGGTACTTCGGCTGGTTCTGTCTATGAGCTTCCTTTGGTGGATGAGAGTGGTACTGCGGCTTCTGAGTTTCCTTCCTCAGGTGATGAGGTTAAGTCGTTAGGTGCTGCTCTATTTAACTCCACCTAGTGCTTTGATCCTGGCCTCCAGTCAATGTTCTAGTATTGGTCTTGCTTTCTCCTGGATCGTTCCTGTGGCCTGTCTTCCTGCATAAGCTAAGTTTTGCTTGTGTTATTTTTGTTTGCTATTTTTTCTGTCCAGCTTGCTATATTGGTTTTTCTTGCTTGCTGGAAGCTCTGGGACGCAGAGGGAGCACCTCCGTACCGTTAGTCGGTGTGGAGGGTCTTTTTGCCCCCTCTGCGTGGTTGTTTGTAGGGTTTTGTGTTGACCGCAAAGCAATCTTTCCTATCTTCAGTCTGTTCAGTAAGTTGGGAATCACTTTGCTAAATCTATTTCATCTCTGCGTTTGTATTTTCATCTCAACTCACAGTCATTATATGTGGGGGGCTGCCTTTTCCTTTGGGGTATTTCTCTGAGGCAAGCTAGGCTTATTTTTCTTTCTTAGGGCTAGCTAGTTTCTCAGGCTGTGCTCGAGGCGCATAGGACTGGTCAGGAGCGCTCCACGGCTACCTCTAGTGTGGTTGGATAGGATTAGGGATTGCGGTCAGCAGAGTTCCCACGTCTCAGAGCTCGTCCTATGTTTTTGGTAATTGTCAGGTCACTTTGTGTGCTCTGAACTTCAAGGTCCATTGTGGTTCTGAATTACCTGTTCATAACAGTTAGGACAATAATGGACCTGGTGGTTAAGAGCACACGGAATGACCTGATAGTTACTAATAATACAGGACAAGCTCTGAGACGTGGGAACTCTGCTGACCGCAATCCCTAATCCTATCACACACACTAGAAATAGCCGTGGATTGCTCCTAATGCTCCCTATGCAACTCGTCACAGCCTAAGGAACTAGCTAGCCCTAAAGATAGAAAAATAAAGCCTACCTTGCCTCAGAGAAATTCCCCAAAGGAAAAGGCAGCCCCCCACATATAATGACTGTGAGTTAAGATGAAAATAACAAACACAGAGATGAAATAGATTTAGCAAAGTGAGGCCCGACTTACTGAACAGACTGAGGATAGGAAAGGTAACTTTGCGGTCAGCACAAAAACTACAAAAAGACCACGCAGAGGGCGCAAAAAGACCCTCCGCACCGACTCATGGTGCGGAGGCGCTCCCTCTGCGTCCCAGAGCTTCCAGCAAGCAAGACAAAAATCAAAATAGCAAGCTGGACAGAAAAATAGCAAACAATAGAGAAACAAGCAGGAACTTAGCTTCTGCTGGGAAGACAGGTCACAAGAACGATTCAGGAGCGAACTAGACCAATACTGGAACATTGACAGGTGGCATGGAGCAATGATCTAGGTGGAGTTAAATAGAGCAGCCAGCTAACGAATTAACCTCGTTACCTGTGGAAGGAAACTCAGAAGCCGCAGCCCAACTCACAACCACAAGAGGAAGCCCATGGACAGAACCAGCCGAGGTACCACTCATGACCACAGGAGGGAGCTTGACAACAGAATTCACAACAGGAGGCTATGTGAGGGCTCCTATTGTGCATAGGGGGCTATGTGAGGGCTTGTACTGTACATAGGGGGATATGTGAGGGCTCCTACTGTGCATAGGGGGCTATGTAAGGGCTTGTAGTGTACATAGGGAGCTATGTGAGGGCTCTTACTGTACATATGGGGCTATGTGAGGGCTTCTACTGTGCATAGGGGGCTATATGAGGGCTTGTACTGTACATAGGGGCTATGTGAGGGCTCCTACTGTGCATAGGGAGCTATGTGAGGGCTCTTACTGTACATATGTGGCTATGTGAGGGCTTGTACTGTACATAGGGGGCTATATGACTGCTTGTACTGTACATAGGGGCTATGTGAGGGCTCCTACTGTGCATAGGGGGCTATGTGAGGGCTTGTACTGTACATAAGGGGCTAAGCCAGGCCTCGTACTGTACATAAGGGCTATATGAGGGCTCGTACTGTACATAGGGGGCTAAGTCAGGCCTCGTACTGTACATAGGGGGCTATGAGAGGGCTCGTACTGTACATAGGGGCTATGTGAAGGCTCTTACTGTACATAGGGGGATATGTGAGGGCTTGTAATGTACATAGGGGGCTAAGTCAGGCCTCATACTGTACATAGGGGCTATGTGAGGGCTCGTACTGTACATAGGGGGCTATGTGAGGGCTTGTACTGTACATAGGGGGATATGTGAGGGCTCCTACTGTGCATAGGGGGCTATGTGAGGGCTTGTACTGTACATAGGGGGCTGTGTGAGGGCTCATACTGTACATAGGGGGCTATGTGAGGAGTCATACTGTACATAGGGGGCTATGTGAGGGCTCATACTGTACATAGGGGGTGTGGTGTTGTGACCCACATTACAGCCAGGGGGCATTGTGTGTGCACTTCAAGATGCGCTTGGAGGCATAAGGCTGATGAAACAGTGACTGGCAGAGTTGTGAATGGCCAATATGTGTCGCAGAAGGAAAATAAACAAAAAATACTTGGCACTCAGGAGATCTTATTTGCAAGGTAAAAGATTCATTTTATTCAGTGCATCCAGTTCAAAATTTTTAAGCGTTTTCGGTCTAATCACAGGACCTTCATCAGAAATAGTTTTGAATACTGGAGACCACAAAATGTGTGTATGGACCCACACAGGAGTCAGCGTCAGATGGAGACCGGGAGAGAATAGCGTCTGGAGCGGTGTGAAGGTAAAGGGGAAACGCTGCAAAGAGGTGAGATGCTCGCAAAGGAAGAAGCGCTGGGACCTTAGAAGACACCGGCGCCGTGACGCAAGAGCCGTGCTGCTCCCGAGACTGCTCGCAGAAGGAGTCTGCGTGATAAGTCTGATACAATGTTGTTGTTCTGGGACCTGTAGTCCCTCAAGAGTTTGTATAGTTATGAAGGGGGACTTACTAGGCTAGTTATGTGAGATGGGCGGGACAAACTAGCCACACATCCACACTCCCACCCAGGGGAGTGGTTAAAAGGTATATAATGTGACCAGGGTGTGGGTCACATGTTCCTGTGTTTGGCACTGAGTGGCCTGTGTGCTGTAGGTCCTGGCAGCACCTAGAGACCGTAGACCTGGACGGTCTGTGTTGAGGACCTGGGACTGACGTGAAGTCAGCGTGAGGAGTGGAACTCCTGAAAGGTAACCCCGGACAAGGGGATCACAATATACGGCAGAGAAGCCTATCTGCTATATGAACTGACTGATGTCCTATAATGTTTCCTGGCTGTAATGAAATGGACTGTACCCTATCTGGTTTATGCAGAGTTTAAATAAACCATATGGACTGTTTATGTGAGGAACCGTGCCTGTCAATGATTATTCTGCTGCCAAGCGAGTGTTCCCCAAGACACGTAGTGGGTTAAATGCTACAGGGGCTATGTGAGGGCTTGTACTGTATATAGGGGGCTATTTGAGGGCTTATACTGTACATAGGGGCTTTGTGAGGGCTTGTACGGTGAATAGGGGGCTGTGTGAGGGCTCGTATTGTTTACAGGGTGCTATGTGGGGGCACATCTTGCAGCTAGGTAGTTATATGGGGGCTCATACTGTATATAGGGGCTATGTGAGGGTTTGTAATGTATACATGGGGCTATGTCGGGGCTCATCTTGCAGATAGGTAGTTAAGTGGGGGCTCATACTGTACATAGTGTGCTATGAGAGGGCTCATTGTGTACATAGGGGCTATATGAGGGCTCGTACTGTACATTGGGGCAATGTGAGGGCTCATACCGTACACAGGGGGCTATGTGGGGATCATACTGTACATAGGGACTATGTAATGGCTTGTACTGTATACAGGGGGCTATGTGAGGGCTCATACTGTATATAAGGGCTATGTGCAGGCTCGTACTGCATACATAGGGCTATGTAGGGGCTCATCTTGCAGATATGTAGTTATCTGGGGGTTCATACTGTATATAGTGGCAATGTGCAGGCTCATACTGTACATAGGGGGCTATGTGAGGGCTTGGATTGTACATAGGGGCTATGTGAAGGCTCGTACTATACATAGTGGGCTATGTGGGGGCTCATCTTGCAGACAGGTAGTAATGTGAGGGCTCATACTGTATATAGGGGCTATGTGGGGCTCATATTGTATATAGGGGCTATGTGGGGGCTCATACTGTATATAGGGGTGATGTGGGGGCTCATACTGTATATAGGGGCGATGTGGGGGCTCATACTGTATATAGGGGCTATGTGGGGCTCATATTGTATATAGGGGCTATGTGGGGGCTCATACTGTATATAGGGGTGATGTGGGGGCTCATACTGTATATAGGGGCGATGTGGGGGCTCATACTGTATATAGGGGCGATGTGGGGGCTCATACTGTATATAGGGGCGATGTGGGGGCTCATACTGTATATAGGGGCGATGTGGGGGCTCATACTGTATATAGGGGCGATGTGGGGGCTCATACTGTATATAGGGGCGATGTGGGGGCTCATACTGTATATAAGGGCTATGTGCAGGCTCGTACTGCATACATAGGGCTATGTAGGGGCTCATCTTGCAGATATGTAGTTATGTGGGGGTTCATACTGTATATAGTGGCAATGTGCAGGCTCATACTGTACATAGGGGCTATGTGAAGGCTCGTACTATACATAGTGGGCTATGTGGGGGCTCATCTTGCAGACAGGTAGTAATGTGAGGGCTCATACTGTATATAGGGGCTATGTGGGGCTCATATTGTATATAGGGGTGATGTGGGGGCTCATACTGTATATAGGGGTGATGTGGGGGCTCATACTGTATATAGGGGTGATGTGGGGGCTCATACTGTATATAGGGGCGATGTGGGGGCTCATACTGTATATAGGGGCGATGTGGGGGCTCATACTGTATATAGGGGCTATGTGGGGGCTCATACTGTATATAGGGGCGATGTGGGGGCTCATACTGTATATAGGGGCTATGTGGGGGCTCATACTGTATATAGGGGCTATGTGGGGGCTCATACTGTATATAGGGAGTTACAAGAGCTCAGTGCCACCGCTCCTTCTCCATCCCGTGGCCCGGACATACTCTGTAAGATGAGGGCCACGGGTGGAGCACTCTGCCGTGTGTCTGGGGCCGGTTGCTGGGCTGAAGATGATTCTGCTGTTTGTTGATCTTGCCATTAGCGTGGAGCACTTGTTTACTATGGGCATGTGCCCACCTGTTCCTTTAAGCCCGTTGGGGTCAGAGGTCACGATTAATCACTCTGTTTAGATGTCCCAACTGTTTCCAGACCGCGTCCATCCAGTTCTTACAGGGGGACACTTTACTTGTAGCCAACATACACGGAGCCCCCATCCTCAGCAGCGGCAGTGATGTACCGGCCCCTCCAGCTGTTTGATGAGTTCCCAGGTTCCGCATACTGTGTTCTTACAGGGGGCCGCATCCTCCCCACAGATGTCTGCACCATGGAAGCCCTAATTGTGCAATTATCAGTAGATGCGGGCGTCAGTGCGCACCTGCTGTCTGCACTGTATCCTCCGGCGTGTCCACCATATGAAAAACGATAAAGGTTGCACCGTGATCTACCAAGAAGGATTATTCTACAACATTGAAACTGCATTACTGCCATAGAAAAAGGGAAAAAAGTGCTATAATAATAATAATTTTTATTTATATAGCGCCAACATATTCCGCAGCGCTTTACAAATTATAGAGGGGACTTGTACAGACAATAGACATTACAGCATAACAGAAATACAGTTCAAAACAGATACCAGGAGGAGTGAGGGCCCTGCTGCTCGCAAGCTACAAACTATGGGGAAAAGGGGAGACACGAGAGGTGGATGGTAACAATTGCTATAGTTATTCGGACCAGCCATAGTGTAAGGCTCGGGTGTTCATGTAAAGCTGCATGAACCAGTTATCAGCCTAAGTATGTAGCAGTACAGACACAGAGGGCTATTAACTGCATAAAGTGAATGAGAACATGATGCGAGGAACCTGATTGTGGTTTTTTTTTTTTTTTATAAATAGGCCACACAGGGATCGTTAGGTTAATGCATTGAGGCGGTAGGCCAATCTGAACAAATGAGTTTTTAGGGTACGCTTAAAACTGTGGGGATTGGGGATTAATCGTATTAACCTAGGTAGTGCATTCCAAAGAATCGGCGCAGCACGTGTAAAGTCTTGGAGACGGGATTGGGAGGTTCTGATTATTGAGGATGCTAACCTGAGGTCATTAGCGGAGCGGAGGGCACGGGTAGGGTGGTAGACTGAGACCAGAGAGGAGATGTAGGGTGGTGCTGAGCCATGGAGTGCTTTGTGGATGAGGGTAGTAGTTTTGTACTGGATTCTGGAGTGGATGGGTAACCAGTGTAATGACTGGCACAAGGTAGAGGCATCGGTGTAACGGTTGGTGAGGAATATGATCCTGGCAGCAGCATTCAGGACAGATTGGAGAGGGGAGAGTTTGGTAAGAGGGAGGCCGATTAATAGAGTTACAATAGTCCAGACGAGAATGAATAAGTGAAACAGTAAGAGTTTTTGCAGAGTCGAAAGTAAGAAAAGGGCGAATTCTAGAAATGTTTTTGAGATGCAGGTAAGAAGAGCGAGCCAGTGATCGGATGTGGGGGGTGAATGAAAGGTCAGAATCAAGGATGACCCCAAGGCAGCGGGCATGTTGCTTTGGAGTAATGGTGGAACCGCACACGGAGATGGCAATGTCAGGCAAAGGTAGGTTAGTAGAGGGAGAGAACACGAGGAGTTCAGTTTTTGACAGGTTAAGTTTCAGATAGAGGGAGGACATGATGTTAGAGACAGCGGTAAGACAATCACTGGTGTTTTCTAAAAAGGTCGGCGTGACAACAGGAGAAGAGGTGTATAATTGGGTGTCGTCAGCATAGAGATGGTACTGGAAACCAAATCTACTGATTGTTTGTCCAATAGGGGCAGTATACAACGAGGAGGGGGCCTAGGACTGATCCTTGAGGAACCCCAACAGTAAGGGGAAGGTGAGAGGAGGAGGAACCAGCAAAACATACAGTGTAGGATCGGTCAGAGAGATAGGAGGAGAACCAGGAGAGAACGGTGTCCTTGAGGCCGATGGAGCGGAGCATAGTGAGGAGGAGCTGATGATCCACAGTGTCGAATGCTGCAGAGAGATCCAAGAGAATTAGCATGGAGTAGTGACCATTAGATTTAGCTGTTAGTAGGTCATTAGAGACTTTAGTGAGGGCAGTTTCAGTAGACTGTAAAGAGCGGAAGCCAGATTGAAGAGGGTCAAGAAGAGAGTTATCTGAGAGATAGCGGGTAAGACGGGAGTGGACCAGGCGTTCGAGGAGTTTAGAGATGAAGGGAAGATTAGAGACAGGTCTATAATTAGCGGCACAGTTTTGATCGAGGGATGGTTTTTTAAGTAATGGATGTATGATGACATGCTTAAATGAGGAGGGAAAAATACCGGAAGTGAGGGAAAGGTTGAATATTTTTGTTAGGTGAGAGGTGACAGCCGGGGAAAGGGACTGGAGGAGATGTGATGGAATGGGGTCACTGGTGCAAGTGGTCGGGCGAGAAGATGCAAGGAGCCTGCTTACTTCTTCTTCTGTAACTGCTTCAAAGTCAGAGAGTGAACTAGATGCAGTGGGGGAGGGAGGACAGTGCATGGTATGAAGAGATTGGGAGATGATTTCCTGTCGAATGTGGTCAATTTTTTCTTTGAAGTAATTGGCCAGATCGTCAGCACGGAGATCCGTGGTTGGGGCCTGCTCTCTTGGGTTGAGTAGGGACTGGAACGTGTCAAAGAGATGTTTAGGGTTATTGGACAGGGAGGTGATGAGGGTGTTGAAGTAGGTTTGTTTGGAGAGGTGAAGGGCAGAATTGTATGTCTTTAGCATGAACTTATAATGGATGAAATCTTCGGGTAGATTAGATTTTCTCCACAGACGTTCTGCGCACCTGGAGCACCGCTGCAGGAAACGTGTTTGCAGCGTGTGCCACAGTTGTTGCCGTCTGTGCCGAGTTGTTTTATGTATAGGAGGAGCAGCTTCATCCAGAGCACTTTGCAGGGTTTCATTGTAATGCTTCAGAGCAGAATCAGGACATGAGATGGAGAAGATTGGGGCCAATGAGGACTGCAAGTTCTTCATAAGTTTCTGGGTGTTAATGGCCTGTATGTTTCTATAAGTGTGGAAAGTGGGGGTGACCTGAGCGGGATGGCAGTTCTTGATAGAGAATGAAAGAAGGTTGTGGTCAGAGAGTGGGAGAGGAGAGTTTGTGAAATCATCCACTGAGCAAAGTCGGGAGAAGACCAAGTCTTCTGTATACTGTATATATGAAATATTCATCTGTCAAGTTAGATGTTTTTTTTGGTTGGCACCTGTTCACACTAGTTTGGATGTTCTGGTCTTTTCCACCAGATCAGCTCATCTCCATGGATGACCCCATTTATGTCAGTGGCTTTTGGGTTGGGAGGCACATACTTTGCTGCTCCAGACAGAGTGCCCATTTAGATCATCTGATTCCAGCCCTTGATCGAGCTCCGGCTCATAGGACACAAGTCTCCATCACTCAGCCATCCACATGGGGCAAAGCGATGTTACTGCAGTGGTCCTGCCTCGGGCTGCACCATGGTGTCGGCAGCACGTCCTGTGTACACGGAGCTATGTTACTGTAGTGCTCCTGCCCCCGGTCGCACCATGGTGTCGGCAGCACGTCCTGTGTACACAGAGTGATGTTACTGCAGTGGTCCTGCCCCGGGTCGCACCACGGTGTCGGCAGCACGTCCTGTGTACACGGAGCGATGTTACTGCAGTGGTCCTACCCCGGGTTGCACCATGGTGTCGGCAGCACGTCCTGTGTACACGGAGCGATGTTACTGCAGTGGTCCTGCCCCGGGTCGCACCACGGTGTCGGCAGCATGTCCTGTGTACACGGAGCGATGTTACTGCAGTGGTCCTGCCCCGCGTCGCACCACGGTGTCGGCAGCACGTTCTGTGTACACAGAGCGATGTTACTGCAGTGGTCCTGTCCCGAGCCGCGTCATGGTGTCAGCAGCACGTCCTGTGTACACAGAGCAATGTTACTGCAGTGGTCCTGCCCCGGGTCGCACCATGGTGTCGGCAGCACGTCCTGTGTACACGGAGCGATGTTACTGCAGTTGTCCTGCCTCGGGTTGCACCATGTGTCGGCAGCACGTCCTGTGTACACGGAGCGATGTTACTGCATTGGTCCTGCCCCGGGTTGCACCATGGTGTCGGCAGCACGTCCTGTGTACATAGAGCGATGTTACTGCAGTGGTCCTGCCCCGGGTTGCACCATGGTGTCGGCAGCACGTCCTGTGTATGATGTGTCCATACAGCCTGTCATCCAGTCGACACTGAGCACCCTGTGAACTGCTATTCCCTGTCTGAGGGCACCGCGAGTGTGAGAAAGTTCTCCTGCTCACGGTGCCATCTGACAGGCCCTGGGAGTTCACGGCCAATGAATTCACTTCACCTCTGTGACATTGACACGAGCGCCGTGGGAAATTTTCCCACGGTGCTCGCACTGACGTCAGAAAGGTGAAGTGAGTTAACCGGCCGTATGTAATCCATCTCTTCTACCCTGGGCGCTCCTGCAGTGATTTTACATGAATTGCCACCTTTTCTTCTATGTAATATAAATATACATACTGTATATGTGTGTGTCACTGACCTCTATATATCTATATATTCTATGTGTATATATCTATTCTAACCTGTCAGTGTGATTCTACTGTATGCGGCACATGAATTGTCGGCTTTTCTTCTATGTATCTATGTAATATAAATACACATATATGTGTGTGTGTCACTGACCTCTATATATCTATATATTCTATGTGTATATTTCTATTCTATTCTAACCTGTCAGTGTGATTCTACTGTATGCGGCACATGAATTGCCAGCTTTTCAAAGGATACCAGTGTGTAAAAATCAGACAGCACTCGCACGGTCCGAGTGCTGTGCGTTTTTTTTTCACGCACCCATAGGCTTGCATTGACGAGTCTCCGACGAGTCTCTGTGACAATCGCAGCACGCTGAATACACCCGAGAAAACAAACGGTGAAGTGAGCTGCCCCTAGATTAACACTGATCCGAGTGCTGTGATGCTTTCTCACATAGCACTCGCCCGTATTCTACAGCAGTGTGACCCCGGCCTAACGGTCAGGCTTTTACTAAACCGTCCAAGTTGATCAGGTGGGAGAGGGCACGGCAATTCACACTTCCTTCCTCCTTAGCCCAACTCCTCTTCTGTCCTGCCACCCATTCGTTCAGGACTACCCACAAGCCCGCATACTCCTTCAGCCCCAGGGATTCGCTGTCCACGCTGACAGTACACCCGGGACCGGCCACCCACATAACTTCACTTCCACTGACCTTGTGATGCCAGAAGACCAGGCCCACTCCTTGGTACCTGGCCGAGCCCCAGGAGTGTCCATCAGGAATCTCTATTTGGCAGCCCCCTGCCTGCCCCTAGCAGCCCACCGCAGCTGATCTTGGCCTTCACTATGCACTTCACTAACTGACACTGAACTCCCTCTAACCAGGAAGTGTCCCCTTTTATGAACACTAGTGCCCCCCACTGGGCTAGTCCTAACATTAACTATTTCCTATCTTACATGCTAAACCCGTTATCCTTATCCTATATCCTATGCTGTATTCACATTATACACTAACACTTTACATCCTATACATCCCCATAATACAAGACATTAGACACACATCTATATATATAATTGTCTAAGGGTCTTTCCGTCCGTCTGTCTGTTTTTCTGTCTGTCTGTCTGTCCTGGAAATCCCGCGTCTCTGATTGGTCGAGGCCTGGCGGCCTCGACCAATCAGCAACGGGCACAGTATCGACGTAGATGTCATAATGGTTGCCATGGGAACGATGATGTCATAAAGGTTGCCTCGACCAATCAGCGACGGGCACAGTCTGCCGCGAATTCTGGAATCATCATTGTCCATATACTACGGGGACATGCATATTCTAGAATACCCGATGCATTAGAATCGGGCCACAATCTAGTTACATATAAAACTGCATGACAGTATTCACATGACGCATCTGTTGTCTTCAGGGGCAAGAACAGGGTAAGACCGTCCACATCCCTACACTGCGCCCGCGGCATGACTTTTCCCTCATTCTAGTCTTCAAAAGTTGGGAGGTTTGAGGCCTGAGTTAGTTTAGAGATCAGATCACCGGGCTGTTAGCTGCGGGGTCTGATCTGGGGTCTGTATTAGTTTTGGGGTCTGATCTGGGGTCTGTATTAGTTTTGGGGTCTGATCTGGGGTCTGTATTAGTTTTGGGGACTGATCTGGGGGCTGTTAGCTTCGGGGTCTGTATTAGTGGAGCGCCCCCAGACACAGGGCCACGAGTTCTCAGTACCAGGCCTCTCTGGTTCGGTTCTGAGGCTGTCACGGTGGCTAGACCCGGTCCGCGATCCTGCTAAGGGGCGTCCAATAAAGGTGGTGCAGTCTGTCAGGGGTTCGTGACGCCACCTGTGGTGTTCGGTCAGGGTGACCGACGCTGCTTGGGGTCCGCTGGGGTGATGGAATGGCAGCTGGATGGTATAACTTCCCACAGGTGAAGTATATCCCCAGGGCTTCCCAGTAAGGTGGATGGTAATGGTGTGAGGTGCAGTCAATAACGAGGACACAGGGTTGCAGTCTCTTTACCTCTTTACTGAAGACTTCAGGATCCGCAATCCGGAGCACTGCTAACAGGGCTGTCTGAGACCGGCCAGTCCGATGGGCACTTCCAGAGTTCCCTTTACAGGTGGAAATCGTTGCCCACCACTAGCGCCTGTGTGTTGTAGTCCTACCCTGCTGAGCATTCGGAATAGTCCTCACAACTGCTGTTCTCGTTCGTTCGTTCTCTACAGCTCTCTATATCTCTTTAGTTCCAGATGTTACTAGTTTCTCGTCCCCCAGTATGTTATGGCTAGGACGCACCCGCATGACGGGAAGGCTCGGAGCTCTTCCGGGACCCTAGAGACGCCCCTCTCCACGCGTTGCCCCCTATGTCTTCGTAGGAAATTTAAGGTAGACAGCCAACCTATAATTAACTGTCCTGCGGAGTTCGAAGTAAGGCCTAGAGTCGGTTACTTCCGCAGTGTTCCGGCTACACGCCTCAGTAGGATGTTGCCTCGGTCTCACGGCACGACTCCTACTGGTTCTCCTTTGTGCTTGATCTCGTTTCTCACTGTTGCACAATATCCTTCCCTTCGTGTCTCTTTCTTAGGATACCGCCGCAAGGTAGTGCAGGCGCGGTTCCGTAACGTTCTGCTCTGTTCGCTAGGCACCTGCCAGGTTCCCACGCCTGACAGGGACCCCCCTGTGTCTTCTCCCTGCAACACCCCCTGCCACGGGATGTTGCCTGAATCCAACCCAGTCAGCTTCTGACTAACTTCCTCCCAAACCCCTAGTTTTACCAGTGTGAGGAGTGGCCCAATAAATAAAGCCTTTTTCTCCCCCTAGTGGCCGGAGTATGAAGTGTAATGTGTTCTGGTGATACCTGGTCAGGAGAATTCCTTCAGTGCCATCAGACGTACCATCACTCCCCTTAGCGGCAGAGTGTCATACTGCAACGACCAGATCTCTGGGGCGCTGCATTAGTTTTGGGGTCAGATCTAGGGTTTATTAGTTTTGTGGTCTGTTAGCTTCGTGGTCTGATTTGGGGTCTGTATTAGTTTTGGGTCTGATCTGGCGTCTGTATTAGTTTTGTGGTCTGATTTGGGGTCTGATCTGGGGTCTGTATTAGTTTCGGAGTCTGATTTGGGGTCTGAATTAGTTTTCGGGTCAGATCTGGGGATTATTAGTTTTGTGGTCTGATCTGGGGGCTGTTAGCTTCGTGGTCTGATATGGAGTCTGTATTAGTTTTGGGTCTGATCTGGGGTCTGTATTAGTTTTGTGGTCTGTTCTGGGGTCTGTATTAGTTTTGGGGGTCTGATCTGGGGTCTATTAGTTTCGGGGTCTGATCTGGGGGCTGTTAGCTTCGGGGTATGATCTGGGGTCTGTATTAGTTTCGGGGCCTGATCTGGGGCTGTTTAGAGGTCTGTATTCGTTTAGTTTAGGGGTCTATTTTGGGGGCATGTATTTGGTTGATCTGGTCAGGACCTGTATTAGTTTTGGGGTCTATATTAGTTCAGGGGTACCGTGCTTATTTACAGTAGACTCCATGCGTTACGTCCCAGCGCTCATTGAACTTTAGTTCCAGCAGCTAAAAATCAGGATTATACCAGCACCTGAGAAAATCCTCCATGCCGCTCCCTATCCAGAGCCACTTTGGAGCAGAACACAGACGGATGACGGTGACGCTATCGGACCAGTTGGCGCCTGGGTTGACAAGTGAACAAGTATTTGGTGTTTCCTAGCCCTACTAAAATGGCGGTCGCTGTCAGCGAACCCCTTCTCCTATCTCCATCAGTAACTTTATGATGAAGATCCTCCTTGTGGTCTTCTCAGTCCCCTTCCTGTTGAATCAGCAGAGTTGGGGGCTTGGTGTGTATATGGTCATGGACCCCCTTGTAATCAGAGCACACAGTGGGTCCCGGGAGTCAGTGTTTATATACAGTAGCTGCCATGCTGTACGTGGCCTGGCGGGGGCTCAGCCAGTCTCACTAAGACCCCATTGTCTACATGCCATGGAGGCGGCCGGGCTATTTGCTGAACCTGTGTGTGATGAGTGACGGCAGGGCTTGTGTTTTGCTGTCTGTCCATCAATCATCATGTGGTGGTGAATGTGTCAATAATAATGTCTCCCCCCTCCGGCCACACATAGAGACCCCACCCTCCCCCGCACGTTTGACACCACTGTCTGTTTACACGCAAAGGCCATTCACTGTGAATCCCACCACAACTGTACAGGGGACAACGGTCATCCATATTGAATGCACTGCCACTTGTATCACTGTGAGAAAATGTTCCATCATGCTGACAGTGTCCGAGGACAGGTTTGGACCCCAATGTTCTAAGTGATCAATTCTAAGCCCTGATTCACCATTCTGCCCTCAGCCAGTCCTCGCAACTCCCAACTTAGCAGCTTGGGTTTTCAGGCTTATCAATGTATTTATGATTCCTAAGACTTTTACATTGAGCTTGGTCACATTATGATACTTTCAGAAGAAGCTCGAGTTTCATCACTTCCTTCATGTGGAAGGATCTTCTTGATTTGGTCGCTTGCTTTACTTCCTTCCCAATTGTAGATGGAGCCTCTTCTTGGAGGCTCAGCAAAATTGCATGTAGCTCTAAATCAATGTAGAGGATTCATAGTTGTCTCCGAAGAATGGAGAAATGGACATGTGTGAGTGGACATCTGCGTCACAACCAGACTGAAGTTGGAGACCAAGTGCAAGACTGGGCCCGGCCGAGTGCAAGACTGGGCAGAACGAGAGCAAGACTAGGCAGAACGATTGCAAGACTGGGCCCTGCCGAGTGCAAGACTGGGCCCTGCCGAGTGCAAGACTGGGCCCTGCCGAGTGCAAGACTTGGCCCGGCCGAGTGCAAGACTTGGCCCGGCCGAGTGCAAGACTTGGCCCGGCCGAGTGCAAGACTTGGCCCGGCCGAGTGCAAGACTTGGCCCGGCCGAGTGCAAGACTTGGCCCGGCCGAGTGCAAGACTTGGCCCGGCCGAGTGCAAGACTTGGCCCGGCCGAGTGCAAGACTTGGCCCGGCCGAGTGCAAGACTTGGCCCGGCCGAGTGCAAGACTTGGCCCGGCCGAGTGCAAGACTTGGCCCGGCCGAGTGCAAGACTTGGCCCGGCCGAGTGCAAGACTTGGCCCGGCCGAGTGCAAGACTTGGCCCGGCCGAGTGCAAGACTGGGGCAAGAGGAGTGAAAGACTAGGGCAGGAGTTGTGCAAGGCTGGGGCAGGAGGAGTGCAATGCTGGGGCAGGAGGAGTGCAATGCTGGGGCAGGAGGAGTGCAAGGCAGGGGCAGGAGGAGTGCAAGGCAGGGGCAGGAGGAGTGCAAGGCAGGGGCAGGAGGAGTGCAAGGCAGGGGCAGGAGGAGTGCAAGGCAGGGGCAGGAGGAGTGCATGGCAGGGGCAGGAGGAGTGCAAGACTGGGGCAGGAGGAGTGCAAAACTGGGGCAGGAGGAGTGCAAGACTGGGCCCGGAGGAGTGCAAGACTGGGCTCGGCCGAGTGCTGGACTGGGCCTGCTGTTGTGAGTTCCGTTCTGGAGCTCCCTCCTGTGGTTGCTAATGGTATTTTTGCGAGTTCTGCCCTTGGGCTCCCTCTGGTGGTTTCAATTGGAACTGCTGCTCCGTTAGGTAGCTGTGGCAGCTGCCTTCACTAATCGCCTTGCCTGGGTTTGTTATTTAAACCTGGTCTGGGCTTTAGTCCATGCCTGCTGTCATTGTTCTTGGTTGGATTTGATTCTTCCCTTGGATTTCTCATATGGCCAGTCCTTGTCTGCAAAAGATAAGTTTTGCTAGTTTTGTTTGTCCATTTGTTTGGACTCTATTGCTTTGCATTTTGTCTCTTTTTGTCCAGCTTGTCACTATGTCTTCAGGCTAGCTAGAAGCTCTGGGAAAGCAGATTTGCCCCTCCACACCGTGAGTCGGTGTGGAGTTCATTTTTGTAAACTCTGCGTGGATTTTGTAGTTTTTAATACTGACCGCACAGTTTCCTTTGCTCTCTGTCTATCTAGTTTAGTTTTGGCCTCCCTTTGCTGAAATCTAATTTCATTTCTGTGTTCGTCATTTCCCTCTCCTTTCACAGTCAATATTTGTGGGGGGATGTCTTTCTTTTTGGGGGTTTCTCTGAGGCAAGATAGCTTTCTATTTCCTTCTTTAGGGGTAGTTATATCTGAGGCTGTGACGAGGTGTCTAGGGAGTGTCAGGAACTTCCCACGGCTATTTCTAGTTGTGTTGTTAGGATTAGGGACTGCGGTCAGTAGAGATACCACCTTCTCAGAGCTCGTTCCATGTTGTGTTTTAGCCACCAGGTCATTTCAGTGTGGCCTCTTAACCACCAGGTCATAACAGTACAGCAGGCCCAGAATGAATTGAATGCATCTCAAAAGAAGGTAAAAAGTTCTGAACCATTTTTTTTTCTGTGCTCTGTTCTGCCTTTTTTTACTTCTTGATATCTTCAGGAGTTTCAGGCTTATAAACCTGACCGCTGTCCTGTGGGGAAATTGTTTGTTCCTGATAGATGGACTAGTAGGGTAATTTCTGAGGTTCATTGTTCGGTGTTGGCTGGTCACCCTGGGATTTTCGGTACCAGAGATCTGGTGGCTAGGTCCTTTTGGTGGCCTTCCTTGTCGCGGTATGTTCGTTTGTGCAGTCCTGTGGGACCTGTGCTCGGGCTAAGCCTTGCTGTTCCCGTGCCAGCTTTTGCCTTTGCCTATTCCTGAGAGGCCCTGGATGCATATTTCCATGGATTTTATTTCTGATCTTCCTGTTTCTCAGAAGATGTCTGTCATCTGGGTGGTTTGTGACCGGTTTTCTAAGATGGTCCATTTGGTGCCGTTGCCTAAGTTGCCTTCCTCTTCTGATTTGGTTCCATTATTTTTTCAGCATGTGGTTTGTTTGCATGGTATTCCGGAGAATATTGTGTCTGACAGAGGTTGCCAGTTCGTTTCTAGGTTTTGGCGGTCCTTTTGTGCTAGAATGGGCATTGATTTGTCTTTTTCTTCTGCATTCCATCCTCAGACAAATGGCCAAATGGAGCGAACCAATCAGACTGTAAGTACTCAAGCAGAAATCCGAGAGTGGACCCTCTGGGTCGTGACTCTAGAGCCCCCGGGGTCGAGCGGACCAGATGGAATCACCCCCTATACAGGGAGTGTTAGGAGCAGGACCTCGAGGGAATGGAGACACAACAGCTAGAGCCAAAGGGGCGACCCAAAATAAAGAAGGAAACCACAGGCTATAAGGATGGCAGGGGATAATAGGAAAATAAGACTTAACTGAAAATGACTGGAACACGGAACGGCAGAACACAGCAGGAACACGGACTGGCAGGGTACAGCAGGAACACGGACTGGCAGGACACAGCAGGAACACGGACTGGCAGGGTACAGCAGGAACACGGACTGGCAGGATACAGCAGGAACACGGACTGGCAGGATACAGCAGGAACACGGACAGGCAGGACACAGCAGGAACACGGACAGGCAGGACACAGCAGGAACACGGACTGGCAGGATACTGAGACAAAGTAAAGACTGGGCTGAGAAAAGACACTGGTACAGGGGAGCCTAGGGCATAGGGACACTGACGGCAGACAGTGCACCTACAAAGCAAAGGCATCTTACCTAGGAAGACGCCGGGAAGAAATAGCCGATGGGCGCCGCCATGTTGGGGCGGAGCTATCAGGTCGCGACCTCCCAGAGGGCTCAGCGCTGGAGGAGACGCGACCGCGCATGCGCAAAGACGCTGGTCGCCGGGAGCCAGAGAAAGAAGCAGCAGAGTGGCGAGGAACCGGGATCGCGAGTGCGCCGCTGGATGGAAGAAGATGGGTAAGTATGTGCGGGCGTGACACAGACCTTGGAAACCTATTTGAGATGCTTCATGTCTGCTGATCAGGATGATTGGGTGACCTTTTTGCCGTTGGCCGAGTTTGCCCTTAATAATCGGGCTAGTTCTGCTACCTTGGTTTCGCCTTTTTTTTGTAACTTTGGTTTTCATCCTCGTTTTTCTTCAGGGCAGCTTGAGCCTTCTGACTGTCCTGGTGTGGATTCCGTGGTGGATAGGTTGCAGCAGATTTGGACTCATGTGGTGGACAATTTGACGTTGTCTCAGGAGAAGGCTCAGCGTTTTGCTAACCGTCGTCGGTGTGTTGGTCCCCGGCTTCGTGTTGGGGATTTGGTCTGGTTGTCTTCTCGTCATGTTCCTATGAAGGTTTCTTCCCCTAAGTTCAAGCCTTGCTTTATTGGGCGCTGGACGCCGGGAGCCAGAGAAAGAAGCAGCAGAGCGGCGAGGAACGGGATCGCGAGTGCGCCGCTGGATGGAAGAAGATGGGTAAGTATGTGCGGGCGTGACAGTACCCCCCTCCTTAGTCCCCCTTTTTTTAAGGCTAGAAAGGAATCTTTTCATGATAAAGGGAGCATTGATGTTCTCTCGAGGCTCCCAGGACCTCTCCTCAGGACCAAATCCCTCCCAATCAATCAAAAAATAAGTTTTACCCCTAACTACCTTTTTGGCAAGAATATCTTTAACGTTAAAGATTCCATCAGAAGTACAGAGCTGAGGAGAGGGAGAGGTAGCGGAGTGAAAACGATTAAAGACTGCGGGTTTGAGAAGAGACACATGGAAGGCATTGGGAATGCGCAAAGAGGCAGGTAGCTTCAACTTATAAGAGACATCATTAATGCGACTCAAGATAGGAAACGGACCAATATAGCGAGGACCCAGTTTGCAAGAGGGAATTTTAAGCTTGATATAGCGAGAAAAGAGCCAAACTTTATCACCCGGAGAATATGGCGGAGCATCCAAACGCTTCTTGTCAGCAAACTTTTTCATATTAAGGCTAGCTTTCTCAAGAGCCACTTTGGTCTCATTCCAAATTGTAGAGAATTCCCGGGACAAGAAATCCGCTGCCGGTACCCCCGAGGAGAGAGAAACAGGAAGAGGAATGTTCGGATGTTGACCATAGACTACAAAAAAGGGAGATTTGGAGGAAGACTCGCTGGGAAGATTGTTGTAAGAGAATTCAGCCCAAGGGAGAAGAGAGACCCAGTCATCTTGGTGTGCATTGGAGAAATGTCGCAGATATGTAGTCAGAACTTGATTAACTCGCTCCACTTGTCCGTTGGACTGAGGGTGATAGGCGGAAGAGAAGTCCAAGTTAACCTTTAATAGACTGCAGAGAGCTCTCCAAAAACGTGAGGTAAATTGTACTCCACGGTCAGAGACGATATGATGTGGGAAACCATGAAGACGGAAGACTTGGTATAAAAAGATCTTTGCCAACTCAGGAGCGGAAGGCAGACCAGGCAATGCGATGAAGTGAGCCATTTTAGAGAACCGATCTACAACAACCAAGATGACAGAACAATTCGAGTAACAAGGTAGATCAGTGATGAAGTCCATAGCTATAAAACTCCAAGGAACGGAAGGTACAGGCAGAGGATGCAGGAGACCGGAAGGAGGCTGCCTAGGAACTTTATTCTTAGCACAAGAAGGACAAGAAGCGATGAATTTGGTGACGTCTTGTCGGAGAGATGGCCACCAGTAGTGCCGAGAGATAAGAGAAAGTGTTTTCTTGACTCCTACATGTCCTGCAATTTTGGAGGAGTGACCCCAACGTAAAACTCTCTCCTTGTCTTGATTAGCCACAAGAGTCTTGCCAGGAGGAGTTGAGATCACTCTTAGAGGAGCAAGAGTGACGATCTTCGTAGGATCAATGATGTGAGCCGGAGAATCCTCAATGTCCTGAGGCTGAAAGGATCTCGAAAGAGCATCTGCTTTGACATTCTTATTTCCGGGTCGGAAATGAAGCTCAAACTCAAATCGTCCGAAGAATAAAGACCATCTGGCTTGTCGTGGATTTAGTCTTTGGGCTGACTGAATATAGGCCAGATTCTTGTGGTCTGTGTAAATGGTGAATGGATGAAGAGACCCCTCAAGAAGATAACGCCATTCCTCCAAGGCTAGCTTGATAGCCAATAGTTCCTTATCCCCTATAGAGTAGTTACGCTCAGGAGCGGAAAAAGTTTTAGAAAAGAAACCACAGGTCACCAAACGTCCGGACGAAGATCTTTGCAAAAGTACTGCTCCAGCTCCAATAGAGGATGCATCGACCTCAAGGACAAACGGTCTATTAGCATCAGGATGATGAAGCACAGGGGCCGTAGCGAAACTTTGTTTAAGGGACAGAAAGGACTCTTCAGCCTCAGGGGTCCAAAGACCGGAATTGACTCCCTTGTGAACTAGAGCAGAGATAGGCTTGGTCATGGAAGAAAAATGAGGAATAAATTGTCTATAGTAATTGGCAAAGCCAAGAAAACGTTGGATTGCTTTTGTTCCAAGAGGACGAGGCCAATTCAGGACAGCCGAAACCTTCTCTGGATCCATCTCTAAGCCAGATCTTGAGACAATATACCCAAGGAAGGGAAGAGAAGATTGTTCAAAGACGCACTTCTCAATCTTAGCGAACAGATGATTCTCTCTTAGCCTTTGCAGAACTCGGCGGACATCTCGCCTGTGAGTGGAGAGATCCGGAGAAAAGATGAGAATGTCGTCAAGGTAAACCACGACTGAGGAGTAGAGAAGATCCCGAAATACATCGTTCACAAATTCCTGGAAAACCGCGGGGGCGTTGCAGAGACCAAACGGCATAACCAAGTATTCGTAGTGACCGTCACGAGTATTGAAGGCAGTCTTCCACTCGTCGCCTGCACGAATACGAACCAGATTGTATGCGCCACGTAGATCTAATTTGGTAAAAATTTGCGCACCCCGCAGACGGTCGAAGAGTTCCGGAATGAGTGGCAGAGGATATTTGTTCTTCACCGTGATGTTGTTTAAGCCTCGATAATCAATGCAGGGGCGGAGAGAACCGTTTTTCTTCTTCACGAAAAAAAACCCTGCTCCAGCCGGTGAAGAAGACTTGCGAATGAATCCTTTAGCAAGATTTTCTTGAATGTACTCAGACATAGCTTGAGTCTCAGCAGGAGAGAGAGGATAGATTCTGCCCCTGGGCGGATTAGTTCCTGGCACGAGATCTATGGGACAATCATAGAGATGGTGAGGCGGAAGGCCCTCAGCCTCCTTCTTGTTGAAGACATCAGAAAAAGCGCTGTAGACACAGGGTAAAGCGGGAAGAGAAGAGGAAGGAGAAGAATTAGAGGAAGACCCCACAGGACGCACCGGCAGCAGACAACATTCCCGACAAAGCTCACCCCAGCGCAAGATATTGCCATTGCGCCAATCTAAAACGGGCTCGTGGAACCGTAACCAAGGAAGACCTAAGAGCATAGGATGAGACAGACCCGCTAAAACATAAAATGCAATTCTCTCCTTGTGCAGAGCCCCAACTTGAAGTTCCACCTCAAGTGTTACTTGAGTAACTGTCTCTTGTAAAGGTTTACCATCCACAGATGCAAGAACCACAGGAGCCTCTAAGGTTTTGACTGGAATGGAGAATTTCAAAACCTCTTCCAACCTGATAAAATTCCCTGCTGCGCCCGAATCCACATACGCATCTAGAGAAATGCCCTTGCCCGCAATATGCAAAAGAACGGACAAAGTAAGGGGTTGAGAGGAATCACATACACCTAGGGAGGCCTCTCTTACCTGACCTAGGCGGAGGAGTTTTCTGGACGTTCAGGGCAAGAGCGCAACAAATGAGCAGAACTTCCGCAGTAAAAACATAACCCCTGAGTGCGCCTCTTTTTACGACGTTGTTCGGACATCTTAAGACGGTCCACTTGCATAGGTTCTGGTGCGGACGCCTGAGAGGAGGTTCTAGGCTGAGGACTGAGTGGCTTACGGGTGGCAGAAGAAGGGCGAAGAGATCTCTGCTCGCGGGCGCGTTCTTGGAACCGAAGGTCAATACGGGTAGCTAAGGAAATTAATTCCTCCAAAACAGTAGGGGTGTCCCGACCAGCTAACTCATCTTTTATGCGCCCAGAGAGCCCCCGCCAGAAAGCACCCACCAACGCCTCATTGTTCCAGCCCAAGTCAGAGGAGAGGGTGCGGAACTGAATAGCGTACTGGCCTACGGATAACGATCCCTGATGGAGAGAAAATAGAGCTTCAGTTGTAGAGGCCAGACGTCCAGGTTCGTCAAAGACAAGACGGAAAGTCTCCAAAAATTCAGACAACCGGGAGACTAGGGGATCGTCTCTCTCCCAGAGTGGGTTAACCCATGCCAAGGCGTCACCCTCCAGATGGGAAATCAAAAACGCAACTTTGGACCAATCCGTCGGGTAATGCTGGGGCAGAAGCTCAAAGTGAAGACGGCATTGGTTTAGAAATCCTCGGCAGGACTTAGGATCCCCATTGTACCGAGGCGGTTTAGCCAAGCGGGGTGGAGGGTGGGACGCAGGAGCAGACGTAGAAGCGGCTGTCTGGATGGAAAGCAGCCGGTCGTCAATAGAAGACATATAACTAAGTATATGGGCCTGGGTGTCACGCTGCTGAGCTAACTCTTGCTGTAAGCCAACGAGTAGAGCGGCGTTGCCAGGATCGGAGGACTGGAGCGTGGACAAGCGAGAATCCATAGCTTTCATGAAAGACATCATGCGGGACTGATTCTCTCGCAAAAAGAGTAGCTCTTTCTGCGCAGCAGAGGCCCCAGCGGGGTCCATGGCCTTTGCTTACTGTAAGTACTCGGGCAGAAATCCAAGAGTGGACCCTCTGGGTCGTGACTCTAGAGCCCCCGGGGTCGAGCGGACCAGATGGAATCACCCCCTATACAGGGAGTGTTAGGAGCAGGACCTCGAGGGAATGGAGACACAACAGCTAGAGCCAAAGGGGCGACCCAAGATAAAGAAGGAAACCACAGGCTATAAGGATGGCAGGGGATAATAGGAAAACAAGACTTAACTGAAAATGACTGGAACACGGAACGGCAGAACACAGCAGGAACACGGACTGGCAGGGTACAGCAGGAACACGGACTGGCAGGACACAGCAGGAACACGGACTGGCAGGATACAGCAGGAACACGGACTGGCAGGATACAGCAGGAACACGGACAGGCAGGATACAGCTTGAACACGGGCTGGCAGGACACAGCTTGAACACGGACTGGCAGGGTACAGCAGGAACACGGACTGGCAGGATACAGCAGGAACACGGACTGGCAGGATACAGCAGGAACACGGACAGGCAGGACACAGCAGGAACACGGACAGGCAGGACACAGCAGGAACACGGACTGGCAGGATACTGAGACAAAGTAAAGACTGGGCTGAGAAAAGACACTGGTACAGGGGAGCCTAGGGCATAGGGACACTGACGGCAGACAGTGCACCTACAAAGCAAAGGCGTCTTACCTAGGAAGACGCCGGGAAGAAATAGCCGATGGGCGCCGCCATGTTGGGGCGGAGCTATCAGGTCGCGACCTCCCAGAGGGCTCAGCGCTGGAGGAGACGCGACCGCGCATGCGCAAAGACGCTGGTCGCCGGGAGCCAGAGAAAGAAGCAGCAGAGTGGCGAGGAACGGGATCGCGAGTGCGCCGCTGGATGGAAGAAGATGGGTAAGTATGTGCGGGCGTGACACAGACCTTGGAAACCTATTTGAGATGCTTCGTGTCTGCTGATCAGGATGATTGGGTGACCTTTTTGCCGTTGGCCGAGTTTGCCCTTAATAATCGGGCTAGTTCTGCTACCTTGGTTTCGCCTTTTTTTTGTAACTTTGGTTTTCATCCTCGTTTTTCTTCAGGGCAGCTTGAGCCTTCTGACTGTCCTGGTGTGGATTCCGTGGTGGATAGGTTGCAGCAGATTTGGACTCATGTGGTGGACAATTTGACGTTGTCTCAGGAGAAGGCTCAGCGTTTTGCTAACCGTCGTCGGTGTGTTGGTCCCCGGCTTCGTGTTGGGGATTTGGTCTGGTTGTCTTCTCGTCATGTTCCTATGAAGGTTTCTTCCCCTAAGTTCAAGCCTTGCTTTATTGGGCCTTATAAGATTTCTGAAATTATCAATCCAGTGTCTTTTCGTTTGGCCCTCCCAGCTTCCTTTTCCATTCATAATGTGTTCCATAGATCCTTGTTGCGGAGATATGTGGTACCTATGGTTCCCTCCGTTGATCCTCCTGCTCCAGGGTTGGTTGAGGGGGAATTGGAATATGTGGTAGAGAAGATTTTGGATTCCCGTTTTTTGAGGCGGAAGCTTCAGTATCTGGTCAAGTGGAAGGGTTATGGCCAGGAGGATAATTCTTGGGTTGTTGCCTCCAAAGTTAATGATCCCGATTTGGTTCATGCTTTCCATTTGGCTCGTCCTGATCGGCTTGGGAGCTCTGGTGAGGGTTCGGTGACCCCTCCTCAAGGGGGGGGGTACTGTTGTGAGTTCCGTTCTGGAGCTCCCTCCTGTGGTTGCTAATGGTATTTTTGCGAGTTCTGCCCTTGGGCTCCCTCTGGTGGTTTCAAGTGGAACTGCTGCTCCGTTAGGTAGCTGTGGCAGCTGCCTTCACTAATCGCCTTGCCTGGGTTTGTTATTTAAACCTGCTCTGGGCTTTAGTCCATGCCTGCTGTCAATGTTCTTGGTTGGATTTGATTCTTCCCTTGGATTTCTCATATGGCCAGTCCTTGTCTCCAAAAGATAAGTTTTGCTAGTTTTGTTTGTCCATTTGCTTGGACTCTATTGCTTTGCATTTTGTCTCTTTTGTCCAGCTTGTCACTATGTGTTATTCAGGCTAGCTGGAAGCTCTGGGAAAGCAGATTTGCCCCTCGGCACCGTGAGTCGGTGTGGAGTTCATTTTTGTAAACTCTGCGTGGATTTTGTAGTTTTTAATACTGACCGCACAGTATCCTTTGCTCTCTGTCTATCTAGTTTAGTTTTGGCCTCCCTTTGCTGAAATCTAATTTCATTTCTGTGTTCGTCATTTCCCTCTCCTTTCACAGTCAATATTTGTGGGGGGCTGTCTTTCCTTTTGGGGGTTTCTCTGAGGCAAGATAGCTTTCTATTTCCTTCTTTAGGGGTAGTTATTTCTTAGGCTGTGAAGAGGTGTCTAGGTAGTGTCAGGAACATCCCACGGCTATTTCTAGTTGTGTTGTTAGGATTAGGGACTGCGGTCAGTAGAGATACCACCTTCTCAGAGCTCGTTCCATGTTATGTTTTAGCCACCAGGTCATTTCAGTGTAGCCTCTTAACCACCAGGTCATAACAGCCTGCCAAGTGTAAAACAGGGCCTGGCCGAGTGCAAGACTGGGCTCGGCCGAGTGCAAGACTGGGCCCGGCCAAGTGCTGGACTGGGCCTGCCAAGTGTAAAACAGGGCCTGGCCGAGTGCAAGACTGGGCTCGGCTGAGTGCAGGACTGGGCCCGGCCGAGTGCTGGACTGGGCCTGCCAAGTGTAAAACAGGGCCTGGCTGAGTGCAAGAGTGGGCTCGGCCGAGTGCAGGACTGGGCTGGCTGAGTGCAAGACTGGACCCGCCATGGTTCTGATGATGGAAGCAAAGCGTCATATTGCTATGTGAGCATAACAACAGACGACGCTTCAGAGGAAGAAAAGATGGACAAGATATAATGATGTTAGCACTACATAGATGAATGTGTCTTAAATCCTGACATGTGAGTCCAAGTCAATGTGAAGTAACAGATGAAATCACACGAACATGGCGGCTACGTCCTGCTATATTATTGTTTTCATTGTGGAGACGGCCTCGGCTCAGCCGCCAACCATGAGGTCACGCAAGTTAGTAGAGCAGAAAGCCCAAGCCTGCGTTCATCTGTCAGACGAATCTTCTGTCCTGAACCCTCTACATTGATGAATTAGGTGCAGACTTGCGTCCAGCACCCCCGTGGGAAGACCCCACTCCCTGCATCTGCACCAAGACCTGGATCTAACTGTTGACTGGTTGTCAGGAGCCTCCTGTGGTGTCCAGTGGAACCATCCTTCAATCTCTCAACACCTGCTGACATCCAGTTGGGTCTTCTGGGACATGGCTGTAACCATAGCCCGCCTGGCAAAACATGAACTGTGGCCCTACATGGACCCCTATCTGCAATTGTACGGCTTTTGAAAAATATACAGGGCTTCCTGCCAGCCCCTGACTCAATGGCCCTCATGTGCAGGACTATAGCTAAGTAAATATTGCGTAGGAGACTCCACATCTGTCAGGGATAATTTATTACACGTCACTCAGAAAGCATCTGTTCCAGGCTATATCCTCATTTATTTGTTCTGTCTCCTCTATACCCTGAGCTGGACTCGGAGCGCTCCTCCTGGCCAGAAGCACTCACATCAGAAATCTGCATGAAGATGTCACCTCTACATCCAGCACATGCTTCGTCACAATGTAGCACTATGGATCCCATGGCTGTACATGAGACTCCAAAATATCTCCAAAAGATTCCATGGTCGACAGGAGGGGAGAAAAACACTGAGTACCAATGTGACCAATATACAGAGTGTGCTGCAAATTGTGCCTGACACCGCAGTGACCATATAGATCTCAGGCGTCACTGACATCAACGATGACAACAAAATGTCAACCTATGTCAACAAGAGGAGTCTCAAATATAATACCGCAACCTATGTGCAAGAATATATCTCCTATAATACTGCCCCATTGTCCAAGAATATAACTACTATAATACTGCCCCCTATATACAAGAATATAACTACTATAATACTGCCCCTATGTACAAGAATATAACTACTATAATACTGATCCTATGTACAAGAATATAACTACTATAATACTGCCCCTATGTACAAGAATATAACTACTATAATGCTGCCCCTATGTACAAGAATATAACTACTATAATACTGCCTCTATGTACAAGAATATAACTACTATAATACTGCCCCTATGTAGAAGAATATAACTGCTATAATACTGCTCCTATGTACAAGAATATAACTACTATAATACTGCCCCTATGTACAAGAATATAACTACTATAATACTGCCCCTATATATAAGAATATAACTACTATAATACTGCCCCTATGTACAAGAATATAACTACTATAATACTGATCCTATATACAAGAATATAACTACTATAATACTGTCCCCTATATACAAGAATGTAACTACTATAATACTGCTCCTATGTACAAGAATATAACTACTATAATAGTGCTCCTATGTACAAGAATATAACTACTATAATACTGCTCCTATATACAAGAATATAACTACTATAATACTGCCCCTATGTCCAAGAATATAACTACAATAATACTGCTCCTATGTACAAGAATATAACTACTATAATACTGCTCCTATGTACAAGAATATAACTACTATAATACTGCTCCTATGTACAAGAATATAACTACTATAGTACTGGCCCTATATACAAGAATATAACTACTATAATACTGCTCCTATGTACAAGAATATAACTACTATAATACTGTCCCCTATATACAAGAATATAACTACTATAATACTGCTCCTATGTACAAGAATATAACTACTATAATACTGTCCCCTATATACAAGAATATAACTACTATAATACTGCTCCTATGTACAAGAATATAACTACTATAATACTGCTCCTATATACAAGAATATAACTACTATAATACTGCTCCTATGTACAAGAATATAACTACTATAGTACTGGCCCTATATACAAGAATATAACTACTATAATACTGCTCCTATGTACAAGAATACAACTACTATAATAATGCCCCTATGTACAAGAATATAACTACTATAATACTGTCCCCTATATACAAGAATGTAACTACTATAATACTGCCCCTATATACAAGAATATAACTACTATAATACTGCCCCCTATATACAAGAATATAGCTACCATAATACTGCCCCTATTGTTATGAAAGGTAATTCAGTACCACAATGGACATAGAGGTCAGAGCACATACAGTGACCTGACAATAACCCAAAAACATAGAACGAGCTCTGAGACGTGGGAACTCTGCTGACCGCAATCCCTAATCCTCTCCAACAACACTAGAGGCAGCCGTGGATTGCGCCTAACGCTCCCTATGCAACTCGGCACAGCCTGAGAAACTAGCTAGCCTGAAGATAGAAAATAAGCCTACCTTGCCTCAGAGAAATACCCCAAAGGAAAAGGCAGCCCCCACATATAATGACTGTGAGTTAAGATGAAAAGACAAACGTAGAGATGAAATAGATTTAGCAAAGTGAGGACCGACTTTCTGAACAGAGCGAGGATAGGAAAGGTAACTTTGCGGTCAACACAAAACCCTACAAAAACCACGCAAAGGGGGCAAAAAGACCCTCCGTACCGAACTAACGGCACGGAGGTACACCCTCTGCGTCCCAGAGCTTCCAGCAAGCAGGAAAAAACAAATAGACAAGCTGGACAGAAAAAAACAGCAAACAAAATAGCAAAGCAGAACTTAGCTATGCAGAGCAGCAGGCCACAGGAACGATCCAGGAGGAAACAGGTCCAATACTAGAACATTGACTGGAGGCCAGGATCAAAGCACTAGGTGGAGTTAAATAGAGCAGCACCTAACGACTTCACCACATCACCTGAGGAAGGAAACTCAGAAGCCGCAGTACCACTTTCCTCCACCAACGGAAGCTCACAGAGAGAATCAGCCGCAGTACCACTTGTGACCACAGGAGGGAGCTCTGCCACAGAATTCACAACAGTACCCCCCCCTTGAGGAGGGGTCACCGAACCCTCACCAGAGCCCCCAGGACGACCAGGATGAGCCACATGAAAGGCACGAACAAGATCGGGAGCATGGACATCAGAGGCAAAGACCCAGGAATTATCTTCCTGAGCATAACCCTTCCACTTAACCAGATACTGGAGTTTCCGTCTTGAAACACGAGAATCCAAAATCTTCTCCACAATATACTCCAACTCCCCCTCCACCAAAACCGGGGCAGGAGGATCAACAGATGGAACCATAGGTGCCACGTATTTCCGCAACAATGACCTATGGAATATGTTATGTATGGAAAAAGAATCTGGAAGGGTCAGACGAAAAGACACAGGATTAAGAACCTCAGAAATCCTATACGGACCAATGAAACGAGGTTTAAACTTAGGAGAGGAAACCTTCATAGGAATATGACGAGAAGATAACCAAACCAAATCCCCAACACGAAGTCGGGGACCCACACAGCGTCTGCGATTAGCGAAACGTTGAGCCTTCTCCTGGGACAAGGTCAAATTGTCCACTACCTGAGTCCAAATCTGCTGCAACCTGTCCACCACAGTATCCACACCAGGACAGTCCGAAGACTCCACCTGCCCTGAAGAGAAACGAGGATGGAACCCAGAGTTGCAGAAAAACGGCGAAACCAAGGTAGCTGAGCTGGCCCAATTATTAAGGGCGAACTCAGCCAAAGGCAAAAAGGACACCCAGTCATCCTGATCAGCAGAAACAAAGCATCTCAGATATGTTTCCAAGGTCTGATTGGTTCGTTCGGTCTGGCCATTAGTCTGAGGATGGAAAGCCGAGGAAAAAGACAAGTCAATGCCCATCCTACCACAAAAGGCTCGCCAAAACCTCGAAACAAACTGGGAACCTCTGTCAGAAACGATATTCTCTGGAATGCCATGTAAACGAACCACATGCTGGAAGAACAATGGCACCAAATCAGAGGAGGAAGGTAATTTAGACAAGGGTACCAAATGGACCATCTTAGAGAAGCGGTCACAGACCACCCAAATGACTGACATCTTTTGAGAGACGGGAAGATCTGAAATAAAATCCATAGAGATATGTGTCCAAGGCCTCTTCGGGATCGGCAAGGGCAAAAGCAACCCACTGGCACGAGAACAGCAGGGCTTAGCCCGAGCACAAATTCCACAGGACTGCACAAAAGTACGCACATCCCGCGACAGAGATGGCCACCAAAAGGATCTAGCCACTAACTCTCTGGTACCAAAGATTCCAGGATGACCAGCCAACACCGAACAATGAACCTCAGAGATAACTATTCGTCCACCTATCAGGGACAAACAGTCTCTCCGCTGGGCAAAGATCAGGTTTATTAGCCTGAAATTTTTGCAGCACCCGCCGCAAATCAGGGGAGATGGCAGACACAATTACTCCCTCTTTGAGGATACCCGCCGGCTCAGATAAACCCGGAGAGTCGGGTACAAAACTCCTAGACAGAGCATCCGCCTTCACATTTTTAGAGCCCGGAAGGTACGAAATCACAAAGTCAAAACGGGCAAAAAACAGCGACCAACGAGCCTGTCTAGGATTCAACCGCTTGGAGACTCGAGATAAGTCAAGTTCTTATGATCAGTCAAGACCACCACGCGATGCTTAGCTCCTTCAAGCCAATGACACCACTCCTCGAATGCCCACTTCATGGCCAGCAACTCTCGGTTGCCCACATCATAATTTCGCTCAGCAGGCGAAAACTTCCTGGAAAAGAAAGCGCATGGTTTCATCACCGAGCAATCAGAACTTCTCTGCGACAAAACAGCCCCTGCGCCAATCTCAGAAGCATCAACCTCGACCTGGAATGGAAGCGAAACATCTGGTTGACACAACACAGGGGCAGAAGAAAAACGACGCTTCAACTTTTGAAAAGCTTCCACAGCAGCAGAAGACCAATTGACCACATCAGCACCCTTCTTGGTCAAATCGGTCAATGGTTTAGCAATACTAGAAAAATTGCAGATGAAGCGACGATAAAAATTAGCAAAGCCCAGGAACTTTTGCAGACTTTTCAGAGATGTCGGCTGAGTCCAATCATGGATGGCTTGGACCTTAACAGGGTCCATCTCGATAGTAGAAGGGGAAAAGATGAACCCCAAAAATGAAACCTTCTGAACACCAAAGAGACACTTTGATCCCTTCACAAACAAAGAATTAGCACGCAGGACCTGAAACACCGTTCTGACCTGCTTCACATGAGACTCCCAATCATCCGAGAAGATCAAAATGTCATCAAAGTACACAATCAGGAATTTATCCAGATACTCTCGGAAGATGTCATGCATAAAGGACTGAAACACTGATGGAGCATTGGCAAGTCCGAATGGCATTAGAAGATACTTAAAATGGCCCTCGGGCGTATTAAATGCAGTTTTCCACTCATTGCCTCGCTTAATACGCACAAGATTATACGCACCACGAAGATCTATCTTGGTGAACCAACTAGCCCCCTTAATCCGAGCAAACAAATCGGATAACAACGGCAAGGGGTACTGAAATTTAACCGTGATCTTATTTAGAAGGCGGTAATCTATACAAGGTCTCAAAGAACCATCCTTCTTGGCTACAAAAAAGAACCCTGATCCTAATGGCGACGATGACGGGCGAATATGCCCCTTCTCCAAGGACTCCTTCACATAACTCCGCATAGCGGCGTGCTCAGGCACGGATAAATTAAACAGTCGACCTTTTGGGAATTTACTACCAGGAATCAAATCGATAGCACAATCACAATCCCTATGCGGAGGTAGGGTTTCGGACTTGGGCTCATCAAATACATCCCGGTAATCAGACAAGAACTCTGGAACCTCAGAAGGGGTGGATGACGAAATAGTCAGAAATGGAACATCACCATGTACCCCCTGACAACCCCAGCTGGACACCAACATGGAATTCCAATCTAATACTGGATTATGGACTTGTAGCCATGGCAACCCCAACACGACCACATCATGCAGATTATGCAACACCAGAAAGCGAATAACCTCCTGATGTGCAGGAGCCATGCACATGGTCAGCTGGGTCCAGTACTGAGGCTTATTCTTGGCCAAAGGCGTAGCATCAATTCCTCTCAATGGAATAGGACACTGCAAGGGCTCCAAGAAAAACCCACAACGCCTAGCATACTCCAAGTCCATCAAATTCAGGGCAGCGCCTGAATCCACAAATGCCATGACAGAATACGATGACAAAGAGCAGATCAAGGTAACGGACAGAAGAAATTTTGACTGTACCGTACCAATGGTGGCAGACCTAGCGAACCGCTTAGTGCGCTTAGGACAATCAGAGATAGCATGAGTGGAATCACCACAGTAGAAACACAGCCCATTCAGACGTCTGTGTTCTTGCCGTTCAACTCTGGTCAAAGTCCTATCGCACTGCATAGGCTCAGGTTTAAGCTCAGGTAATACCGCCAAATGGTGCACAGATTTACGCTCACGCAAGCGTGGACCGATCTGAATGGCCAAAGACATAGACTCACTCAGACCAGCAGGCATAGGAAATCCCACCATGACATCCTTAAGGGCTTCTGAGAGACCTTTTCTGAAAATAGCTGCGAGCGCACCTTCATTCCACTGAGTGAGTACGGACCACTTTCTAAATTTCTGGCAATATAGCTCTATCTCATCCTGACCCTGACACAGAGCCAGCAAATTTTTCTCTGCCTGGTCCACTGAATTAGGTTCATCGTACAGCAATCCGAGCGCATTGATATTACTTAATGCAGGATCTCCTGACGCAAGAGAAAATGCCCAGTCCTGAGGGTCGCCACGTAAAAAAGAAATAACGATCCTAACTTGTTGAACAGGGTCACCAGAGGAGCGAGGTTTCAAAGCCAGAAACAGTTTACAATTATTTTTGAAACTCAGAAATTTAGTTCTATCTCCAAAAAACAAATCAGGAATAGGAATTCTCGGTTCTAACATAGAATTCTGAACCACAAAGTCTTGACTACTTTGTACTCTTGCCGTGAGCTGATCCACACATGAAGACAGACCTTTAATGTCCATCGCTACACCTGTGTCCTGAACCACCCAAATGTCTAGGGGAAAAAAAAGGCAAAACACAGTGCAGAGAAAAAAAAATGGTCTCAGAACTTCTTTTTTCCCTCTATTGAGAATCATTAGTACTTTTGGCCTCCAGTACTGTTATGAAAGGTAATTCAGTACCACAATGGACATAGAGGTCAGAGCACATACAGTGACCTGACAATAACCCAAAAACATAGAACGAGCTCTGAGACGTGGGAACTCTGCTGACCGCAATCCCTAATCCTCTCCAACAACACTAGAGGCAGCCGTGGATTGCGCCTAACGCTCCCTATGCAACTCGGCACAGCCTGAGAAACTAGCTAGCCTGAAGATAGAAAATAAGCCTACCTTGCCTCAGAGAAATACCCCAAAGGAAAAGGCAGCCCCCACATATAATGACTGTGAGTTAAGATGAAAAGACAAACGTAGAGATGAAATAGATTTAGCAAAGTGAGGCCCAACTTTCTGAACAGAGCGAGGATAGGAAAGGTAACTTTGCGGTCAACACAAAACCCTACAAAAAACACGCAAAAGGGGCAAAAAGACCCTCTGTACCGAACTAACGGCACGGAGGTACACCCTCTGCGTCCCAGAGCTTCCAGCAAGCAGGAAAAAACAAATAGACAAGCTGGACAGAAAAAAACAGCAAACAAAATAGCAAAGTGGAACTTAGCTATGCAGAGCAGCAGGCCACAGGAACGATCCAGGAGGAAACAGGTCCAATACTAGAACATTCACTGGAGGCCAGGATCAAAGCACTAGGTGGAGTTAAATAGAGCAGCACCTAACGACTTCACCACATCACCTGAGGAAGGAAACTCAGAAGCCGCAGTACCACTTTCCTCCACCAACGGAAACTCACAGAGAGAATCAGCCGAAGTACCACTTGTGACCACAGGAGGGAGCTCTGCCACAGAATTCACAACACCCTATATACAAGAATATAACTACCATAATACTGCCCCCTATATACAAGAATATAACTACTATAATACTGCCCCCTATATACAAGAATATAACTACTATAATACTGCCCCCTATATACAAGAATATAACTACTATAATACTGCCCCTATGTACAAGAATATAACTACTATAGTACTGCCCCTATGTACAAGAATATAACTACTATAATACTGCCCCTATATACAAGAATATAACTACTATAATACTGCTCCTATATACAAGAATATAACTACTATAATACTGCTCCTATATACAAGAATATAACTACTATAATACTGCCCCTATATACAAGAATATAACTACTATAATACTGCCCCCTATGTACAAGAATATAACTACTATAATAAAAAAAATAGAAAAAACGCAATAGCACTCACCAATCAGTGGCAATTCAAACGTCCTTTATTAGAACATGCAGCAAATCATCTTCATGGTTCAAGGGAGGGAGTGAAAGTAGGAGTGCGACAGGCAAGACGACGACGATCGTTTTGCGCTAATACCAAGTGCTTCCACGGGTCTGTGTCCAGGAGGAAGTGACGCCTAGATAAGCAGGTAAGAAACAACCAGCTCCTCCCACGCCACCTCCCCCCGGGACAACCACAGTGCACAGTGTGTGTAAAATAACAAAAAACAAAACAATTAAAAACAACAACGGCTAGAGCACCTTATTACACACAGCAATATAGAATAAGAACGGTAGCCAATTATAATAGACCAATCTATCCAGAATACTAATTATGTCCTCTATTCCAAGACATACAAAGGAATCCACACCTGAATTCACCTGACTCAAAAAAAAAAAAAAAAAGGCAGAGAAATATGTATACGGCTTACAAATACTTACTGAATAAACCTGTACAAAACAGAATAATTACTTACAACCACAAGAGTACAAGATGGGGATCAATCTAGGATGACGATCAATATAGAACAGCAAATATACGCAAAAACAACGTTAGCGTTCTATAAAAAAACAGACATGTCAACACGATCATTGAGACCTGCTGAGCCAGTGGCTCTTGTCCGTATGATCCATTTAGTTTCTTGCCTCAGTAAGATTTTGTGCAGATCACCACCCTGCGCCGGTAGATTAACTCTTTCAAGGCCTGCAAACATTAACACCTCTGGGTTACCCTGGTCTTCTCTTATGTGCTCAATTAATCTCGGGACACCTTTCCCGGTTTCAATAGATTTAAAATGTTCACGGAAGCGTACATATAGGCAGCGGATCGTCTTACCAATGTAGAACCTCCTGCAGGGACAGAAGACCACATACACCACATGCTGCGTTTTGCATGAGATGAAGTGCCGCACTTGATGCATAATGGGGCCAATATGTACCGTTGGACCCTGCATATGAAACTGGCAGAACCGACAGTGGCCACAGCGGTAGTTACCCAAAGGTGCGGCACGTTCCAGCCATGTAGATCTTTCTTTCGTGATCCGATTATGTACTAGCGAATCTCTAATACGTGCACTTCGTCTTTTAGATACTAAAGGGCCCCCTATGGTCCTCCCTGTAAGATCCCTATCTCTCTCCAGTACGTGCCAATGTCTGCGAATAGACGCTCTTATTTCCCTATCTAATGGGCTGTATTGAAAGCAGAAAGTAAACCGTTGTCCGGAAGCATCAGGTCGCCTCCCCTTACTATCCGGTGATAACATCTCAACCCGTTTTACGGCGGACCTCAATAGCTCCTCTGGGTAACCTCTGTCACGAAACCTCCCACAAAGCTCCTTAGACTGGCGTTCATAGCCTTCTTGCGTGTTATTTACTCGCCGTGTTCTCAACAGCTGGCTATATGGCAAAGAACCCTTAGTGTGGTGAGGATGAAAACTATTAAAATGAAGAATAGAATTTACCGCGGTGGGTTTCCGGAATATGGAAGTGTGTATGCTACCATCTACCACCTCCACCATGACATCTAAGAAATCAAGATGGAGACCCCCAAATCTATGGGTGAAGGACATCCCCATCGTATTATTGCCATTAAGATAGCTGACAAAAGAATCAAATTTTTTATTTACATGGACACTTTGTTTCACGCAAGCAGCGCCTTTCACCTGATCGGACTACCTTTTGTTGGGAAACTCTCCACATTGAGTTTATAATCTCTGCAAAGTCGAGCTGTGCCGCTCACTTTTTTTTCTTTTTCTGGTCTGGACATTTGGTACTATTGTAGCGTGCACGCTCCTGTTGAGATTCTGTGGGTATACTTTACGGTGAGATTGCTCTCAGCCGTGTGACCTCAGTATGGAGTCCGAATCGGCACCTGTGCGTGGCAGCCTACAAGCCGGTCGGGAGGATGCCGTGAATTATTTCAGGGAGTGCGAACAGACGGATGAAGTGCATTTGCACTACTAAAGCAGGATGGCACCATTGAAGCTCTAAAAAACTATAGGGAGAAAAATACTTTATCTAAAAAACTAATTAAAGCTGCCAAAAAGGAAACAGAGAAGCACATTGCTAAGGAGAGTAAAACTAATCCCAAACTGTTCTTCAACTATATCAATAGTAAAAGAATAAAAACTGAAAATGTAGGCCCCTTAAAAAATAGTGAGGAAAGAATGGTTGTAGATGACGAGGAAAAAGCTAACATATTAAACACCTTCTTCTCCACGGTATTCACGGTGGAAAATGAAATGCTACGTGAAATCCCAAGAAACAATGAAAACCCTATATTAAGGGTCACCAATCTAACCCAAGAAGAGGTGCGAAACCGGCTAAATAAGATTAAAATAGATAAATCTCCGGGTCCGGATGGCATACACCCACGAGTACTAAGAGAACTAAGTAATGTAATAGATAAACCATTATTTCTTATTTTTAGTGACTCTATAGCGACAGGGTCTGTTCCGCAGGACTGGCGCATAGCAAATGTGGTGCCAATATTCAAAAAGGGCTCTAAAAGTGAACCTGGAAATTATAGGCCAGTAAGTCTAACCTCTATTGTTGGTAAAATATTTGAAGGGTTTCTGAGGGATGTTATTCTGGATTATCTCAATGAGAATAACTGTTTAACTCCATATCAGCATGGGTTTATGAGAAATCGCTCCTGTCAAACCAATCTAATCAGTTTTTATGAAGAGGTAAGCTATAGACTGGACCACGGTGAGTCATTGGACGTGGTATATCTCGATTTTTCCAAAGCGTTTGATACCGTGCCGCACAAGAGGTTGGTACACAAAATGAGAATGCTTGGTCTGGGGGAAAATGTGTGCAAATGGGTTAGTAGCTGGCTTAGTGATAGAAAGCAGAGGGTGGTTATAAATGGTATAGTCTCTAACTGGGTCGCTGTGACCAGTGGGGTACCGCAGGGGTCAGTATTGGGACCTGTTCTCTTCAACATATTCATTAATGATCTGGTAGAAGGTTTACACAGTAAAATATCGATATTTGCAGATGATACAAAACTATGTAAAGCAGTTAATACAAGAGAAGATAGTATTCTGCTACAGATGGATCTGGATAAGTTGGACACTTGGGCTGAAAGGTGGCAGATGAGGTTTAACAATGATAAATGTAAGGTTATACACATGGGAAGAGGGAATCAATATCACCATTACACACTGAACGGGAAACCACTGGGTAAATCTGACAGGGAGAAGGACTTGGGGATCCTAGTTAATGATAAACTTACCTGGAGCAGCCAGTGCCAGGCAGCAGCTGCCAAGGCAAACAGGATCATGGGGTGCATTAAAAGAGGTCTGGATACACATGATGAGAGCATTATACTGCCTCTGTACAAATCCCTAGTTAGACCGCACATGGAGTACTGTGTCCAGTTTTGGGCACCGGTGCTCAGGAAGGATATAATGGAACTAGAGAGAGTACAAAGGAGGGCAACAAAATTAATAAAGGGGATGGGAGAACTACAATACCCAGATAGATTAGCGAAATTAGGATTATTTAGTCTAGAAAAAAGACGACTGAGGGGCGATCTAATAACCATGTATAAGTATATAAGGGGACAATACAAATATCTCGCTGAGGATCTGTTTATACCAAGGAAGGTGACGGGCACAAGGGGGCATTCTTTGCGTCTGGAGGAGAGAAGGTTTTTCCACCAACATAGAAGAGGATTCTTTACTGTTAGGGCAGTGAGAATCTGGAATTGCTTGCCTGAGGAGGTGGTGATGGCGAACTCAGTCGAGGGGTTCAAGAGAGGCCTGGATGTCTTCCTGGAGCAGAACAATATTGTATCATACAATTATTAGGTTCTGTAGAAGGACGTAGATCTGGGTATTTATTATGATGGAATATAGGCTGAACTGGATGGACAAATGTCTTTTTTCGGCCTTACTAACTATGTTACTATGTTACTATATGCTGAGCACGAGATCTCTGGAATACAAATTAACCAATCTCTCAGAGAGAGAGATAAGATTGTTTTGGACGAATAATTCGTTACAGTCTTACGTGGATAACAACCGGGTCCCTAGAGGACTACGTGTATGGAAAGAGATTTCACACTACAGCAATGATGTTTCTTTTAAAATGGAATGGGAGAAAATCATGCTCAAATGCTCCCAAGATCTGCTAGAACTGGTTTTAAAGTCCAATATAAAGAATTACGAATCTTTGAATACAGAGTTGCAGAAAACGCAATCTGAGCTACAGAACAGATTAACAGAGAGCCAATGGGCGGCTTTTAACAAAAAATTGGATTCGAGATTAATTCTTGTACAAACGGAAACGAAACAAAGAAAGAGAGACAAATTCTTGCGGGACAAGAATGATTACGATTCCTGTAATGTATTCACTTGGAATAAAGTGTCTAAGGACAACTCATTCTCTCATACTCAAGGTGGAAGATCTAGACAAAGGGGGATCCTCGGAAGATTTATCTGCAGGAACTTCAGTTACTGCTCCAGCCCCTTTAGGAGGAAGACACGGAGGGGCAAATGTAAACGCCGGCCCCAAATGGCGGCGCAAAAGGAAGTTCGTCTCGTGGAGACAGGAACAGTATTAGAAACCCCTGTGGAGGATTCTGTGATCAATCTGACATCCCGTAATTTGGACTCCGCTAAACTTTCTGTTTTGTCTAAAGGAATTAATTACTGTATACCTGAGGGTTTTGATTTTGTTTGTTTTCAGATTGATTTATTTAAGGCCACAAGGAAAATACATCTTTATAAGCATTTTTTGTCTAACTCTATGGAACCAAAAAGGTTAGAGGGTGAATGTCCCTGTGTAGTAGGACCATTCGGCTTTATGGCAAATGCTCAAGAAGACACGTTGGCAGATGTACATGATGAGGCTGCGTATTTATTGAGTCTTGCCAATGTGGAACATGAGGTAGCGATTTCTGGGCCCAGTACTAACACTCCGTTCATGGGCGGTACTTCTTCCTCATTTATGCCCCCGGTTTCCCCTGGCAACATGATCGATCTCTTTGAAACATTAGTCTTAAAAGACATGGAAGCGTTAGTATATAAGCAGGCTATTCCTAATCTCACTCAGAGCGAAACTAAGGCTTTAAAAGAGATGGCCAGCTGGACCGACGTGATTACACGCCCCGCCGATATGGGGGGTAAGACGGTCCTGTTGCCCAGGGAATCCTATTTGACAGAGGCTTACCGTCAATTGTCCGATACCACTGTCTATGTCCGGTTAAGTAGTGATCCCACTCAGAAATTTAAGGGGGAGTTATGTACTTTCCTCAGGAGGGCAGTGGAGAATGGTGTGATCTCTCAAAGGAAGGCTGAAAGGCTGCTTCCTAGTTTTCCAGTAAAACCTCACTGGTATTACCTTCCGAAGGTTCATAAATCCTCCACTGCGCCTCCTGGCAGACCTATTGTGTCGGGGGTGGGGTCTCTCACCGAGCCCCTATCCCAATATATTGACTGGTTGTTATGCCCCCTGCTTTTGACAGTGCCGTCCTATATCAAAGATACAAATTCGTTTCTCAGGCATGTACAGAGTTTTGAATGGCAGCCGGGGTTCTCCCTGGCGTCTATCGATGTGGTCAGTCTGTACACTCAGATCCCCCAGAAAATGGGTGTGGATACCATTGAACGTATCTTAAAATCTACAGATAAGAGTCAGGCATATATTAACTTTGTTTGCGGAGGTTTGGATTTTATCCTAACCCACAATGCTTTCACTTTCCTGGACACCTGGTACAGACAGACCACCGGGACTGCCATGGGGACCCCGGCTGCATGTACTTTTGCTAATCTGTACATGGCCGTATTTGAAGAAAATTTCATCTACTTTATTAACCATATATTTTTGAAACATATTAAACTTCTTCTAAGATATGTCGATGAGTTGTTCTTGGTATGGGACGGCACTGAGGCGGAATTTGATTCTTTTGTCAGCTATCTTAATGGCAATAATACGATGGGGATGTCCTTCACCCATAGATTTGGGGGTTTCCATCTTGATTTCTTAGATGTCATGGTGGAGGTGGTAGATGGTAGCATACACACTTCCATATTCCGGAAACCCACCGCGGTAAATTCTAGTCTTCATTTTAATAGTTTTCATCCTCACCACACTAAGGGATCTTTGCCATATAGCCAGCTGTTGAGAACACGGCGAGTAAATAACACGCAAGAAGGCTATGAACGCCAGTCTAAGGAGCTTTGTGGGAGGTTTCGTGACAGAGGTTACCCAGAGGAGCTATTGAGGTCCGCCGTAAAACGGGTTGAGATGTTATCACCGGATAGTAAGGGGAGGCGACCTGAAGCTTCCGGACAACGGTTTACTTTCTGCTTTCAATACAGCCCATTAGATAGGGAAATAAGAGCGTCTATTCGCAGACATTGGCACGTACTGGAGAGAGATAGGGATCTTACAGGGAGGACCATAGGGGGCCCTTTAGTATCTAATAGACGAAGTGCACGTATTAGAGATTCGCTAGTACATAATCGGATCACGAAAGAAAGATCTACATGGCTGGAACGTGCCGCACCTTTGGGTAACTACCGCTGTGGCCACTGTCGGTTCTGCCAGTTTCATATGCAGGGTCCAACGGTACATATTGGCCCCATTATGCATCAAGTGCGGCACTTCATCTCATGCAAAACGCAGCATGTGGTGTATGTGGTCTTCTGTCCCTGCAGGAGGTTCTACATTGGTAAGACGATCCGCTGCCTATATGTACGCTTCCGTGAACATTTTAAATCTATTGAAACCGGGAAAGGTGTCCCGAGATTAATTGAGCACATAAGAGAAGACCACCAGGGTAACCCAGAGGTGTTAATGTTTGCGGGCCTTGAAAGAGTTAATCTACCGGCGCAGGGTGGTGATCTGCACAAAATCTTACTGAGGCAAGAAACTAAATGGATCATACGGACAAGAGCCACTGGCTCAGCAGGTCTCAATGATCGTGTTGACATGTCTGTTTTTTTATAGAACGCTAACGTTGTTTTTGCGTATATTTGCTGTTCTATATTGATCGTCATCCTAGATTGATCCCCATCTTGTACTCTTGTGGTTGTAAGTAATTATTCTGTTTTGTACAGGTTTATTCAGTAAGTATTTGTAAGCCGTATACATATTTCTCTGCCTTTTTTTTTTTCTCTGAGTCAGGTGAATTCAGGTGTGGATTCCTTTGTATGTCTTGGAATAGAGGACATAATTAGTATTCTGGATAGATTGGTCTATTATAATTGGCTACCGTTCTTATTCTATATTGCTGTGTGTAATAAGGTGCTCTAGCCGTTGTTGTTTTTAATTGTTTTGTTTTTTGTTATTTTACACACACTGTGCACTGTGGTTGTCCCGGGGGGAGGTGGCGTGGGAGGAGCTGGTTGTTTCTTACCTGCTTATCTAGGCGTCACTTCCTCCTGGACACAGACCCGTGGAAGCACTTGGTATTAGCGCAAAACGATCGTCGTCGTCTTGCCTGTCGCACTCCTACTTTCACTCCCTCCCTTGAACCTTGAACTAATAAAGGACGTTTGAATTGCCACTGATTGGTGAGTGCTATTGCGTTTTTTCTATTTTTTTTATTTACATGGACACTTTGTTTCACGCAAGCACCGCCTTTCACCTGATCGGACTACCTTTTGTTGGGAAACTCTCCACATTGAGTTTATAATCTCTGCAAAGTCGAGCTGTGCCGCTCACTTTTTTTCTTTTTCTGGTCTGGATAACTACTATAATACTGCTCCTTTGTACTAGAATATAACTACTATAATACTGCTCCTATATTCAAGAATATAACTACTATAATACTGCCCCCTATGTACAAGAAAATAACTACTATAATACTGCCCCTATGTACAACAATATAACTACTATAATACTGCCCCTATATACAAGAATATAACTACTATAATACTGCCCCTATATACAAGAATATAACTACTATAATACTGCCCCTATGTACAAGAATATAACTACTATATTACTGCTCCTATGTACAAGAATATAACTACTATAATACTGCTCCTATGTACAAGAATATAACTACTATAATACTGCCCCTATGTACAAGAATATAACTACTATAATACTGCTCCTATATACAAGAATATAACTACTATAATACTGCTCATATGTACAAGAATATAACTACTATAATACTGCTCCTATGTACAAGAATATAACTACTATAATACTGCTCATATGTACAAGAATATAACTACTATAATACTGCCCCTATGTACAAGAATATAAATACTATAATACTGCTCCTATGTACAAGAATATAACTACTATAATACTGCTCCTATGTACAAGAATATAACTACTATAATACTGCCCCTATGTACAAGAATATAACTATTATAATACTGCCCCCTATGTACAAGAATATAACTACTATAATACTGCCCCTATGTACAATATAACTACTATAATACTGCTCCTATGTACAAGAATATAACTACTATAATACTGCTCCTATGTACAAGAATATAACTACTATAATACTGCCCCTATGTACAATATAACTACTATAATACTGCTCCTATGTACAAGAATATAACTACTATAATACTGCCCCTATGTACAATATAACTACTATAATACTGCTCCTATGTACAAGAATATAACTGCTATAATACTGCCCCCTATGTACAGGAATATAACTACTATAATACTGCTCCCTATGTACAAGAATATAACTACTATAATACTGCTCCTATGTACAAGAATATAACTACTATAATACTGCCCCTATATACAAGAATATAACTACTATAATACTGCCCCTATGTACAATATAACTAATATAATACTGCTCCTATGTACAAGAATATGAAATATATGAAATTTATAATCACTATAACCGTGTGTATGTACTGAGATAAACATGCTGCCCACGTTCCCCTTTGAAGACATGAGTAATGTTATGGTGTATAATGTGTATTGTGATATGCATTGTTAGTGGTAGCGTTGTTCTCTGCCCGGCAACAGGTAGCAGGGGTAGACTGTGTTAATAGTTGGGACTAGCCCAGAATGGAAGGGGGCGAAAGTGAAGGAACAGAGACAGCTTCCTGTTAGAAAGTCAGTTTGGAGCTAGCTTGCAGCTAGAGTAGTAAGCAGGGTTGCCTGACGTGGGTGTCTCTGACATGACTGGAGATTGAGGCAGTTGATAGCGTGGTCCTGAGCAGAGAAAGAGAGTGATCAACTGGAGGCCAGTCCGGGGACAAGGCGGCAGTGCGGCACAAAGTTTATAACTCCGGTAACGGGCTAGGACAGAACAGAGAACATGACACAAGAGTGCCCGGGCGGGAGGTCCGAGGCGTCAGAAGCAGAGAAGCCAAGTACCGGCCGTATTGGAAAATGAGTTCCCCTAGAGAAGACGATGCGGAATGGCGGATTGAGAATAGGACTCTCACCGCCTGGACTGTAGAGCTGAGCTGGGTGCAGGCGAAGACAGAGGAACGTGAGGCACCAACAAGTAAACCTGAAGAGGTGGAGAGACCGTGTGCTAAGATGCTCCGAAATGTGAAGGAAACATTTGTGAAGTATTGCAACCGCCCTCTATTGTACATTCAGCCATGGCCGAAAGTGTTGTCACCCTGCTCAAGAAAATGAAGTATTTCTCCAAGCAAATTGTTACAATTCCCCATGTTTTCTTATACTCAGGTTAATTTCACTTGTGTGTATTGGAACAACACAAAAAAAAAAAAAAGAGGAAAAAAAGCAAATTGGACATAATTTCACACAAACCCTAAAAAAGGGCCAGAGAAAATAGTTGGCGCCCTCCTTAATATTTGGTTGCCCCCTTCGGAATAAATAACTGCGATCAATCGCTTTCTATAACCATCCACAAGCTTCTTACACCTCTCACCTGGAATTTTGGACGACTTTGCTCTTGTGAACTGCTCCAGGTCTCATATGTGAAGGCGTCTTCTCCCAACCGCAATTTTAGGATCTCTCCAAAGATGATCAATGGGATTTACAGTATGTCCAGACTCATTGCTGCCACTTCAGAACTCTCCAGTGCTTTGTTTCTATCCATATCTTCTTGAAGTATATTTGGGTCACTGTACTGCTTGAAGACCTAGGACGCACAGCCAGTTTTCTGACACTGGGCGCTACATTGCCACCCAAAATCCTTTGGTAATCTTCAGATTCATGAGGTCATGCACCCAGTCAGGGCCCCAGTACCAGAGGCAGCAAAACAACCCCAAAACCTCCACCATATCTGACTGTAGGTATTGTGTTCTTTTCTTCGCAGGCCTCATTCCATTTTTGGTAAACAGTGGAATGATATGCTTTACCAAGAAGCTCTATCTTGTCTCATCTGTCCACAAGACGCTTTCCCAGAAGGATTTTGGCTACTCGCATACATTTTGGCAAACTACAGTCTAGCTTTTTTATGACTCTGTGTCAGCAGTGGGGTCCTCCTGGGTCTCCTGCGTTTAATTTTATTCACATATGGTCAGATAGTTTGCGCTGACACTGATGCACCTGAGCCTGCAGGACAGCTTGGATTTCTTTGGAACTTGATTGGGGCTTAAACATCATCCAGACTGTCCTACGTTGCAACTTTTCATCAATTTTTCTCTGTCATCCGCATCCAGGGAGATTAGCTACAGAGCCATGGAACCATGGACGAAGGAACATCAAAATCTCTGCAGATGGACTTGTAACCTTGAGATTGTTTCTGTTCTCCATGCTTAGTGTGGCACACAGAGTTACACTATGCAAAGATTGAGTCAACTTCTCTTCTTTTTATCAGGTTTCAGGTGTGATTTCAATATTGCCCACACCTGTTACTTGCCACAGGTGAGTGTGAAGGAGCATCACATGTTTGAAACAAACTTGTTTACCCACATTTTTTAAAAGGTGCTAACAATTTTGTCAGGCCCATTTTTTGTTTTGTGTTGTTCCAATACACACAAAGGAAAGAAACATGTGTATAACAAAACATGAGTAAAAGACAGTTTATTTTGGGGTGGTGGTCTCTCTCTTTGAGCTGTTTAACATCCGATCCTGGGCAGCCAAAGTCACCAACTTGCAAGTGTGTTGCGCCCCTTTAGTCCACACAATCAGCCAGGACCCCCACCTCCATGTCACCCGACGGGGCGTAAGAGACAAGTACCTCGCCCACGGCTACCGCCGCTCACCACATTACATGTAAGCCATTTGTTATGGTAGTTCAAGCTGCTGGTTGGGAGTTGTAGTTGCTGTGTAGGTCGTGTGTGGCTTGTAGTGGTGGGCACATGGTATCTCAGATGGCAGCTGTATCCACACTTGCTTCTCCTCTTGTTAGAGTGGATACATGCGAATCTCTTTGTCAGCTGAGTGTCCTCCTTCAGGTTCTTCAGATGTTGTATTAATTAGTTGATCCCAGCCCCCGCGAGGGTTTCTCCATGCCCCTGGTAACTGGAGCTGTTCACACTCGGTATGTTGATCCTCTTGGACATACCACACACTTCATGGCCCTGAGTGGTCAGATCTGGCCAGGTCTATATCAGGAGACTTAGTGACTAATGCCACTCTGCTGGCATGTGGTGCTGAAGTAGTAAGATTGCAACTGACGAGCCCCAGCTGGTAAGAGGATCTGCTGCGGCTCTTATCAGCTTTACGCCATTATTAGGACAACGCAGCACTCGGCGCCCTCTGCACGGACATAAGACCACTGCATGCCGGGGATTCCGACCATGGAGGATAGCGTAGGACAGCCACTACATGCCGAGGGTCTCCGACCATGGAGGATAGCATAGGAAAGCCACTGCGTGCCGGTGGCCTCCGACCATGGAGGATAGCATAGGAAAGCCACTGCATGGCGGGGGTCTCCAACCATGGAGGATAGCGTAGGAAAGCCACGGCATGCCGTTGGTCTCTGACCATGGAGGGTAGCGTAGGACAGCCACTACATGCCAGCGGTCTCTGACCATGGAGGGTAGCGTAGGACAGCCACTACATGCCGGGGGTCTCCGACCATATAGGATAGTGTAGGAAAGCCAGTGGATGCCTAGGGTCTCTGACCATGGAGGATAGTGTCGGAAAGCCACTGTATGCTGGTGGTCTCTGACCATGGAGGATAGTGTCGGAAAGCCAATGCATGCCGGTGGTCTCTGACCATGGAGAATAGTGTACGGCAGCCTCTGCAGGCTGGGGCTTTCTGACTATGGAGGATAGTGTAGGAAATCCATTGTATGTCGGCTTTCGGACAATGGAGGATAGTGTAGGGCATCCACTGCATGCCGGGGCACTCCAACCATGAAGGATAGCGTAGGGCAGTCACTGCATGCCAGAGATCTCAAACCATGGAGGATAGCATAGGTCAGTCACTGCATGTCTGGGCTCTCTAACCACTACATGCCGGGGGGTCTCTGACCATGGAGGATAGCGTAGGAAAGCCAATGTATGCCAGGGGTCTCCGACCATGGAGGATAGCGTAGGAAAACCAATGCATGCTGGGGGTCTCCGACCATGGAGGATAGCGTAGGAAAGCCACTGGATGCTGAGGGTCTCTAGCCATGGAGGATAGTGAAGGGCACCCACTGCATGCTAGGACTTTCTGACCATGGAGGATAGTGTAGGAAAGCCAATGCATGCCGGGAGTCTTTGACCATGGAGGATAGCATAGAAAAGCCATTGCATGTCGGGGGTCTCTGACCATAGAGGATGGAGTAGAGCAGCCACTGCATGCCAGGGCTTTCAGGCCATGGAGGATAGCATAGGGCAGTCACTGCAATGCGTGGCTCTCTAACCATGGAGGATAGCGTAGGGCAGTCACTGCATGCCAGGGCTCTCTAACCATGGAAGATAGCGTAGGGCAGTCACTGCATGCCAGAGCTCTATAATTATGGAGGATAGCGTAGTGCAGCCAATGCATGCCAGGACTCTCTAACCATGAAGGATAGCGTAGGGCCTCCACTGCATGCCGGGGCTCTCTAACCATGGAGGATAGCGTAGGGCCTCCACTGCATGCCGGGGCTCTCTAACCATGGAGGATAGCGTAGGGCCTCCACTGCATGCCGGGGCGCTCTAACCATGGAGGATAGCGTAGGGCCTCCACTGCATGCCGGTGCTCTCTAACCATAGAAGATAGTGTAGGGCAGCCACTGTATGCCGGGGCTCTCTAACCATGGAGGATAGCGTAGGGCAGTTACTGCATGCCAGGACTCTCTAACCATGAAGGATAGGGTAGGGCAGTAACTGCATGCTGGGGCTCTCTAACCATGGAGGATAGCGTAGGGCCTCCACTGCATGCCGGTGCTCTCTAACCATAGAAGATAGCGTAGGGCAGTCACTGCATGGCAGGGCTCTCTAACCATGAAGGATAGCATAGGGCAGTTACTGCATACCAGGGCTCTCTAACCATGAAGGATAGGGTAGGGCAGTCACTGCATGCCGGGGCTCTCTAACCATGGAGGATAGCGTAGGGCCTCCACTGCAGGCCAGGGCTCTCCAACCACGGTGGATAGTGTAGAAAAGCTACTGGATGCCGGCGGTCTCTGACCATGGAGGGTAGCGTAGGACAGCCACTATATGCCAGCGGTCTCTGACCTTGGAGGGTAGCGAAGGACAGCCACTACATGCCGGGGCTCTCTAACCATGGAGGATAGTGTAGGGCAGTCACTGCGTGCCGGGGCTCTCTAACCATGGAGGATAGCGTAGGGCAGTCACTGCATGCCGGTGCTCTCTAACCATGGAGGATAGCGTAGGGCAGTCACTGCATGTCGGGGCTCTCTAACCATGGAGGATAGCGTAGGGCAGTCACTGCATGCCGGGGCTCTCTGACCATAGTGGATGGCGTAGGGCAATCACTGCATGCCGGGGGCTCTCTAACCATGGAGGATAGCGTAGGGCAGTCACTGCATGCCAGGGCTCTCTAACCATGGAGGATAGCGTAGGGCAATCACTGCATGCCGGGGCTCTCTAACCATGGAGGATAGCGTAGGGCAGTCACTGCATGCCGGGGCTCTCTAACCATGGAGGATAGCGTAGGGCAGTCACTGCATGCCGGGGCTCTCTAACCATGGAGGATAGCGTAGGGCAGTCACTGCATGCCCGAGCTCTCTAACCATGCAGGATAGCGTAGGGCAGTCAGCACTGTACTATATACAGGGCAGCACAGTATTAATGAAGAAACGGAGTTGAATCAAAAAATAGGAGTATCCAGAACACCAAACAAAGATAAAAAAACCCTAAATGGATACCAAACCTATTTCACTACTAATGGACATAGTGACGGTTCAGCACATAAACATACAAAAAATCCGGTGAGAAAAAAATGTGTACACAAGAACCAACTATATTAAAAATGACAATTTTTATTAGCAAAAAGCATAAGAAAAAACATGAAAGGTGTTAAAAAGTGGGAAACCAGAAAATGGCACAGAGACCCACCATTGCTACAGAGGCGCTACAACAAACTACATACAAACGAGATAAACATAGTACGTCTAAATGTGTAAGTACACAGTGCAAAAATAGCATCTCTACAGACCTTATTATCTCTAGGTGGGGGCCAATGCCAGCCCCTACGCACGTTCCGGCAAACTGCCTTCTTCTGGGGGTGGCAGCACACCGACAAGAGCAAGGTTATATAGAAAAGCCTATGACAGTAGCCCAGTGACTAGTACTGTACTGTATAGGGCAGCACGGTGGCTCAGTGGTCAGCACTGTAATATATAGGGCAGCACGGTGGCTCAGTGGTCAGCACTGTAATATATAGGGCAGCACGGTGGCTCAGTGGTCAGCACTGTAATATATAGGGCAGCACGGTGGCTCAGTGGTCAGCACTGTACTGTATAGGGCAGCATGGTGGCTCAGTGGTCAGCACTGTAATATATAGGGCAGCACGGTGGCTCAGTGGTCAGCACTGTAATATATAGGGCAGCACGGTGGCTCAGTGGTCAGCACTGTACTGTATAGGACAGCACGGTGGCTCAGTGGTCAGCACTGTACTGTATAGGGCAGCACGGTGGCTCAGTGGTCAGCACTGTAATATATAGGGCAGCATGGTGGCTCAGTGGTCAGCACTGTAATATATAGGGCAGCATGGTGGCTCAGTGGTTAGCACTGTACTATATATAGGGCAGCACGGTGGCTCAGTGGTTAGCACTGTACTATATATAATACACATAGGCTTAGATACAGTGTCTCTACACATAAGCTTAGATACAGTGTTTCTCCACATAGGCTTAGATACAGTGTCACCACACATAGCCTTAGATACAGTGTCGCTACACATAGGCTTAGATACAGTGTCGCTACACATAGGCTTAGATACAGTGTCGCTACACATAGGCTTAGATACAGTGTCGCTACACATAGGCTTAGATACAGTGTCGCTACACATAGGCTTAGATACAGTGTCGCTACACATAGGCTTAGATTCAGTGTCTCTACACATAGGCTTAGATACAGTGTCACTACACATAGGCTTAGATACAGTGTCTCTACACATAAGCTGAGATACAGAGTCGCTACACATAGGCTCAGATACAGTGTCTCTACACATAGGCTCAGATACAGTGTCGCTACACATAGGCTCAGATACAGTGTCTCTACACATAGGCTCAGATACAGTGTCTCTACACATAGGCTCAGATACAGTGTCTCTACACATAGGCTTAGATACAGTGTCTCTACACATAGGCTTAGATACAGTGTCTCTACACATAGGCTTAGATACAGTGTCACTACACATAGGCTTAGATACAGTGTCTCTACACATAGGCTTAGATACAGTGTCTCTACACATAGGCTTAGATACAGTGTCACTACACATAGGCTTAGATACAGTGTCTCTACACATAGGCTTAGATACAGTGTCTCTACACATAGGCTCAGATACAGTGTCTCTACACATAGGCTTAGATACAGTGTCTCTACACATAGGCTCAGATACAGTGTCTCTACACATAGGCTCAGATACAGTGTCTCTACACATAGGCTCAGATACAGTGTCTCTACACATAGGCTCAGATACAGTGTCTCTACACATAGGCTCAGATACAGTGTTTCTCCACATTATTATTATTATTATACATTTTTATAGCGCCATTTATTCCATGGCGCTTTACATGTGAATACGGGGCAAATATAGACAAATACATTAAACATGAGCAGATAACAAGGCACACGAGTACATAAGGAGGGAGGACCCTGCCCGCGAGGGCTCACAGTCTGCAGGGGGTGGGTGAGGATACACTAGGAGAGGGAAGAGCTGGCTGTGCGGCTGTTCAGTAGGTTGAGGATCACTGCAGGCTGTAGGCTTGTCGGAAGAGATGAGTCTTCAGGTTCTTTTTGAAGGTTTCTATGGTAGGCGCAAGTCTGATGTGTTGGGGTAGAGAGTTCCAGAGTATGGGGGAAGCACGGGAGAAGTCTTGGATGCGGTTATGGGAAGAAGAGATGAGAGGGGAGTAGAGAAGGAGGTCTTGGGAGGATCGGAGGTCGCGTGTAGGTAGGTATCGGGAGACCATGTCACAGATGTATGGAGGAGACAGGTTGTGGATGGCTTTGTATGTCAGTGTGAGGGTTTTGAACTGGAGTCTCTGGGCGATAGGAAGCCAGTGAAGGGCTTGACACAGGGAGAGGCTGGGGAATAGCGGGGGGACAGGTGGATTAGTCGGGCAGCAGAGTGTAGGATGGATTGGAGTGGTGCCAGAGTGCTAGAGGGGAGTCCAGAGAGTAGGAGGTTGCAGTAGTCGAGGCGGGAGATGATAAGGGCATGCACTAGCGTTTTTGCAGTGTTGCGGTCAAGGAAAGCACGGATCCGGGAAATATTTTTGAGTTTGAGACGACAGGAGGAGGCAAGGGCTTGGATATGTGGCTTGAAAGAGAGGGCAGAGTCGAGGATCACCCCGAGACACCGGGCGTGTGGGACTGGGGATAGTGAGCAGCCATTGACATTGATGGATAGATGTGGTGGAGGGGTAGAGTGAGATGGGGGAAAGATGATGAATTCTGTTTTGTCCATGTTCAGTTGTAGAAAGCGAGCAGAAAAGAAGGCTGAAATGGCAGACAGACAGTGCGGGATTTTGGTAAGCAAGGAGGAGAGGTCCGGTCCGGAGAGGTAGATCTGCGTGTCGTCAGCGTAGAGATGGTACTGCATACCGTGGGATTCTATGAGCTGTCCCAGGCCGAAAGTGTAGATGGAGAAGAGTAGGGGTCCTAGAACAGAGCCTTGAGGAACACCGACTGACAAGGGGCGAAGTGAGGAGGTGGTGTGGGGGAGGGAGACACTGAATGTTCGGTCTGTCAGATATGACGAGATCCAGGAAAGGGCCAAGTCTGTGATGCCAAGGGATGAGAGGATTTGTAGCAAAAGGGAGTGGTCAACAGTGTCAAAGGCAGAAGACAAGTCCAGGAGAAGGAGGACAGAGTAGTGTCGCTTGCTCCTGGCAGTTAGTAGGTCATTGGTGACTTTAGTTAGGGCAGTTTCAGTTGAGTGATGGGAACGGAAGCCTGATTGTAACCGATCAAAGAAGGAGCAGGAGGAGAAGTGGGAGGACAGTTCAAGATGGACGTGTTGCTCCAGCAATTTGGAGGCATAAGGGAGAAGAGATATTGGGCGATAGCTAGACACAGAGGATGGGTCGAGGGAGGGCTTTTTGAGGATGGGTGTGATCTTGGCATGCTTGAAGGATGAGGGAAAGACACCTGTTGTGAGTGAGAGGTTGAAGAGGTGCGTTAGGGTTGGGATGAAGACCGTGGAAAGGTTAGGGATGAGGTGGGATGGGAGCGGGTCAAGCGTGCAGGTGGTGAGGTGTGATCTTGACAGGAGGGTGGAGAGCTGATCTTCTGTCATGGTGGAGAAGCTGGTTTTGGAGGAGCAGGGTTGAGCAGCTAAGAGGGGCAGTGGGCGCTGTGGGCCAAAGCTTTCTCTGATCGTATCGATCTTCTGTTTAGAGAAAGAGGCGAAGTCATCAGCAGAAATGAGGGGGGAGGGAGGAGGTGCGGGGGGACGGAGTAGAGAATTGAAAGTGTTGAAAAGCTGTTTAGGGTTGTGGGACAGGGAGGATATGAGGGATGAGAAGTAAGTTTGTTTTGCGGCAGTGAGCGCAGACTTGAAGCTGGCGAGGGACTGCTTGTATGCAGTGAAGTGGTCGGCAGAGTGGGATCGCTTCCATCTCCGCTCAGCAATCCTGGAAGCCCGTCTCAATTCTTTGGTCAGGCTGGTCAGCCAGGGCTGCCTGTTAATTGTACGAGTTTTACTATGCATGAGTGGGGCGGCCGAATCGAGTGTTGTTGTTATTGTGGTGTTATAAAAAGTGGCAGCAGCATCTGTGTCATGAAGGGAGGCTATGTCTGTGAGAGGGAGAAGGGACCCCGAGAGTGATTGTAAGTTCAGATGTTTGAGATTTCTGCGAGGGTGAGTGAGTTTGTGGAGTGGGGGTTGCACACTAGGAGAGGAGAGGGACGAGAATGTCAGTAGGTTGTGGTCAGACAGGGGGAGGGGTGTGTTAATGAGGTTAGTAAGGGAGCAGAGGCGGGTGAAGATGAGGTCCAGCGTGTGGCCATCTTTGTGAGTGGCCTCAGAGGACCATTGAGTGAGGCCAAAGGAGGCAGTCAGTGATAAAAGTTTAGAGGTAGCTGAGGTGAAAGTGTCAATGGGGACATTGAAATCACCCATGATGATAGTGGGGATGTCAACAGAGAGGAAATGAAGTAGCCAGGTGGTGAAGTGGTCGAGAAAGGTGGAGATGGCTAGTTCTGGGGGGCGGTAGATGACAGCCAGCTGGAGGTTGGAGGGGGAATAGATGCGGACAGAGTGCACCTCAAACGAGGGAAGAGTAGTGGAGGGTGGTAGCGGTATTGGAGTGAAGGAGCAGGTGTCGGACAGGAGCAAGCCAACTCCTCCACCGCGTTTGTTGCTGGGGCGAGGGGTGTGAGAGAGGTGGAATCCGCCATAGGAGAGCGCAGCTGGAGAGGCCGAGTCAGAGGGGGTGAGCCAGGTTTCGGTGAGGCCGAGGAAGGAGAGTTTGTTGGTGATGAAGAGGTCATGGATAAATGGCAGTTTGTTGCAGATGGAGCGTGCGTTCCATAGTGCTCCAAGTAGGGGGAGCGGGGGAGTGGGGGCTGGATGAATGGGTATGAGGTTGTCGTGGTTGGGAAAACGTGCGGAGGATCGTGGCAGGGGGTTAGAAACGAGTGTGGGGATGAATTGAGGAGGGCCGGGATTTGGGGATATGTCACCAGCAATGAGGAGTAACAGACAGATCATTAGAAGGTGGGAGCAGGATAGGACATGATGCGGCCGTGTGTGTCTGGAGAAAAAGGATTGTATGTGGAGGAACAGTTCTGAGGGGAAGGTGAGATGGCTGGGGAGTAATGAGGGAGAAATGACTAGTTCCTTACTAGGAGGAGGGATTGCAGGAGATTGTAAGAAGGAAAGTAGTATGGGGGTGAAAGAGAAAAGAAACCGAAACATTGTAGTGGTCGGTGTTCTGTTACCTTCCAGTCAATTCCAGTCCAATTCAGAATCATAATTAAAAAGATGTAATTTAAAAGATGGAAGTTAAAAGATGATTTGCAGCAGACTGAGTCTCTCGCAGACTCCTGCATGTGAATATATCCCCAGTTAAGGGCAATCAGGTGTGAATGAGGGGGTGGCTGGGTATGGGAGACCAGATGTAGAGAGTTAAGCAAAGGTCATAAAGTGAGGGAGGGGTAAGACTGACCACTCAAAGAGATGCCAGGATCACACAATGAGAGACATGAAAACAGGTCGTGGAAACAAGCTGATAGGTAAGAAAGCATACTAAAAGGATTATATGTGCTGCACCAAGACACTCAGATCCAGGGGAAGCATAGAAAAGCCAGTGCAGTATACAGAGACATTCAGAAGCCAGGGAGAGCTGGGTAAAGTCAGTGCATACCATGGAAAATCAATGCAGTATACAGAGACATTCAGAAGCCAGGGAGAGCTGGGTAAAGTCAGTGCATACCATGGAAAATCAATGCAGTATACAGAGACATTCAGAAGCCAGGGAGAGCTGGGTAAAGTCAGTGCATACCATGGAAAATCAATGCAGTATACAGAGATATTCAGAAGCCAAGGAGAGCTGGGTAAAGTCAGTGCATACCATGGAAAATCAATGCAGTATACAGAGACATTCAGAAGCCAGGGAGAGCTGGGTAAAGTCAGTGCATACCATGGAAAATCAATGCAGTATACAGAGACATTCAGAAGCCAAGGAGAGCTGGGTAAAGTCAGTGCATACCATGGAAAATCAATGCAGTATACAGAGACATTCAGAAGCCAGGGAGAGCTGGGTAAAGTCAGTGCATACCATGGAAAATCAATGCAGTATACAGAGACATTCAGAAGCCAGGGAGAGCTGGGTAAAGTCAGTGCATACCATGGAAAATCAATGCAGTATACAGAGACATTCAGAAGCCAGGGAGAGCTGGGTAAAGTCAGTGCATACCATGGAAAATCAATGCAGTATACAGAGACATTCAGAAGCCAGGGAGAGCTGGGTAAAGTCAGTGCATACCTGTGGGAAGAGGAGAACAGCTCGATTAGATGGTGCAGATGATGATAATATTGTAGTAGTGATGAGTAGCCAAATGCATTCTAGAATTCAGTCTAATTCAGAATCATAATTAAAAAGATGTAATTTAAAAGATGGAAGTTAAAAGATGATTTGCAGCAGACTGAGTCTATAGCAGACTCCTGCATGTGAATATATCCCCAGTTAAGGGCAATCAGGTGTGAAGGCTGAGGCCTTCACATAGGCTCAGATACAGTGTCGCTACACATAGGCTCAGATACAGTGTCTCTACACATAGGCTCAGATACAGTGTCTCTACACATAGGCTCAGATACAGTGTCTCTACACATAGGCTCAGATACAGTGTCTCTACACATAGGCTCAGATACAGTGTCTCTACACATAGGCTCAGATACAGTGTCTCTACACATAGGCTCAGATACAGTGTCTCTACACATAGGCTCAGATACAGTGTCTCTACACATAGGCTCAGATACAGTGTCTCTACACATAGGCTCAGATACAGTGTCGCTACACATAGGCTCAGATAGTGTCGCTACACATAGGCTCAGATACAGTGTCGCTACACATAGGCTCAGATACAGTGTCTCTACACATAGGCTGAGATACAATGTCTCTACACATAGGCTCAGATACAGTGTCTCTACACATAGGCTCAGATACAGTGTCGCTACACATAGGCTCAGATACAGTGTCGCTACACATAGGCTTAGATACAGTGTCTCTACACATAGGCTGAGATACAGTGTCGCTACACATAGGCTTAGATAGTGTCTCTACACATAGGCTTAGATACAGTGTCTCTACACATAGGCTGAGATACAGTGTCTCTACACAGAGGCTGAGATACAGTGTCACTACACATACAGTGAGGACAATAAGTATTTGCTCCGCTGCTGATTGTGCTGATTTCCCCCTGCAGAGAATGGAGGGTCTGTAATTGTGATCGTAGGTGCACGTCACCTGTGAGAGCCAGAATCTAAAAATAAAATCCAGAAGATCACATTGTAGGATTGTAACATAATTAATTTGCATTTTACTGCATGAAATAAGTATTTGATACAATAGAAAATCAGAAGGTAATATTTGGTCCAGAATGCTTTGTTTCCAATTACAGAGGTCAGACGTTTCCTGTGCTTCTTGCCCAGGTTTGCAGACACTGCAGCAGGGATATTGGCCCCCTCCTCCATACAGATCTTCTCCAGATCTTTCAGGTTTCAGGGCTGTCGTTGGGCCACATTCCACATCCCATCTTCAATGCTCTTACTCAGGGAAAGAGGTTCTTGGCCAAAATCTCACGATACGTGACCCCATTCATCCTCCCTTCAATGCGGTGCAGTCATTCTGTCCGCTTTGCAGAAAAGCACCCCCAAAGTACAATGTTTCCCCCACCATGCTTCACAGTTGGGGCGATGTTCTTGGGGTTGTTCTCATCCTTCTTCTTCCTCCAAACACGACAAGTGGAGTTGATACCAAAAAGTTCTATTTTGGTCTCATCTGACCACATGACCTTCTCCCATTCTTGCTCTGGATCATCCAGATAATAATAATAATAATAATTTTATTTATATAGCGCCAACATATTCCGCAGCGCTTTACAAATTATAGAGGGGACTTGTACAGACAATAGACATTACAGCATAACAGAAATACAGTTCAAAACAGATACCAGGAGGAGTGAGGGCCCTGCTCGCAAGCTACAAACTATGAGGAAAAGGGGAGACACGAGAGGTGGATGGTAACAATTGCTTTAGTTATTCGGACCAGCTATAGTGTAAGGCTCAGGTGTTCATGTAAAGCTGCATGAACCAGTTACCTGCCTAAGTATGTAGCAGTACAGACACAGAGGGCTAATACTGCATAAAGTGTATGAGAACATGATGCGAGGAACCTTTTTTTTTTTTTTTTTTTTTTTTTTATTATAAATAGGCCACACAGGGATCGTTAGGTTAATGCATTGAGGCGGTAGGCCAGTCTGAACAAATGAGTTTTTAGGGCACGCTTAAAACTGTGGGGATTGGGGATTAATCGTATTAACCTAGGTAGTGCATTCCAAAGAATCGGCGCAGCACGTGTAAAGTCTTGGAGACGGGAGTGGGAGGTTCTGATTATTGAGGATGCTAACCTGAGGTCATTAGCGGAGCGGAGGGCACGGGTAGGGTGGTAGACTGAGACCAGAGAGGAGATGTAGGGTGGTGCTGAGCCATGGAGGGCACGGGTAGGGTGGTAGACTGATACCAGGGAGGAGATGTAGGGTGGTGCTGAGCCATGGAGTGCTTTGTGGATGAGGGTAGTAGTTTTGTACTGGATTCTGGAGTGGATGGGTAACCAGTGTAATGACTGGCACAAGGTAGAGGCATCGGTGTAACGGTTGGTGAGGAATATGATCCTGGCTGCAGCATTCAGGACAGATTGGAGCGGGGAGAGTTTTGCAAGAGGGAGACCGATTAGTAGAGAGTTACAATAGTCCAGACGAGAATGAATAAGTGAAACAGTCAGAGTTTTTGCAGAGTCGAAATTAAGAAAAGGGCGAATTCTATAAATGTTTTTGAGATGCAGGTAAGAAGAGCGAGCCAGTGATCGGATGTGGGGGGTGAATGAAAGGTCAGAATCAAGGATGACCCCAAGGCAGCGGGCATGTTGCTTTGGAGTAATGGTGGAACCGCACACGGAGATGGCAATGTCAGGCAAAGGTAGGTTAGTAGAGGGAGAGAACACGAGGAGTTCAGTTTTTGACAGGTTTAGTTTCAGATAGAGGGAGGACATGATGTTAGAGACAGCGGTAAGACAATGGTCATTGGTGAACTTCAAACTGGCCTGGACATGTGCTGGTGTGAGCAGGGGACCTTGTGTGCCCTGCAGGATTGTAATCCATGATGGCGTGGTGTGTTACTAACGGTAATGTTTGAGACTGTGGTCCCAGCTCTCCTCAGGTCATTGACCAGGTCCTCCCGTGTAGTTCTGGGCTGATTCTTGACCTTTCTCAGAATCATCCTTACCCCATGGGGCGAGACCTCCTATGGAGCCCCAGAGCGAGGGAGATTGACAGTCATCTTGTGTTTCCTCCATTTTCTAATAATTGTACTAATAGTTGCTGTCTTCTCACCCAGCTGCTTCCCTATTGTCCTGTAGCCCATCCCAGCCTTGTGCAGGTCTACAATCTTGTCCATGGTGTCCTTAGACTGCTCTTTGGTCTTGGCCATGGTGGAGAGGGTGGAGTGTGATTGAGTGTGTGGACAGGTGTCTTTATACAGGTAACGAGGTCAGACGGGGGCAATTAATATGGGTAATGAGTGCAGAGTAGGAGGCTTCTTACAGGAAAACTAACAGGTCTGTGAGAGCAGAATTCTCGCTGGTCGGTGATCAAATACTTATTTCATGCAACAAAATGCAAATTAATTATGTTACAATCATACAATGTGGTTTTCTGGATTTTATTTTTTGATTCTGGCTCTCACAGACTTAGATACAGTGGCTCTACACCTAGGATTAGATACAGTGTCTGTACACCTAGACTTGGATATAGTGGCTCTGCACCTAGGATTAGGTACAGTGGCTCTACACCTCGGCTTAGATACAGTGTCTGTACACCCAGGCTTAGATACAGTGTTTGTACACCTAGGCTTAGATACAGTGGCTCTGCACCTAGGGTTAGGTACAGTGGCTCTGCACTTCGGCTTAAATACAGTGTCTGTACACCTAGGCTTAGATACAGTGTCTCTACACCTCGGCTTAGATACAGTGGCTCTACACTTCGGCTTAGATACAGTGGCTCTGCACGTCAGTTTAGGTACTGTGGCTCTGCACCTAGGCTTAGATACAGTGTCTGTACACCTAGACTTGGATACAGTGGCTCTGCACCCCAGTTTAGCTACAGTATCTGTACACAGGCTTAGGTACAGTGGCTCTGCAGGTACCCGGCTGTGGTCCCATCTTGCAGGGTCCCTCTGCCCCTCTCCGCCACCCCTGGCTCGGCTCCACACTCGCAGCCTCTTCCCGCTCCGGGGTCTTAAGAGCTTGAAGTCATTTAATTCCTGGGAATTTGATGGGAGGACATAGTGGTAACAATCCCCGGAATGAGCGATAATTACTGGGCCGGAGCTGAGCCCCCCGGGCGGGGAGACCCCCAGGATAATCCCCGTATGGAAAGACCCCGGATCCAATTTTACAAGTGTTGCTGAGATGCCCTTAGTTACAGGAAATAGTATTGTATCACTGTGAGGGGGAGAGCGGGACCCCCACCCGGCCGGAGCCCACCAGTGACCACTTCACATTAATGTCACATAATCCACGGAAGAGCCGACATCTGTTCTCCGAAACATGAGCGACGGAAAACCGCGGAAACCTGAAATCTGCGGAAACTCTGATTAGTGACTGGAAAAACGCCCTGAGATATGTTATCAGGGGGCTCCAGCAACCTGTATACCCCTGTGTACCCTCCATATATCCCCTGTGTACCCTCTATATACCCCCTGTGTACCCTCTAAATACTCTCCGTGTACCCTCTATATACCCTCCGCGTACCCCCTGTGCTGTGTACCCTCTATACCCCCTGTGTACCCTCTAAATACCCTCCGTGTACCCTCTATATACCCCGGTGAACCCTCTAAATGCCCTCCATGTACCCCCTGTACTGTGTACCCTCCATATATCCCCTGTGTACCCTCTATATACCCCTTGTGTACCCTCTAAATACCCTCCGTGTTCCCTCTATATAACCTCCGTATACCCCCTGTGCTGTGTACCCTCCACATACCCCCTGTGTACCCTCTAAATACCCTCCGCGCACCCCTATGCTGTGTACCCTCCATATACCCCCTGTGTACCCTCTGTATACCCTCTATATACCCTCCGTGTACCCCCTATACCCAGTATACACCCCGTATACCCATATACCCTCTATATACCCCCTGTGTACCTTCTATATACCCTCCGTGTACCCTCTGTGCTGTGTACCCTCCATATACCCCCTGTGCACCCTCTGTATACCCTCTACATACCCTCCGTGTACCCCCTATACCCAGTATACACCCCGTATACCCATATACCCTCTATATACCCCCTGTGTACCTTCTATATACTCTCCGTGTACTCTCCACGTACCCCCTGTATACCCCCTGTGCTGTGTACCCTCCATATATCCCCTGTGAACCCTCTATATACCCCCTGTGTACCCACTATATACCCTCCGCGTACCCTGTGCTGTGTACCCTCCATATACCCTCTATATACCCTCCGTGTACCCCCTGTGTACCTTCTATATACCCCCTGTGTACCCTCTATATACCCTCCACGTACCCCCTGTATACCCCCTGTGCTGTGTACCCTCCATATATCCTCTGTGTACCCTCTATATACCCCCTGTATACCCATATACCCAATGTGTACCCTCTATATACAATCCGCGTACCCCCTGTATACCCCCTGTGCTGTGTACCCTCCATATATCCCCTGTGTACACTCTATATACCCCCTGTATACCCATATACCCCCCGTATACCCTCTATATACCCTCCGTGTACCCTCTATATACAATCCGCATACCCCCTGTGCTGTGTACCCTCCATATACCCCGTGTACCCACTATATACCCCCTGAGTACCCTCTATATCCCTCCGTGTGCCACCTGTATACCCTCTATATACCCTCCGTGTGCCCTCTGTATACCTTCCGTGTACCCCCTGGATACCTGTGTACCCTCTGTATACCCTCCGTGTGCCCTCTGTATACCCATATACCCTCCATATACCCACTGTGTACCCTCTATATACCCTCCGCGAGCCCCCTGTATACCCATATACCCTCTATATACCCCCTGTATACCCTCCATGTACCCCTGTATACCCATATATCCTCTGTATACCCCGTGTATCCTCTATATACCCTCCGTGTGCCTCCTGTATACCCATATACCCTTCATATACCCCTATGTACCCCCTGTGTACCCTCTATATATCCTCTATGTGCCCCCTGTATATACGCTCTGTGTGTTGCAGGTTGCGTGATACAGTGACGGACAGTAGACAGAGCAAGGGTTAACAATTTTAATACACACTAGGATACTCCTCGCAGTGAGGTTAAAGGTTAACTCGAGGGTGGGGTAGGCAGTTCAAAAATATGGATAAGATGCAGAGGTTAAGAAACAGTGGAAAAAAAGGTATTGACAGTTCTTGGGGGTTAACTTATCCTGTCAGACGTTTATCATGATGTGGTCTGTTATGATCTGGTGACCTTGGAGCAGCATGAAAACTTTCGCTGGAGTAGGTGGTAACTATACTGACCGCAAACCCTGATCTTAACACCGCAACTAGAAGTAGCCGTGGGGTGTGCCTAACAAAACCTAGACACCTCGACACAGCTGGAGGACTAAATACCCCTATAGATGGAAATAGGAATACTACCTTGCCTCAGAGCAGAACCCCAAAGGATAGGCAGCCCCCCACAAATAATGACTGTGAGTAGTAGAGGAAAAGACACACGCAGGCAGGAAACAGGATTTAGCAAAAGAGGCCACACTAACTAAAATAGGAAAGGATAGGACAGAATACTAAGCGGTCAGTATTAAAATCCTTCCAAAAATATCCACAGCAGAAAGTACAAAAACTCCACCATCTAACTAAAGATGTGGAGTGTATATCTGCCACTCCAGAGAATCCAACAAGACTGAGAAAACACTGACACAGTCTAAGCTGGACAAGAGAAAACAAATGAATAGCACAGAATATAAGCACACAGCACGTGTGCCACAGAAAAGGAAACAGACACTTATCTTTGCTGAATTGGCAGCTAAGCAGGAGAAGCCAGACAAAGATCCAACACTTCCCAAGAAACATTGACAAATGGCAAGGACTAATGAGTCCTGCAAACCTAAATACCCCAGTCAGAATTGCAATCATCAGATACACCTGTCCAAGACTGCAGCCCAGGGACAACTGCATTACCACCTACAACCACCGGAGGGAGCCCAAAAGCAGAATTCACAACAGTGGTCATCCTGGAGCAGGTGATGGCGCCAACAACGGCTGACGCTGCGCTTGTTCAATATGGTCCTGGAAGTAACGATGATCCGTGTTGTGGCGGCAGCGGTCGGTCTCCGGCACTTTCCGCTGAGCCCCCAGTCCATGTACTGATGTGGCCGGTGGAGCGTGGACCCCGGCAGACACACACTGGTGAATCAGGGCACAGATGACGGTCCTGCCTCTGGTCTCTGGCAGCACGTGCACAGCACTCACTAGCCCTTAACGCTCAACACCGCGCTGTGCGGTCACCAACGGGCACTGCACGTCCCTCCTCACAGTCTCTGTCAGCGGTGGTGGGGAGGCGTGGTGGCGGGGAGGTGCTGTGGCGGGGAGGCTCGGGCGCGGGGAGGCTCAGGCGCGGGCCTGCGCTATACTGATGCTCAAGGGCCGGAGAACTCACGTCCCCCCGGTTGCACGCTGTCTTTTCCCGTCAAGTCTGCCCGCTTCCGTCTGTAAACCCTTAGCGACGCCCCCTGTTTCCACCTGCAATGATTGGTTAGGTCTCTTAACCTTTCCCCCGGACAACAGAGGAGACAGCCCCGACAGTTCTGGAGCCGGCACAAAAAAGGTGCCCACGGCACAGTGCCTCTTCTTACATGTTCCCCCTGTATGCCCATATACCCTCTTTATACCCTCCATATACCCCCTGTGTACCCTCTGTATACCCTCTATATACCTTCCGTGTACACCCTGTATACCCTCTATATACCCCCTCTGTACCCCCTGTATACCCATATACCCTCTATATACCCCGTGTACCCTCCGTATACCCATATACCTTCTATATACCCCCTGTGTACCCTCTGTATACCCTCCGTGTACACCCTCTATACCGAGTATACCCCCTGTATACACCCTATATACCCCCTGTGTAACCGCTGTATACCCTCTATATACATTCCGTGTACACCCTGTATACCCATACACCCTCTATATTCCCCCTCTGTACCCCCTCTATATACCCTCCATATACACACTGTGTTCCCTTTATACCCAGTATACCCTCTATATACCCTCCGTGTATCCCGTGTACCCTCGGTAAACACCCTGTATACCCTCTATATACCCCCTGTATACCCTCTATGCCCAATATACACCCTGTATACCCATATACCCTCTATATACCCCTTGTGTACCCTCTGTATACCCTCCATATACCCACTGTGTACCCTCTATACCCCCTGTATACCCCTATACCACCTGTGTATACCCAGTATACACCCTGTATACCCATATACCCTCTATATATCCCCAGTGTACCCTCTATAGCAGTATACAACCCATATACCCTTCATATTCCCCGTGTACCCTCTGTATACCCTCTAAATAATAACCTCCGTGTACCCCCTGTATACTCTCTATAACCAGTATACACCCTGTATACCCATATACCCTCTATATACCCTCCAGAGGGTACATAGGGGGTATATGGAGTGTATATAGAGGGTATACTAGGTGTATACTGGGTATAAAGGGTACACGGGGTATATGGAGGGTATATGGGTATACAGGGTGTATACAGAGGGTACACAGGGGGTATATGTACCCTCCATATACCCTTATGCATACCCTCAATACCCCTTGTATATCCATATAACCTCCATATACCCCCTGTGTACCCTCTATATAACCTGTATACCCTCCGTATTCCCCTTGTATACCCTCTGTATACCCTGTATACCCCTCTATATACCCTCTATACCAGAATACACCCTGAATACCCATGTACCCTCTATATATCCCATGTACTCCCTATATACCCTGTATACCCATATACATCTGTATACCCTCTATATACCCTGTTTACCCTCCATATACCCCCTCTATATCCCCTATATACCACTTTGTATACCCCTGAGGATGACATGGAGGCCTTCCTCACGTCTTCGAACGCACTGCAGAGCGGAAGATCTTGCCAGTGACCCAGTGGGCAGAAGTGGTGGCCCCCTTCCTGACGGGAGATGCCCAGAAGGCCTACCTGTATCTCAGTAGGTACGATGCAGTGGACTACGAGAAGCTGAGAGGTGAGATCCTTGCCCGACTGGGGGTTAGTACATATGTGCAGGCTCAGCGGGGATACCAGTGGTCCATTGCGGGGTCTCGTCCCGCCAGGGCTTAGGCATATGACTTACTGCTGCTGGTAAAAAAAAAATGGCTCCAACCTGAGACTTTAACCCTGCTCCAGGTGGTAGAGAGGGTGGTGGTCGACCGGCTGGTGAGGGCTCTGCCAGCAGCCATACAGCGTTGGGTGGGGCAAGGGGACCCGGGCACTCTGGACCAGGTGGTGGGACTGATTGAGCAGTATATGACCACTCAGGACTATATACGGGACACTGCTCCAATTCAGCTATCGCGTCGGGCACCGCCAGCCCCGGAGCCGGGTAAAAGTCCACAACTCTCCCAGGGGGCCAATCAGGACCGAGCCCGTACTGAGGGGTATCCCTCAGAAGTGGCAGTAACAACAGACCTAAATCGGCCCCAAGGCCCAGTCGCGCCACAGCTATCAAGTGTTGGGGGTGCCAGTGCCCGGGACATGTGGCTGTCAACTGCCTCTGACAGCTGAACCCATGGACTGCGGGTTTATGCGCAGAGACTCTATGTGTGTCCAGCCAGTCTGCACCGCCACTAGAGGCACTGTCAGTACCAAACTCCAACTGTGCAAGGTACTCGTTAATGGGTACCAGACGGAGGCTCTCTTGGACTTGGGGAGCTTAGTGACTCTGGTACATGGGTCCCTTGTTGCTGGGGACAACCTCAATGGACGGAAAGTGTTGGTGGTGTGCATACATGGGGAACTCCGAGAGTACCCGACTGCGGAGGTTACATATTCCACCCCGTGTGGAGAAACAAGACGTGGTGGGAGTGGTAAAGACTCTTCCCTATAGGACTGTGTTGGGAAGAGACTAACCCCTGTTCTGGTCCCTGTGGGAGACCAGGGTCAACCTTCCCAGGATAAATGTTATTCAGGCCGTGGAACCCGAAGATCCCGAGTCAGGGATACCTGCCGTAGGGGTCACGAACATAGGGACAGAGTGTAACCCTGATAGGCTTCCCCTAGAGGTATTGGAAGGAGAGGTTCCTGCGTATTCTGCTCATCGGTCCCCAGTGGCAAACTTCTGCCTGTGCAGTAACTGAATCTGCGTCCGAGATGCACGTTCAGTTAAACTCTATTGCTGTGCAGGCCTGAAGAATGGAGACACGGTGCAGTATGGAGACACAGGGCAGGATGGAGACACGGGGCAGGATGGATATGGTGGAGACAGATGGGACAGATGGGACAGGATCATGGACCAAATGGACAGGATCATAGAACAGATGGGGCAGAATGGGACATCACATGCGGGCAGAATGGATATTCATGAGGGCAGGATGGGAGAACATGTGGCTGGAGCCAGGAATGAGACACATGGGGGCCAGGATGGGGGATATTATTATCATAGGGGCTAATTAAGGGATATTATTAATGCAGTGATGTATTTATTTTATTTTTTGAAGATACTGTTTTAAATGGGGGGTGGTCCTGTTACTTTGCAGAATGACACTGTCGCCTTTTTTCTTCATCGTAGTGTAGAAGTTGGGAAAAATTAAGTAATGTATTCTGCAAGCGGTCTTCTAGATAACTGTGTTATTTCCTGCAGAGACGAGCCCTGGCTGGAAGAAGTGATCATGGTCTGTGCTGGATGAAGATGAAAAGTGAAGATGAAGGACTTCACCTAAAGATGTCACTGGTGAGTCAGTGTGTTACCTGTACACTGACGCTATACACTGTATACTATATACAGAGCTCCTGTGTAAAATGTCACCAGTGATCACAGTATAACCTTTACACTATATATACAGAGCTCCTGTGTATAATGTCACCAGTGATCACAGTATAACCTTTACACTGACACTATATACAGAGCTCCTGTGTACAATGTCACCAGTGATCACAGTATAACCTTTACACTGACACTATATACAGAGCTCCTGTGTATAATGTCACCAGTGATCACTGTATTACCTGTATACTGATACTGCATACAGAGCTCCTGTGTATAATGTCATTGATCACTGTATTACCTGTACACTGATACTGTATACAGAGCTCCTAAGTACAGATCTCCTGTGTATAATGGCACTTATGGTGATATTAGCACTGTGTTGTTTTTTATTAATGATCAGTATTGTAGTATTCAGTCACTATGTGGTGGTAATATGTTGTCTGGCCATGGTGTGGCGGTATTTGTTCTTTGTATGTGCTGTTATTTGGTCACTATGTGGTGGTAATATGTGGTCTGGTCGTGCTGTGGTTGTATTTGTGTAAATAAATGGAAAATCAGCTCACCCCTGAGGTGTAATTCCAGTCCAGGATAGGAGCACAGCAATCCTGCTGCTGCACAACACTTGGCAACTTGAAGTTTCGAACAATAAAGTTCACATGTGTGACCAGTGTTCAAAAACCTTATTGTTCGAAATGCGTATGGTTCTTCTTATACATCACCCCCTAATTTATATTTGCAATGTTGTCTGAGACATCCTGTACCATTTTAAAAAGAATTCTTCCAAATAAAGCCGAATGAAAGATTTTTATCAACATCCTGGTGTGTGAGCTGGATCCATTTTCACACTGTTCAAGTGATGGTATTTGTCCCTTGCATGTGCTATTATTTGGTCACTATGTGTTGGTAATATGTGGTCTGGTCATGGTGTGGCGGTATTTGTTCCTTGTATCTGGTGTTATTGGTCACCATGTGGTGGTTATGTGGTCTGGAGATGGTATGGTGGTATTTGTCTCTTGTATGTGATGTTATCCGGTCACTGTGGTGGTAATATATGATCAAGTCATGGTGCGATGGTACTTCACCTTTGTATGTGATACTATTGGTCATAGTAAAAATTGAAAAATAAAAAAAAATACCTACATTGTATTGCATATTTTAACAAATGTTTAATAGGTTAGAGTAGAGTAGAGCCCGGCCAAAAGAGTCTACCTTGTTGTGGTGGCAGCTTAAAACATCCTTTGGCCAAAACAAAAGCTGCCGGCTATGTGTGTGATCTGGTGATGGCAACTGTTAATGTGTGATTGGTGAGGACGTGGTGCAGAAGTGGAGTTTTTCTATGAGTGGGCGGTGGGACTATGGAAAGTTCGAGAGGTGGAGGCTGGGCAGAGTCTCAAGGGGCCCCCGAAAATTTTGCCAGTATGGGGCCCTGAAATTCGTAGCCCCGCTCAGGACTCATCTTCCTTAATACTGACCAGACTTTGTACCGGGCCTCTGAACAGAACGTGGAAGCTGGTGAGGGTGCCTCTGGCATAGCCGTGATATGCTGCTTCAACAGGTTAGTTGTCTTCTGCTGTAACTGCAGCGCCTATTGCTGCTGCCGCTGCTGATTCTCCTGCTTTTACCGCTACAACTGCAGTGCCTCTTGCTGCTACCGCTGGAACTGTAGCTGCTGCTGCTCCTGCTGCCTTTGCTGAGTGAGGACCAACTGTTTCAAAAGCTCCTCCATCTTGTTGGCAGACTTGGGCTTCAGTGTCACAGGTCTAATCACTGACATGCAGGCTGCTTTTGGGTATGCCTCAGTTCACACTGCCCGCATTCTCCAACCATATGTAGTGTATGTGTATATATTTCATATATATGTGTATATATATATTGAATAACATTTGGCAGCACTACCAAAAGAAACAGGGTGCAATAAAACCTGTTAAGGTAATGTCCAAAGTGTCAGCACAAACTATCCGTTCACATGTGAAATGAAATGCTATGGCAGAAGACCCAGGAGGACTCCACTGCTGACACAGAGACATAAAAAAGCTAGATTGCAGTTTGCAAAAATGTATGTGAGTAACCAAAATCTTTCTGCAAAAGTAGCTGATAGACAGATGAGACCAGGATAGAGCTTTTTTGTAAAGCACATCATTCTACTGTTTATCGAAAATGGAATGAAGCCTACGAAGCAAAGGACACAGTACCTACAGTCAGATATGGTGGAAGATCACAGATGATTTGTTGTTGTTTTGCTGCCTCTGGCACTGGGGGCCTTGATTGTGTGCAAGACGTCATGAAATCTGAAGATTACCAAAGGATTTGGGTGGCAATGTACAGGTCCTTCTCAAAAAATTAGCATATAGTGTTAAATTTCATTATTTACCATAATGTAATGATTACAATTAAACTTTCATATATTATAGATTCATTATCCACCAACTGAAATTTGTCAGGTCTTTTATTGTTTTAATACTGATGATTTTGGCATACAACTCCTGATAACCCAAAAAACCTGTCTCAATAAATTAGCATATCAAGAAAAGGTTCTCTAAACGACCTATTACCCTAATCTTCTGAATCAACTAATTAACTCTAAACACATGCAAAAGATACCTGAGGCTTTTATAAACTCCCTGCCTGGTTCATTACTCAAAACCCCCATCATGGGTAAGACTAGCGACCTGACAGATGTCAAGAAGGCCATCATTGACACCCTCAAGCAAGAGGGTAAGACCCAGAAAGAAATTTCTCAACAAATAGGCTGTTCCCAGAGTGCTGTATCAAGGCACCTCAATGGTAAGTCTGTTGGAAGGAAACAATGTGGCAGAAAACGCTGTACAACGAGAAGAGGAGACTGGACCCTGAGGAAGATTGTGGAGAAGGACCGATTCCAGACCTTGGGGAACCTGAGGAAGCAGTGGACTGAGTCTGGTGTGGAAACATCCAGAGCCACCGTGCACAGGCGTGTGCAGGAAATGGGCTACAGGTGCCGCATTCCCCAGGTAAAGCCACTTTTGAACCATAAACAGCGGCAGAGGCGCCTGACCTGGGCTACAGAGAAGCAGCACTGGACTGTTGCTAAGTGGTCCCAAGTACTTTTTTCTGATGAAAGCAAATTTTGCATGTCATTCGGAAATCAAGGTGCCAGAGTCTGGAGGAAGACTGGGGAGAAGGAAATGCCAAAATGCCTGAAGTCCAGTGTCAAGTACCCACAGTCAGTGATGGTGTGGGGTGCCATGTCAGCTGCTGGTGTTGGTCCACTGTGTTTCATCAAGGGCAGGGTCAATGCAGCTAGCTATCAGGAGATTTTGGAGCACTTCATGCTTCCATCGGCTGAAATGCTTTATGGAGATGAAGATTTCATTTTTCAGCACGACCTGGCACCTGCTCACAGTGCCAAAACCACTGGTAAATGGTTTACTGACCATGGTATTACTGTGCTCAATTGGCCTGCCAACTCTCCTGACCTGAACCCCATAGAGAATCTGTGGGATATTGTGAAGAGAAAGTTGAGAGACGCAAGACCCAACACTCTGGATGAGCTTAAGGCCGCTATTGAAGCATCCTGGGCCTCCATAACATCTCAGCAGTGTCACCGGCTGATTGCCTCCATGCCACGCCGCATTGAAGCAGTCATTTCTGCCAAAGGATTCCCCACCAAGTATTGAGTGCATAACTGAACATTATTATTTGATGGTTTTTTTGTTTGTTATTAAACAACACTTTTATTTGATTGGATGGGTGAAATATGCTAATTTATTGAGACAGGTTTTTTGGGTTATCAGGAGTTGTATGCCAAAATCATCAGTATTAAAACAATAAAAGACCTGACAAATTTCAGTTGGTGGATAATGAATCTATAATATATGAAAGTTTAATTGTAATCATTACATTATGGTAAATAATGAAATTTAACACTATATGCTAATTTTTTGAGAAGGACCTGTAGTACCCAGGGTTAGTAAGGTGGGTTTGCGTCCTAGGTCATGGGAGAGATCTTAAAATTGCTGTTGGGAGAAGACGCCTTCACATATGAGAGCTAGAACAGTTTGTAAGAAGAATCATCCACGATTCCAGCTGAGAGGTGTAAGAAGCTTGTAGATGGTTATAGGTATCGAAAAATTGCAGTTATTTATTACAAAGGGTGCAACCAAATATTAAGTGTCAACAATTGTAATAACGTTCTGGAAGAAATACTTCATTTTCTGGAACAATTTCAAGGGTGCCAACAATTTTGTCCATGACTGTGTATATAAAGTACATATACATATAGCTAAAACAGTAACACCCCTCTAATTTTAAAGTATAGGCAGAAAGCTCTTTAGCTTCCCCTAGTGGTTGTTGTGTGTGTTAAAAAGGTGGCAATAAAGAATAGCTGCTCTGTCTGAATTATGCATATCCTCCTGTCACCTCCAGAGCTGCAGTAAATATTCTGTTGTTACATGATGTCTTATCCTCCAGTCACACTCGGAGCTGCAGGACTATTTCATATTTCTATCATATTGTGAATACGCTATTTTTTGTTAACAACCTTGATGTTGAGTGTAAAACTTTAGTGTAGAGCCATGCAGGTAGCATCAGAGAGAAGGACACTCTGGTCCTACCCAGAGCAGGATGTCTTCTCCCAGATCTGCAGCACATGTTGGAATGTTGGAAGATGTATGAGCTCTGGAAACCTGAGAGATGGTGGCTGTCTGAGATGATGGGCTGTCACTAAAAGATGCACTGTCACCAGTCTACCTGAAGATGGGCTCTCACTAGAAGTTGAAGAGACAGGCGGTCACTAGTAAATGAGAAGACACACTGTCACTAGAGGATGGGGAGAAGGGCTGTCACCAGAAGGTGGGCTGTCACCAGAAAAAAAGGACGAGATTAGCTGTCCCCAGAAGACAGGCTGTCAATAGAACAAAAGAAGACGGGTTGTCACCAGAAGTTGAAGAGATGGTCTGCCACCAGAAGATGGACTATAACCAGAAGACAAGGAGACAGACCATCAACAGAAAACAGGCCATCACCAGAAGATGAGGAGACATTTTTTTCACCGAAAGAAGAGTAGTTGGGCTGTCGCCAGAAGATAGGCATCCTCACTGTCAATAGTAGACAGGCTGTCACCAGAAGACAAGGAGGCAGGCTGTCACCAAACAACCAGGAGATGGACTGTCACCTAAACAAGAGAAGACAGGCTGTCACCAGAAGATGAGATGAACTGTGATCAGAAGATAAGCTGACACCAGGAGATGAGGAGATGGAAGATGACACAGACTATTACCATAAAGACAGGGACAAGGGTTGACACCAGAAAATGGGAAGATGGGCTATCACCACGGTAGCACGGTGGCTCAGTGGATAGCACTACAGCCTTACAGCGCTGGAGTCCTGGGTTCAAGTCCCACCCTGGACAACATCTGCAAAGAGTTTGTATGTTCTCTCCGTGTTTGCGTGGGTTTCCTCAGGGTTCTCCGGTTTCCTCCCACATTCCAAAGACATACTGATAGGGAATTTAGATTGTGAGCCCCATTGGGGACAGCAATGATAATGTGTGCAAACTGTAAAGCGCAGCGGAATATGTTAGCGCTATATAAAAATAATAATTATTATTATTATTAGAAGATGAGGAGACAAACTGTTACTAGAAGATATGTTATCATCAGAAGTTACTGGGAGTTGATAAGACAGGGAGAAGTGCTGACACCAGAAGACAGGACAAAGGGGTGTCACCAGAAAATGGAGAGATGGGGCAGTCAAGAGGATACATACTGTCACCAGACATGGTATCACCAGAAAATGAGGAGATGGGCTGTCAACAGGAGATGAGGAGATGGACTGTTGCCAGAAAACAGGCTGTCATCAGAAGACAAGGAGTTGTGCTGTCACCAGAAGATCAACTGTCTCCAGAAGACAATGAGACGTGCTATTACAAGAAGATGAACTGTTTCCAGAAGAAATGTGGAGACCAACCGTCATCGGAAAAGGAGAAGATGGGCTGTTACCCTAAGAAAGGAAATAGGATATCACTAAAAGAAGAGGAGACAGACTGTCACCAGAAGACAAGGAGATGGACTATCAACAGAAGATGGGAAAACTGTCCATTACCGAAAGATGAGGAGACATGCTGTCAACAGAGGAAGCGTAGTTGAGCTGTCACAAGATGATGAAGCAAGAAGCTGGAGAATGAGGAGACATACTGTCACCAGAAGAAGTGGGAAAGGTCTGACACCAGAAAGAAGACAGGAAAATGGGCTGTCACCTGAAGACGATGAGACTAGAAGATATGCTGTCACCAGAAGTCAAGGAAAAGGGCTGCCACTACAATACGAGGAGACAGACTGTCACTGGAAAATGAATTGACACTAGAAGACGAGGAGATGGGATGTTTCCAGAAGATGAGATGGGCTGTCACTAGAATGACTGGCCTACTGACTGTCATGAGAATACTAGAAGACAATCTGTCATCTGAAGATGAGGAGACAAGCTGTCACAAGAAGTCGAAGAGACAGACTGTCACCGGAAAATGAGGAGATGAGTCAAGGAGAAGGGCTGTCACCAGAAGACTATTAGACATGCTGACACCAAAAGAAGAGGAGATGGGTTGTCACTAAAAGACAGACTGTCATGACAAAATGAGGAGACGAACATCACCAAAAGCTGGGATGTCACTAGAAGATTGGAGAATAGGTTGTTACCAGAAGATGAGAAGATGGGCAGTCACTAGAAGACGGGAAGATGGGCTGGCATCAGAAGACGAGGAGACAAGCTGTTACCGGAAGATGGGGAGATGGGCTGTCACCAGAAGTCAGGCACACTGACTGTCATGGGAAGACTAGAAAACAGACTATCACCAGAAGATAAGGAAAAGGGTTGTCACCAAATGAAGAAGAGATGGCTTGTCACGAGAAGATGGTTTGTCACCAAAAGAAGAAGAGTCAGGGTGTCACCAGAAAATGAAGAAATGGGCTGTTGCTGGGAGATGAGATGAACGGTCATCAGAAGACAGGTATACTGGCTGTCATGTCAAGATGAGAAGACAGGCTGTCAATAAAAGGCAAGGAGACAGGCTGTTGCTAGAAGATGTGCTGTCAGCAGAAGTTAAGGAAACAGGCTGTCACCAAAAGAAAAGGAGACAGGCTGTTCGTTGAAAATGAGGAGTTGGGCAGTCATCATAAAATGAGGAGACAAATTGTCAGGAGAAGAAGTGTAGATGGTCTGTCACCAAAAGACAAGGAGACAGACTGTTCCCAGTAGACAAGCAATCACTTGAAGATGACGATATAGACTGTCATTAAAAAAAACACTTTCAACCAAAAACAAGACGTGCTGTCGCCAGAAGACGAGATGGGCAGTGATTAAATGATGAGAATATGGCCTGTTACCAGAAGACATGCTGTCACTGAAAGACGAGAAGTTGGACTCCAGAAAATGAACTATCACCAGAAGATAGGCTATAAACAAAAGACGAGGATACATACCTTCACTTGAAGATGGTCTGTACCAGAAGACAAAGATAAAGGCTGTCAACAGAAGACAGTATCCCGCAGACAGGAAGGCGAGGGGATGTCCTGTCAGCAGAATATGAGAAGAGCTGTCACCAGAAAATAGGTTATCAGCAGAAGACGAAAGGCAAAAAAAGGTTTTGCCATTTTTTTTTTCCAGTTGAAAAAAGATTGAGAAACAAAATAAGAATCTTAGAACCTAAAACATAAGGACAGGCCGGAGCGAGCCGCCCCCTCCCCCCCACGGCTAAGCGAAGGCCAGCATGACAATGGGTTGGAGAGGAGGGGGTGGGGCTGAAAGGGTTAACAGTATAGGGGGCGGGGGAGATAGTTGAAGAGAGGGTTAGGGAAGTGTCAGGGGGCGGGGGGCCGGTCAGTTCCCGCTCACCAGCACTGAAAGCAGCAGCATGTCAGGTGTGGACGCTGTGCTGCAGAGCCTGAGGGCGGCTGCAGCCTCTCGGCCTCCCGGATGGCTGGAGGCGCAGGTGGCCCACCTGCTGGACGGCGGCGCCGGCGGCAGCGGATCCCCGCCGGCGGTCCCCCATCTTGATCGGCGGGCTCGGCGGACACGGCCCCCCGAGCGCCTATCGCCGGATCCTGGGCCTAGCGCCCCCCGCAGGCGTAGGAGCCCCTCCCGGGACCCTCCAGGCCGGGCGCCGGTAAGAGCAGCGGCGAGTAGGCCCCGGCCTGGGAGGAATCCAACTGCCAGGGGGGGCGCAGCGGCGGTTGCTAGGCCCTCACCTCGTGGTGCGGTGGGGGCGGAGCCAAGACGCGCCGGGCAGCGCTTGGGGCCTAGAGCAGCGGGAGGCCGTGGCGGTGCCGGTTCCGCCGCGCGGTCTCCCTCGGCGGTGAGAGCGGGGCCCAGAGGAGCGGTGGATGGAAGCGGGGCGGGCGGCCCGAGGCAGGACGGCGCTGGGTCGGCCCCTACTACAGTGGCGGGGGGTCCCCCTGCTCCAGGGCCTTGGAGCGGACAGCCTCTTACGGCGGCCTGGACTGCGGCTGGCGCCGGTCAGCAAGATGTGCCCTCGCCGGTCCAGGCGGCGTCTCCCCCCATCGCGGGGAGTCCGAATCCAGTGTCCCACGGGCCAGCTGCGTCCGGGAGCAGCGGGTCTGACGGACACCTCCAAGGCACATCGTTGGACGGGTCGGTGGCGGATTGGGCCGTTCGTGGACGTCCGGATACCAGCACTCCGGCTGGAGGGACCACAGATCCCTTGCAGCCCGGTGAGTATGCGTCTATGTCTCGTGCTTGTTCTTATGATGCTAGTGCGCCTGCGTTTAGTGGTGGTCAGGGAGCGCTTAGCGGCGTAGCTGCGGCAGGGGTAGCAGGCGGCGGTGAAGCGGCAGGGGTGCGGGAGCTTTTGGTTAATGTGCAGAACCTGCTAGCTAGATTGGATCGTGATGTGGCTCCGCAGGGTTTTTTGGGTGCTTGGTCTGGTGTAACACGGAGTCCGGTTAGTGCGGCAGCAGCGCAGGCCGAGGTTGCGGAGCCAGTTTCGGTTTCTGTGCAGACTGAGAAGGAGAAGGAGTGTAGGGTCCACTTAGATGATAGGGCGCACGGCGAGGTATACGTGTGTTTTGAGGGCCCGTTGGGGGCGCATCTTAAGAAAGAGGTCAGGGAAAAGATTAGTAAGGATGAGTGCGTGGAAATTTTTTCACTGCTCCACCTTGGAGAAATTTAACATTGACAAGGGGAAGAAGGAGGATTTAAAAAAAGGAGGAGGAAGAAAAGCGGCGTTGGCGTTTGATTCCCCAGACTTTTGCTAATTGGCTTCAAGCTTTTGCCATTTTGGCCAGTGTTATTGGCGAGAAGGCTCCGGAGAATTGCTCGGGGCTGTTTTGCTACATGGATTCCATCAGTGAGGCTCATAGGGTGTATGGCGGTCAGGCGTGGCTGAGATACGATGAGCAGTTTAGGCAGAGAAAAGCTGTGCGGCCGGCTATTAGGTGGGACCAGAAGGATATTGGTCTCTGGTTGCACGTGATGGCGCAGTACAAGTTCGGCCATCCCTTTCAAGGGGGGGCCGGTGGGTCCGGCCATGGATCTCAGTCCGGTGCAGGGAGCTCCTCAGGCAACGCCGGTCAGGCAGGAGGACAGAAGTTGGGTGTCTGCTGGCAATTTAATGAGGGACAGTGCAAATTTGGAAGCAATTGTAGATTTAAACATTTGTGCTCCCACTGCAGTGGTTCCTCCCACGGAGCCGCAAAATGCTTTAAGAAGGGCAAGGCAAAAGCAGGTCCAGGTAATTCCCATGGGGGAGACTCCGGTGATGGTGGAAAGGATGGTCCCTTATCTAAGTAGGTACCCGGATAAGGAAAAGGCGGCACTGTTACTGTCCGGTTTTACGGAAGGTTTTGTTATTCCAGCACCTCCTTTTGTGGTTCCTGTTGTTAGGAAAAATCTGCATTCAGCCTTGTTACACTCTGAGGTGGTTTCAGAGAAGTTACGTAAGGAGGTGGCTTTGGGCCGCATGGCTGGCCCTTTTGACCATGCTCCGTTTGAGGACTTAGTTGTTTCCCCTCTGGGGGTGGTCCCTAAGAAGGAAGCGGGAAAATTTCGCCTTATCCAGCACCTGTCGTATCCTAAGGGTAGGTCGGTGAACGACGGCATTGATCCTGATTTGTGCTCGGTGGTTTACGCATCGTTTGATGAAGCGGTAGCTTGGGTGCAGAGATGCGGAAAAGGTGCCCTGTTGGCAAAGACGGACATAGAAGCCGCTTTTCGATTGTTGCCGGTTCATCCGTCTAGCGTTAGACTTCTTGGATGTTTTTGGGAGAAAAAATTTTTTGTTGACAGATGTTTGCCCATGGGTTGTTCGCTGTCTTGTGCTCTGTTCGAGGCGTTTAGTTCCTTTTTGGAATGGGTGGTACGGGACGTGTCTGGTTGCGATGCGGTCCTACACTACCTAGACGATTTTTTGTGCATCGGCCCGGCGGGGTCCGATTGCTGTGCAAGGATTTTGAATGCGATTGAATGGGTGGCTTCGCGGTTCGGGGTCCCACTGGCACCGGGTAAGACGGAAGGCCCGAGTACGTGCTTGTGTTTCTTAGGCATAGTCATCGATACTATTGAAAAACTAAGAATACTTAGAAAAAGTACGATACTATACTATAGTATAGTACGATACGATAGTACGTAAAGTACTAAGTACTACGTATTAGTACGTAAAGTACGATACGATACTAAGAAAAACATTAGACTCGAACAAAGACGACCCAGGAAAACATACTCAGAAGGGAGGTAAGAACATTTCTAAAACAATCCACAGTGAGGAGATTGGAACAAAACAAAATCCTCTAAACTGCATGCTCGCAAACGCCAGAAGCCTGACAAACAAGATGGAAGAACTAGAAGCAGAAATATCTACAGGTAACTTTGACATAGTGGGAATAACCGAGACATGGTTAGATGAAAGCTATGACTGGGCAGTTAACTTACAGGGTTACAGTCTGTTTAGAAAGGATCGTAAAAATCGGAGAGGAGGAGGGGTTTGTCTCTATGTAAAGTCTTGTCTAAAGTCCACTTTAAGGGAGGATATTAGCGAAGGAAATGAGGATGTCGAGTCCATATGGGTTGAAATTCATGGAGGGAAAAATGGTAACAAAATTCTCATTGGGGTCTGTTACAAACCCCCAAATATAACAGAAACCATGGAAAGTCTACTTCTAAAGCAGATAGATGAAGCTGCAACCCATAATGAGGTCCTGGTTATGGGGGACTTTAACTACCCGGATATTAACTGGGAAACAGAAACCTGTGAAACCCATAAAGGCAACAGGTTTCTGCTAATAACCAAGAAAAATTATCTTTCACAATTGGTGCAGAATCCAACCAGAGGAGCAGCACTTTTAGACCTAATACTATCTAATAGACCTGACAGAATAACAAATCTGCAGGTGGTCGGGCATCTAGGAAATAGCGACCACAATATTGTGCAGTTTCACCTGTCTTTCACTAGGGGGACTTGTCAGGGAGTCACAAAAACACTGAACTTTAGGAAGGCAAAGTTTGAACAGCTTAGAGATGCCCTTAATCTGGTAGACTGGGACAATATCCTCAGAAATGAGAATACAGATAATAAATGGGAAATGTTTAAGAACATCCTAAATAGGCAGTGTAAGCGGTTTATACCTTGTGGGAATAAAAGGACTAGAAATAGGAAAAACCCAATGTGGCTAAACAAAGAAGTAAGGCAGGCAATTAACAGTAAAAAGAAAGCATTTGCACTACTAAAGCAGGATGGCACCACTGAAGCTCTAAAAAACTATAGGGAGAAAAATACTTTATCTAAAAAACTAATTAAAGCTGCCAAAAAGGAAACAGAGAAGCACATTGCTAAGGAGAGTAAAACTAATCCCAAACTGTTCTTCAACTATATCAATAGTAAAAGAATAAAAACTGAAAATGTAGGCCCCTTAAAAAATAGTGAGGAAAGAATGGTTGTAGATGACGAGGAAAAAGCTAACATATTAAACACCTTCTTCTCCACGGTATTCACGGTGGAAAATGAAATGCTAGGTGAAATCCCAAGAAACAATGAAAACCCTATATTAAGGGTCACCAATCTAACCCAAGAAGAGGTGCGAAACCGGCTAAATAAGATTAAAATAGATAAATCTCCGGGTCCGGATGGCATACACCCACGAGTACTAAGAGAACTAAGTAATGTAATAGATAAACCATTATTTCTTATTTTTAGTGACTCTATAGCGACAGGGTCTGTTCCGCAGGATTGGCGCATAGCAAATGTGGTGCCAATATTCAAAAAGGGCTCTAAAAGTGAACCTGGAAATTATAGGCCAGTAAGTCTAACCTCTATTGTTGGTAAAATATTTGAAGGGTTTCTGAGGGATGTTATTCTGGATTATCTCAATGAGAATAACTGTTTAACTCCATATCAGCATGGGTTTATGAGAAATCGCTCCTGTCAAACCAATCTAATCAGTTTTTATGAAGAGGTAAGCTATAGACTGGACCACGGTGAGTCATTGGACGTGGTATATCTCGATTTTTCCAAAGCGTTTGACACCGTGCCGCACAAGAGGTTGGTACACAAAATGAGAATGCTTGGTCTGGGGGAAAATGTGTGTAAATGGGTTAGTAACTGGCTTAGTGATAGAAAGCAGAGGGTTGTTATAAATGGTATAGTCTCTAACTGGGTCGCTGTGACCAGTGGGGTACCGCAGGGGTCAGTATTGGGACCTGTTCTCTTCAACATATTCATTAATGATCTGGTAGAAGGTTTACACAGTAAAATATCGATATTTGCAGATGATACAAAACTATGTAAAGCAGTTAATACAAGAGAAGATAGTATTCTGCTACAGATGGATCTGGATAAGTTGGAAACTTGGGCTGAAAGGTGGCAGATGAGGTTTAACAATGATAAATGTAAGGTTATACACATGGGAAGAGGGAATCAATATCACCATTACACACTGAACGGGAAACCACTGGGTAAATCTGACAGGGAGAAGGACTTGGGGATCCTAGTTAATGATAAACTTACCTGGAGCAGCCAGTGCCAGGCAGCAGCTGCCAAGGCAAACAGGATCATGGGGTGCATTAAAAGAGGTCTGGATACACATGATGAGAGCATTATACTGCCTCTGTACAAATCCCTAGTTAGACCGCACATGGAGTACTGTGTCCAGTTTTGGGCACCGGTGCTCAGGAAGGATATAATGGAACTAGAGAGAGTACAAAGGAGGGCAACAAAATTAATAAAGGGGATGGGAGAACTACAATACCCAGATAGATTAGCGAAATTAGGATTATTTAGTCTAGAAAAAAGACGACTGAGGGGCGATCTAATAACCATGTATAAGTATATAAGGGGACAATACAAATATCTCGCTGAGGATCTGTTTATACCAAGGAAGGTGACGGGCACAAGGGGGCATTCTTTGCGTCTGGAGGAGAGAAGGTTTTTCCACCAACATAGAAGAGGATTCTTTACTGTTAGGGCAGTGAGAATCTGGAATTGCTTGCCTGAGGAGGTGGTGATGGCGAACTCAGTCGAGGGGTTCAAGAGAGGCCTGGATGTCTTCCTGGAGCAGAACAATATTGTATCATACAATTATTAGGTTCTGTAGAAGGACGTAGATCTGGGGATTTATTATGATGGAATATAGGCTGAACTGGATGGACAAATGTCTTTTTTCGGCCTTACTAACTATGTTACTATGTTACTATGATACCGTGCGGTGGGAGTTTCGTTTGCCTGAGGACAAATTGACGGGCCTACGGGAAGACGTTGTGCGAACTGGTCGCCTGCGTAAGGTGCCTTTGCGAGACCTGCAATCTCTGCTCGGTAAGCTTAATTTCGCTTGTCGAGTCATGCCAATGGGGCGAGTTTTTTCTAGGAGGTTGGCTAGCGCTACGGCGGGAGTTAAGGCTCCTCACCATTTTGTGCGGTTATTAGCTGAGCACAAGGAGGATTTGGCAGTGTGGAGTGAGTTCCTGAAGTCATATAATGGTAGGTCGTTGTTTATGGCGGGCGTGATTGACAACGAGTCGTTGGAATTATTCACTGACGCAGCCGGAGGTTCGGGTTTTGGAGCATATTTCCAAGGGCAATGGTGCGCGGCAAAGTGGCCTGCGAGTTGGATTTCTACTGGTTTAGTTCGTAACATTGCTCTCCTGGAGATTTTCCCTATTTTGGTAGCGGTGCACTTGTGGCAAGATAATTTTCGGAACAGGCGTGTTCGTTTTCGTTGCGATAACATGGGGGTGGTTTGCGCGATTAATAGTTTGTCTGCATCTTCGCCGCCGGTGGTTTGCGTGTTACGGCGTTTGGTGCTGTTGTGTTTGAATTTGAACGCGCATGTCACAGCGTCGCATGTGCCGGGAGTTCATAACTCCATCGCTGACTCTCTTTCTCGTTTGCAGTTCGATCGTTTTCGGTCATTGGCCCCGGAGGCGGAGATGGTCGGTTTGGAGTGCCCTCCAGAACTTTGGCTAGCGGTGTCCGGGACGCTCAGGCATTGATTAAGGCGTCGTTGGCTCCCAGAACCTGGGAGGCTTATCAGGCAACTTGGCGGGAGTGGGAGTTTTTGCTAGCAGCGGAATCTGGTGGGTGGAGCTACCAGGATCAGATCGGGATCCTGTTGTCATGGTTGAGCCGGGGGGCATCAGCGGGTTGGTCTCCCGCAAAAGTGTCAAGAGTCATGGCGGCCCTGGCCTTTGGTTGCAAATTGCGGGGTCAGGACGATATCACCAAGTCCTTTTTGGTGCAGAGGGCCGTAAGAGGTTTTAGGCGGCGGCCCAGAGGAACAGATTCTAGGAGGCCGGTGTCTTTTAACGTTTTGGAAAAATGGGGCGAAGCATTGTCATCACTGTGTTCTTCGTTTTTTGAGCTTTGTTTATTTCGGCTGGCCTTTTCATTGGCCTTTTTTGGGGCCTTTAGAGTAGGAGAGTTGGTGGCACCAAACAAAAAAGGGCCGGGGGGTTTATTGGCCAGGGACGTATTGTTGGCTGGGGGCCAGGTGGAGTTATGGTTGCGAAGGTCAAAGTCGGATCAGGAGGGGCGGGGCAGCAGAATTGTGGTGGGCTCAGTTGCGGGGTCCGTTATGTGTCCAGTCTCTTGCCTTAGCAACTTTTGGGGCCTGCAGCCTAAGCGGGATGGGGCATTGTTATGTCACCAGGATGGTTCCTGCTTGTCTCGATACCAGTTCACGGCGGTTTTCAAAAAGGCGATTTCCTCGGTGGGGTTGGATGGGGCTTGTTTCGCCCCTCACTCCTTCCGGATAGGTGCCGCAACTGAAGCGGCAATTGGGGGATTGGAGGATTCCGCCATTCGTAGGATCGGTAGGTGGCGCTCCAACCACTTTAGAAGTTATGTGCGGCCACAGGGGGTGGTCGATGGGGTTTTATAGGCTTTATGGAGCGTTTTGCTGCAGTAGGGGACAGTTGTTAAGTTTGTGTTTGTTTTCCAGGTCACCAAGGTTTATTGGTGTGGATTCTTGGACACTCGTACGTGCACTGGGGAGCTCTGCGAGCCGACGTTCGGACGGAGGGCAGGCAACTCGGATTTGATCGAAGCGTCGCAGTCATCCGGTGGCTCGGTTTTCGGGGTATGGCCTGGAATCGCGTGTTGCGGGAAATCCAGAACAGTGTGAGACTGGACAGAGCTCCCGACGTTTTGGTTTTGCACGTGGGGGGTAACGATCTTGGGGTCCGACCTTTTCGGGAGTTGGTTAGAGACATCAAACAGGACTGTTTACGTTTGTGGGTTTTGTACCCGGGATTGACTGTCGTCTGGTCCGAAATCGTGCCGCGGAAACGGTGGAAGCACATGCGGTCTTTGCAAAAAATTGATAAGGCCCGCATAAAGGTGAACAGGGCGGTGTCTGCCTTTGTGGTTAGGAATGGGGGTACGGCGGTCAGACATTTTGAATTGGAATCTGGAAATGGGGAGTATTGGTAGGCGGACGGCGTGCATTTGAATGCTGTAGGAATGGATTTTTGGGCTCTCGGGTTACAGGAGGGCATTGAGAAGGCCATAGCTTTTCGGTCGGGTGGGGTCTCGGGCCTTTAAGGTTTTCAAAGGCCTCTCGTTGTGGCGGTTGGGGGGAGTCCTTGGAGTTGGTGGAAATTGGTTTGGGGGGTCCATAGGTATATGGCTCCTCTGTTCTGAAGTTTATTATGTTTTGGATCTGGTGATTGGTGGTGGGGAGTTCCGGCAGGGGTGGTCGGATCTCATGTTTTTACCGCGAACAGTGAACCCTCTTGCGGGGTTTTTGGTGCTCCCGAGCCAGGCTTACAACGGCTGGGAGTAAAATATGGTTTGAGTTATGTTCGCGGTATGGTTAAAATCACCAGATTCTTTTGGGCTCCAAGGACTTCCCCTAGTTTTGAAATGTATGCTTTTACATTAATTGTTAACCGTTGTTTTTGTTTAATAAACAGGCTGCTGTGGCCTACATAATTCCAAAGAAACTCTTGTCTCTGTCTTAATTGGGAGAAGGGGTTCGGGTGGTCGCGCTGGGGGAAAAAAGGTAAGGGATGGTAAGAGTGTCAGTAGGGGGTATCTCCCTCTTTCCCAAGAAGCTTCGACAATACCAGGGTCAAGAATCTTGTAGATACAAATTCTTTTAATGGCTAACAAACGTAAAATATGTGATGTTAAGGGTCCACAAACGATCATGTCATGTGAATGGCCCCATAGACTATCACAGTTACAAGGGCTATCCGTGAAAAATTAACATATTGGGGAGAACCACAAATAATCCCTCACGGGAAGGCTTTAACTTTTAATTTTAATCTAAAATGTGAACAATTTAGGGTATAAAATTCAGTTCCTCATCTGCCTGAATTATCTATAATATAACGCTGGGAGCGTCACTCTGTCCGAAGCCTCTATAGACTGCGCAAGCGCAAGCGCCGGCGCAGTCTGGGCCTCACAGAGCGACGCTCCCGGGAGATCGCGGTGTGCGTTCACACTGAACGCACACCGCGATCTCCACCGCAGAAGCAGGGACCGCCAGGATGGTGAGTATCGGCCTATATTCACCTGTCCCCGTTCCATCGCTGAGCGGCGCCATCTTCCCGGTCTTCGGCCTGTGACCTTCAGTTCAGAGGGCGCGATGACGCGCTTAATGCGCGCCGGCGCCGCCCTCTGACTGAACAGTCACAGCCAGGAGACCGGGAAGATGGCGGCGCTCAGCGATGGAACGCCGGACAGGTGAGTATAGTAAGTGCTGGGGGGGCCTGAGCTGGCGGCGATACCGGCACCTGACCCCCACAGCGCGCCGGTGTCCGCGCCTGCTCAGACCCCCCAGCACTCGGCGCCGAGCGGGTCAGAGGCAGTATGGGGACGCAGGATGGAGCAGCACATAAGGATGGGGATGCAGGATGGAGCAGCACATAAGGATGGGGACGCAAGATGGAGCAGCACATAACAGTATGGGGACGCAGGATGCAGCAGCACATGACAGGATGGGGACGCAGGATGGAGCAGCACATAAGGATGGGGACGCAGGATGGAGCAGCACATAAGGATGGGGACGCAGGATGCAGCAGCACATAAGGATGGGGACGCAGGATGGAGCAGCACATAAGGATGGGGACGCAGGATGGAGCAGCACATAACAGTATGGGGACGCAGGATGGGAGCAGCACATAAGGATGGGGACGCAGGATGCAGCAGCACATAAGGATGGGGACGCAGGATGCAGCAGCACATAAGGATGGGGACGCAGGATGCAGCAGCACATAAGGATGGGGACGCAGGATGGAGCAGCACATAAGGATGGGGACGCAGGATGGGAGCAGCACATAAGGATGGGGACGCAGGATGGAGCAGCACATAAGGATGGGGACGCAGGATGCAGCAGCACATAAGGATGGGGACGCAGGATGGAGCAGCACATAAGGATGGGGACGCAGGATGGGAGCAGCACATAAGGATGGGGACGCAGGATGGAGCAGCACATAAGGATGGGGACGCAGGATGCAGCAGCACATAAGGATGGGGACGCAGGATGGAGCAGCACATAAGGATGGGGATGCAGGATGGAGCAGCACATAACAGTATGGGGACGCAGGATGGAGCAGCACATAAGGATGGGGACGCAGGATGGAGCAGCACATAAGGATGGGGACGCAGGATGCAGCAGCACATAAGGATGGGGACGCAGGATGGAGCAGCACATAAGGATGGGGACGCAGGATGGAGCAGCACATAACAGTATGGGGACGCAGGATGGAGCAGCACATAAGGATGGGGACGCAGGATGGAGCAGCACATAACAGTATGGGGACGCAGGATGGAGCAGCACATAAGGATGGGGACGCAGGATGGAGCAGCACATAAGGATGGGGACGCAGGATGGAGCAGCACATAAGGATGGGGACGCAGGATGGAGCAGCACATAACAGGATGGGGACGCAGGATGGAGCAGCACATAAGGATGGGGACGCAGGATGCAGCAGCACATAAGGATGGGGACGCAGGATGGAGCAGCACATAAGGATGGGGACGCAGGATGGAGCAGCACATAACAGTATGGGGACGCAGGATGGGAGCAGCACATAAGGATGGGGACGCAGGATGCAGCAGCACATAAGGATGGGGACGCAGGATGCAGCAGCACATAAGGATGGGGACGCAGGATGCAGCAGCACATAAGGATGGGGACGCAGGATGGAGCAGCACATAAGGATGGGGACGCAGGATGGGAGCAGCACATAAGGATGGGGACGCAGGATGGAGCAGCACATAAGGATGGGGACGCAGGATGCAGCAGCACATAAGGATGGGGACGCAGGATGCAGCAGCACATAAGGATGGGGACGCAGGATGCAGCAGCACATAAGGATGGGGACGCAGGATGGAGCAGCGCATGACAGGATGGGGACGCATGATGGAGCAGCGCATGACAGGATGGGGACGCAGGATGGGAGCAGCGCATCACAGGATGGGAGCAGCGCATCACAGGATGGGGACGCAGGATGGGAGCAGCGCATGACAGGATGGGGACGCAGGATGGGAGCAGCGCATGACAGGAAGGGGAACGCAGGATGGAGCAGCACATGACAGGATGGGGACGCAGGATGGAGCAGCGCATGACAGGATGGGGACGCAGGATGGAGCAGCGCATGACAGGATGGGGACGCAGGATGGAGCAGCGCATGACAGGATGGGGACGCAGGATGGAGCAGCACATACCAGGATGGAGACAATATACCAATATAAATGCTCGCCACCCAGGCGTAGAATGGGTTCAATAGCTAGTTTTTATATAAAGTGCTTACTGCTCTCTGTATTAGTGTAGTGCGCAGCACCCGTAAATGCTAACAGTTCTCTGGCAGAATAGGACAGTGTATTTTAGAGCACAGGTTCCTCATGTTTCACATTAGTGGCATCATCAGGGGATGGGACAAAGGCTTCTCCACAATTTGTTAAATCTATAATATAACGCTGGGAGCGTCACTCTGTCCGAAGCCTCTATAGACTGCGCAAGCGCCGGCGCAGTCTGGGCCTCACAGAGCGACGCTCCCGGGAGATCGCGGTGTGCGTTCACACTGAACGCACACCGCGATCTCCACCGCAGAAGCAGGGACCGCCAGGATGGTGAGTATCGGCCTATATTCACCTGTCCCCGTTCCATCGCTGAGCGCCGCCATCTTCCCGGTCTTCGGCCTGTGACCTTCAGTTCAGAGGGCGCGATGACGCGCTTAATGCGCGCCGGCGCCGCCCTCTGACTGAACAGTCACAGCCAGGAGACCGGGAAGATGGCGGCGCTCAGCGATGGAACGCCGGACAGGTGAGTATAGTAAGTGCTGGGGGGGCCTGAGCTGGCAGCGATACTGGCACCTGACCCCCACAGCGCGCCGGTGTCCCCGCCTGCTCAGGCCCCCCAGCACTCGGCGCCGAGCGGGTCAGAGGCAGTATGGGGACGCAGGATGGAGCAGCACATAAGAATGGGGACGCAGGATGGAGCAGCACATGACAGGATGGGGACGCAGGATGGAGCAGCACATACCAGTATGGGGACGCAGGATGGAGCAGCACATAAGGATGGGGACGCAGGATGGAGCAGCACATAAGGATGGGGACGCAGGATGCAGCAGCACATAAGGATGGGGACGCAGGATGGAGCAGCACATAACAGTATGGGGACGCAGGATGGAGCAGCACATAAGGATGGGGACGCAGGATGGAGCAGCACATAAGGATGGGGACGCAGGATGGAGCAGCACATAACAGGATGGGGACGCAGGATGGAGCAGCACATAAGGATGGGGACGCAGGATGGAGCAGCACATAACAGGATGGGGACGCAGGATGGGAGCAGCACATAACAGGATGGGGACGCAGGATGGGAGCAGCACATAAGGATGGGGACGCAGGATGCAGCAGCACATAAGGATGGGGACGCAGGATGCAGCAGCACATAAGGATGGGGACGCAGGATGCAGCAGCACATAAGGATGGGGACGCAGGATGGAGCAGCACATAAGGATGGGGACGCAGGATGGGAGCAACACATAAGGATGGGGACCCAGGATGGAGCAGCACATAAGGATGGGGACGCAGGATGGAGCAGCACATAAGGATGGGGACGCAGGATGCAGCATCACATAAGGATGGGGACGCAGGATGCAGCAGCACATAAGGATGGGGACGCAGGATGCAGCAGCACATAAGGATGGGGACGCAGGATGGAGCAGCGCATGACAGGATGGGGACGCATGATGGAGCAGCGCATGACAGGATGGGGACGCAGGATGGAGCAGCACATGACAGGATCAGGACGCAGGATGGGAGCAGCGCATCACAGGATGGGAGCAGCGCATCACAGGATGGGGACGCAGGATGGGAGCAGCGCATGACAGGATGGGGACGCAGGATGGGAGCAGCGCATGACAGGAAGGGGAACGCAGGATGGAGCAGCACATGACAGGATGGGGACGCAGGATGGAGCAGCGCATGACAGGATGGGGACGCAGGATGGAGCAGCGCATGACAGGATGGGGACGCAGGATGAAGCAGCGCATGACAGGATGGGGACGCAGGATGGAGCAGCGCATGACAGGATGGGGACGCAGGATGGAGCAGCACATGTCAGGATGGAGACAATATACCAATATAAATGCTCGCCACCCGGGCGTAGAACGGGTTCAATAGCTAGTATTTATATATCTCTCCAAAGGTTTTTTGTTATCCTCAAACTTGTAACTTGCTATACTATCCATGAAAACCATGGCCCAGAGCTCATACAAGAACATCAGACGTCTGAATGAGCCCCAACACCGATTATGCCCCTAATTAGTCAATAAGGACCTGATTTCTCACCTAATCTGTTCATTTTAGTGAATCCGTCCTTTCTTGTCCCACTATTCCTTTCTTAGGAAACTTGCTGATCATGCTCAGTGCTTCTCTGTCAGTGCAGTGCTGACAGTTTCTACAGCATGGGGATGCTGCTACATCTCCATGCTATAGAAGCGATCAGCCTGCAAAAAATGATTGTCCCATAGTGGGACAAAGTAAAAAAATTATTTAAAAAAAAGTTACAAAAAAAATTAAAATAATTGTAAAAATATTTTTTTCAAAATTAAAAATGATAATAATAATCAATATATATTCTCTCTAAATAAATATTTGAATGAAAAAAATGTAAACAATAAAAGTACACATATTTGGCATCGTCGCGTCCGCAATGACCTGACCTATAAAACTGTCCCACTAGTTAACCCCTTTAATGAACACCATAAAAAATCGTCATACCGCCGAATAAAAAGTGGAATAAAATGCGATCAAACAGACAGATATAAACATGGTACCACTGAAAACGTCATTTTTTCACTCAAAAAAATGAGCTGCAATCCAGCTCCATCAGAGAAAAAATAAAAAAGTTATAGCTCTCAGAATAAAGAGATGCAAAAATAATTATTTTTTTCTATAAAATAGTTTTTTATTGTGTAAAAGCGCCAAAACATAAAAAAAATATAAATGAGGTATCGCTGTGCTGTACTGACCAGAACAATAAAGCTGCGTTACCAATTTTACCACACATGGAACGGTATAAACCCCCCCAAAAAATCCTGAATTCCTGGTTTTTGTTCATTCTGACTCCCAAAAATCGGAATAGAAAGCGATCAAAAAATGTCATGTGCCCGAAAATGGTACTAATAAAAACATCAGCACGTCCCTCAAAAAACAAGACCTCACATAACTCTATTGCCCCAAATATGGAAATAAAAAGCATCTTTTAGTGTGTGACAGCAGCCAGACATAAAAACCAGATATAAATCTGGTATCGCTGTAATCGCACCGACCTGAAGAATAAACTCGAGTAATCACTTATACCAAACGAGGAACGGCGTAAAAAAACATTTATCCTGCGCTCTGCGCTGAGCGCTTGCACCGGGTTTCTGTTTAAATCTCTGAAATACGTGATTCAGACAGAACCTCTGGCGGAAGATTCCCTATAATGAGGCAGATGGAGGAACTGTGAATGCCGCATGACCTATGATCCGGCGGTGTCCATCTTTTTAAGATTGCATGAAAGTGCCATCGGCCACAGTTTTGTGCATTTCTGAAAAGACGGACACCACTAAACAGAGGCCAGATGGAGTCCAGAGTAACTCTGCTGCCTCATTGTAGTGAATGGATCCCTCGGGGGTTTCATCTGAATCACGTCTCTCGGAGATTTAGATGAAAACCCCAAAGTAAGTGCTCAACGTAGAGTGCCGGATAACAGTAATCCCAAACTTTATGTAAAATGTTCCCAATAAAAGCTTCAACTCAATCCACAAAAAAAGCAAATCCTCACTCAGATCTGTCATCTGTTAACGGAAATATAGGGGCTTCCACGATACTGGTAGCACAAAGTCTATGGAAAAGCTAAATGGCTCCTCATCAGCCAAGTGAAATTCAGCAAATTCTGCGTTCCCAAATCCAAATGCCCCCCCATCGGAGCCCCAGTGTGCCTAAACCACATATAGTGCCCACATCTTTGACATTTCTGTAGTGATGAGAACCTGCCTAATTTACGGATCATGTCTCCAGAAGCACGGGCTGGGCATAATGTACTGGTGACTGCAACATATTGGTCACTACAAAGTACTGGTCACTACAACAGCAGTTTGCTATTTTCGCTTGCCAACATTCAATACTTCTTGTTTCCAGAAATTACTCATGGAGTGAAATTCGTCATTACACCTGTAGACAAATTCCCTGAGGGGTATAATCTCCAAAATGGGGTCACTTGAGGGGGGATTCTGCTCTTGTAGAAATTAGGGGCTCTGTATAAAGAGTCTGCAAACTGTTCTAGGAAAATCTGTGCTCCAGGAGGCAAATAGCTCACCGCCTGTCCCGAGTCTCTCTGTATGGCTAAATAGTACTGTACAGCCACATATGCGGCATTGCAATAGGCTGAAAAGAGAATAGACAGCACCTCCAAAAATCATGCATAGATCTAATGCCACTAAGCAAAAATATATATAACTGAACCTGAGGTTCTTAGTTTAACATTCTGATCAGACTGTATGTCCCTGCAGTCCCTATCGCCCTAACGGAGCGGAGCTGTGCGCCAACCACCGCCGCATTAACAATGCACCGGCAGGGCAGACGGCCCGGTGCCCCACGGTGCCCCATGGTGCAAGACAGATTCCCCATGACTCCAGACCGCGCTGCTCCACCAGCACAAAACAACAGCAACAATGGCCACCACACAGCACCCACATCAAATGAAAGGAGCATTGAAACTCACCTTCCCCAAGCTTTCCAGTGACCAGAAATGGGCTAGACCCCTTTTTTGCAGTCTCCTGTAGTCTCCCGCTGAGAGGCACCAAGCCGATTGCCCTGCCGGTGCGTTGTTGCGGCGGCGGTGGTCAGCGCACGGTTCCGCTCCGTTAGGGCGATAGGGACCCACTAAGAGGTTCACCGTGACGTGGCCGCGGCTTCATACAGTCTGATCAGAATGTTAAACTAAGAACCTCATATTCAGTTAGATTTTTTTTTTCCTAGCGGCATTAGATTATTGTATGATTTTGGAGGTGCGGATCATGCTCTTTTTCAGAATATCACTTAAGGGGTATTGCCCCGTTCAGTAAAAATTGTAGGGCAAGTTATGTTGCCATTTTTTCTACTTCTGTGAAAATGTAAAATTTGGGGCTAAAATACCATTTTTGTGAGGAAAATATGATTTTATTATTTTCACGGCTCAACGTTATAAAGTTCTGTGAAGCACCTGAGGGTTCAATGTGCTCATCACACATTTAGATTAGTTCCCTGAGGGGTCTAGTTTCCAAAATGGTGTCACTTGTGGGGGGTTTCCACTGTTTAGGCACATCAGGGGCTCTCCAAACGTGATGTGGCATCCGCTAATTATTCCAGGAAAGTTTGCATTCAAAAAGGTAAATGACGCTCCTTCCCTTCTGAGCCTTGCCGTGCTCCCAAACAGTGGTTTACCCCCACATATGGCGTACTCAGGAGAAGTTACATAACAAATTTGGGGCATTTTTTCCAGTTACCCTTGTCAAAATTAAAAAAAATAAAATCTGAAGGAAAAATATTTGTGAAAAAAGTTAAATGTTCATTTTTTTCCCACATTCCAAAAATTCATGTGAAATACCTGAAGGGTTAATAAACTTCTTGAATGTGGTTTTGAACACCTTGAGGGGTGCAGTTTTTAGAATGGTGTCACTTTTGGGTACTTTGTCATAGTCACTTGAAATATAAGGTGGTCCCTAAAAAAATTTTGTTGGAAAAATGAGAAATCGCTGTTTAACTTTTAACCCTTATAACTAGTGTTGAGCATTCCGATACCGCAAGTATCGGGTATCGGCCGATACTTGCGGTATCGGAATTCCGATACCGAGATCCGATATTTTTGTGATATCGGGTATCGGTATCGGAAGTGTAAAATAAAGAATTAAAATAAAAAATATTGTTATATTCACCTCTCCGGCGGCCCCTGGACATCAGCGGGAGGATCCGGCGTCCGGCACGGCTTCTTTCTTCAAAATGCGCGCCTTCAGGATCTGTGGTATGACGTCCCGGCTTCTGATTGGTCGCGTGCCGCCCATGTGACCGCCACGCGACCAATCAGAAGCCGCGACGTCATTCCTCAGCTAAAGTCCTAGAATAAGCGCCTTTTAGGACCTGAGGAATGACGTCGCGGCTTCTGATTGGTCGCGCGGCGGTCACATGGGCGGCACGCGACCAATCAGAAGCCGGGACGTCATTCCACAGGTCCTGAAGGCGCGCATTTTGAAGAAAGAAGCCGTGCCAGACGCCGGATCCTCCCGCTGATGTCCAGGGGCCGCCGGAGAGGTGAATATAACAATATTTTTTATTTTAATTCTTTATTTTACACTTTAATATGGATCCCAGGGCCTGAAGGAGAGTTTCCTCTCCTTCAGACCCTGGGATCCATGAGGATACATTCCGATACTTGATGTCCCATTGACTTGTATTGGTATCGGATATCGGTATCGGCGATATCCGATATTTTTCGGGTATCGGCCGATACTATCCGATACCGATACTTTCAAGTATCGGACGGTATCGCTCAACACTACTTATAACTTCCTAAAAAAAAAAAAAAATTTGTTCCAAAATTGTGCTGATGTAAAGTAGACATGTGGGAAATGTTATTAACTATTTTGGGTGACATATCTCTGTGATTTAAGGGCATGAAAAGGTGGAAAATTGTGAAATTTTCAACAAAATTCTGATTTTTCACAAATAAACGCAAAGTCACATCAAAGAAATTTAACCACTAACATGAAGTATGAAATCTCAAAAATAACTCTGGCACACAATTATTTTTAGATTTATATATTGTTTTCTCCTGAGCCCCTTTTTACAGTGAGCACCCCTTCTATATTCTGAGATGAAGAATAAAATCTCAGGGAAAAATCATCTCAGAATCACCGGGATCCATTGAAGCTCCAGAGTTATAACCTCATAAAGGGACAGTGGTCAGAACTGTAAAAATTGGCCCGGGCATTAACGTGCACACCACCTTGGGGGTAAAGAGGTTGTCCTATAAATATATATTATCTATCCACAAGATAAGTGACAAGTATATGATCATTGGCAGTCTGAACATGTAGACCCCCCTGATCCCAAGAATGGGGGCCCCAAAGTCCCCTGTGTGGACATGGACGACCACTGCTGCCCATCATCTATAGGAGTGGCGGAGGCTTATACACTAACACTGAAGGGAGCTTTTGGACTTCTTGGATCACTGGGGGGTCTCTGCAGCCAGACCCCAGTGATTGATCATGGGTCCCAGCTGCTGGAACCCTGGGTAGATGATAAATGTAAGTGATCAGAAAACCCCTTTAATACAATTCCCACTATTAATAAGAAGGTGGACACTGCAAAATGCAGTGAGGTCCTTAATACTTTACCTGGTGTGCCATATACACAACGCCCTCCACAATATGCCACACACAAAAGCCCCCAACACCAGCGTCATGCACTCCGTACTCACACATCGTGTCACACGTTTATAGGGGTTGTCCAACCTTCATAAATTGATGTCTTATCCACAGGACGGGCCATGATCACACTGTGGATCCATCCACTGGCCGACTATACAGCAGCTCCTGCAGGAATTACAGCGTTGTACCATCAATGTGAATAGAACAACGTTGTGACACCTTCACAAACCGCTAAGAAATGTTCAAAATAGTGTCAGCCAAAGTAAGAACACCTGATTGCCTAAGGACTGGCCATCAGTAGCATTGCCTGAGGCCTAAGGACTGGCTATCAGTAACAATGCCTGAGGCCTAAGGACTGGCTATCAGTAACAACACCTGATTGCCTAAGGACTGGCCATCAGTAACAATGCCTGAGGCCTAAGGACTGGCCATCAGTAACAACGCCTGAGGCCTAAGGACTGGCTATCAGTAACAACACCTGATTGCCTAAGGACTGGCCATCAGTAACAATGCCTGAGGCCTAAGGACTGGCCATCAGTAACAACGCCTGAGGCCTAAGGACTGGCCATCAGTAACAATGCCTGACACCTAAGGACTGGCCATCAGTATCAATGCCTGAGGCCTAAGGACTGGCCATCAGTAACAATGCCTGACACCTAAGGACTGGCCATCAGTATCAATGCCTGAGGCCTAAGGACTGGCCATCAGTATCAATGCCTGAGGCCTAAGGACTGGCCATCAGTAACAATGCCTGAGGCCTAAGGACTGGCCATCAGTAACAATGCCTGAGGCCTAAGGACTGGCCATCAGTAACAATGCCTGAGGCCTAAGGACTGGCCATCAGTAACAACGCCTGAGGCCTAAGGACTGGCCATCAGTAACAACGTCTGACACCTAAGGACTGGCCATCAGTAACAATGCCTGAGGCCTAAGGACTGGCCATCAGTAACAACGCCTGACACCTAAGGACTGGCCATCAGTAACAACGCCTGAGGCCTAAGCACTGGCTATCAGTAACAACGCCTGAGGCCTAAGGACTGGCTATCAGTAACAACGCCTGAGGCCTAAGGACTGGCCATCGGTAACAACGCCTGAGGCCTAAGGACTGGCCATCAGTAACAATGCCTGAGGCCTAAGGACTGACCATCGGTAACAATACCTGACACCTAAAGACTGGCCAACAGTAACGACGCCTGACGCCTTAGGACTGACCATCAGTAACAACACCTGACACCTACAGACTGTCCATTGGTAACAATGCTTGAAGCCTAAGGACCAGCCATCAGTAACAATGCCTGATGCCTAAAGACTGGCCATCGGTAACAACGCCTGATGCCTAAAGACTGGCCATCAGTAACAACGCCCAACCCCTAAGGACTGACGTTCAGGTTTTAAAGGCTTCCAGACACAGCGTCTCCAAGTAATCTCAGTACATAGAGCCATACAGAAAGTTCACTGCAGTTCTGTCAAATAGGCAATGCCAGTAAAAAGAGAGAAACCGATACTACCACCAAAAAAACCATAGCAAACAGCACAAAAAAATAGTCCAACCAAAGTGCCTCCTACTAATTAGTGATACATTACTGCATACACAAAAATACAAATCTATAAACATAGGAAAGACGATAAATGCAAAAATAAAACATAATTAATTTTATTAAATATATTTAAAAAATGATATAAAAATACCAAATCAAGCTACTGGAGCCACAACAAGAAGAACACATTGAAGACAGAGCCTATGAACAATGCCACAAGTATATTACAGGTATGAACAAAAATTATGAATTATTTCCAAAAACCTGTAATATACTTGTGGCATTGTTCATAGGCTCTGTCTTCAATGTGTTCTTCTTGTTGTGGCTCCAGTAGCTTGATTTGGGATTTTTAAATCATTTTTTAAATATATTTAATAAAATTAATTATGTTTTATTTTTGCATTTATCGTCTTTCCTATACTTGATTGAAGTAGTAGTGTGTATTCAGCATTGTTTTGACGTTTGTGCTCAAAAAACCTGTTTCAGACTGTGTTTAATAAATCTATAAACATGGCTACATTTTCTTATTAATGCCTCTGTGACAACACAGCATTTTATCTTAATTAACCAGACATCTATTTTCAGTAAGCCAGGAGGAATAGACAGTTATCTATATGTTGACTTTTGAATTTATGTGTTTCTTTCTTGATGGTCAAGAGTCTGGAATACTGACTCTTCTCGTAGGTTATATTGATATTTCTAAATGGATGAATGGCTAATGTTTGTGTCTTATAGCAGCTCCTACAATTTATTGTCTGCTATTTTTTGCAAGACAGTGATACAGGGTCATTGAACAATGGATATTTGCTGATTTGTTGATTGCACATTGTCCAGGCCAGCTAGTTTGTTGACTTACAAAATAGAGGAGGGACAACTATGCAAAAAGATTAAATAATTAAACAATGCGAGTTGATCTTTTTACCATTCTTCCCCTTTACCTCTGGATGCTGACTTGAAGGATAGTTGTTAAATATAAAAAGAGGATATATGCACCTCTGTAACTGATACCTCCATATACAGATATTCATCCAGACATCCACACATCCAAGAGATTTAGAGATCCAAACAAACAGAGACTCTTTACAAGTCAGCAGCCAAAACGTCATAACTCCATCACGGGGGACACAGATTTGACATTCTACAGGATGCCAGCTTAGGGGACCACGGCCCTGGCTAAAAGAATACAGATCTGCTTCATTGACCATCACTGAATCATGGATACGTTTGGGTTAGTCGGGATTTGGACCCACCGGTCACCTGAGCCCCATGGATACATTTCGGAAAGGCAGGATTAGGACCGACCAGTCAGCTGGCTGCATAGAGATGTTCAGAGAAGCCAGGTTGTGACCCTCCGGTCATCTGGCCTTGTACCTCATTGGACTGTCATCTTCCTAAGCTTATCGTTACCTCTTCTCTGTGCGTGGCACAGGTGGGCTAGTTGACCCTGGAAGCTCTGAGGTCACAGCTGCTCTTATCCCGGTGAGTCAGCGGAAGGGTGAGACTCTGTAATGTGCACCATCTTGGGGTATTTTGCTGGGACTGTTCTAAGTGTTATCTGCCTGCTTTGTGGTTCAATAAAGTATTGCCACACTGTGTTACCTTCATCCTGTGTAGTCTGAGTAGTATTATTCCCACGATAAAAGGAGAGCGGGTGTTAATTAGGATGATCCCTGGTCCATGTGGTTTCAGCTATTGGACTAGAGCACTCACTGGCCCACGTGTCTCTAAAAGAGGTAATACATACAGTGGTGTCACAGTACAGGGGTAATATACACAGAAATGTCACAGTACATGGATAATACACACAGTGATGTCACAGTACAGGGATAATACACACTGTGATGTCACAGTACAGGGATAATACGCATAGTGATGTCACAGTACAGGGATAATGAACACAGTGATGTCACAGTACAGGGATAATGTGCACAGTGATGTCGGAGTACATGGATAATACACACAGCGATGTCTCAGTACACGGATAATGCACATAGTGATGTCACAGTACAGGGATAATACACACAGTGATGTCTCAGTACACGGATAATGCACATAGTGATGTTACAGTACAGGGATAATACGCATAGTGATGTCACAGTACATGGATAATGCACACAGTGATGTCACAGTACAGGGATAATACACACTGTGATGTCACAGTACAGGGATAATACGCATAGTGATGTCACAGTACAGGGATAATACACACTGTGATGTCACAGTACAGGGATAATACACACAGTGATGTCACAGTACAGGGATAATGAACACAGTGATGTCACAGTACAGGGATAATGTGCACAGTGATGTCGGAGTACATGGATAATACACACAGCGATGTCTCAGTACACGGATAATGCACATAGTGATGTCACAGTACAGGGATAATACACACAGTGATGTCACAGTACAGGGATAATACACACTGTGATGTCACAGTACAGGGATAATACACACTGTGATGTCACAGTACAGGGATAATACGCATAGTGATGTCACAGTACAGGGATAATACACACTGTGATGTCACAGTACAGGGATAATACACACAGTGATGTCACAGTACAGGGATAATAGTAACATAGTAACATAGTTAGTAAGGCCGAAAAAAGACATTTGTCCATCCAGTTCAGCCTATATTCCATCATAATAAATCCCCAGATCTACGTCCTTCTACAGAACCTAATAATTGTATGATACAATATTGTTCTGCTCCAGGAAGACATCCAGGCCTCTCTTGAACCCCTCGACTGAGTTCGCCATCACCACCTCCTCAGGCAAGCAATTCCAGATTCTCACTGCCCTAACAGTAAAGAATCCTCTTCTATGTTGGTGGAAAAACCTTCTCTCCTCCAGACGCAAAGAATGCCCCCTTGTGCCCGTCACCTTCCTTGGTATAAACAGATCCTCAGCGAGATATTTGTATTGTCCCCTTATATACTTATACATGGTTATTAGATCGCCCCTCAGTCGTCTTTTTTCTAGACTAAATAATCCTAATTTCGCTAATCTATCTGGGTATTGTAGTTCTCCCATCCCCTTTATTAATTTTGTTGCCCTCCTTTGTACTCTCTCTAGTTCCATTATATCCTTCCTGAGCACCGGTGCCCAAAACTGGACACAGTACTCCATGTGCGGTCTAACTAGGGATTTGTACAGAGGCAGTATAATGCTCTCATCATGTGTATCCAGACCTCTTTTAATGCACCCCATGATCCTGTTTGCCTTGGCAGCTGCTGCCTGGCACTGGCTGCTCCAGGTAAGTTTATCATTAACTAGGATCCCCAAGTCCTTCTCCCTGTCAGATTTACCCAGTGGTTTCCCGTTCAGTGTGTAATGGTGATATTGATTCCCTCTTCCCATGTGTATAACCTTACATTTATCATTGTTAAACCTCATCTGCCACCTTTCAGCCCAAGTTTACAACTTATCCAGATCCATCTGTAGCAGAATACTATCTTCTCTTGTATTAACTGCTTTACATAGTTTTGTATCATCTGCAAATATCGATATTTTACTGTGTAAACCTTCTACCAGATCATTAATGAATATGTTGAAGAGAACAGGTCCCAATACTGACCCCTGCGGTACCCCACTGGTCACAGCGACCCAGTTAGAGACTATACCATTTATAACCACCCTCTGCTTTCTATCACTAAGCCAGTTACTAACCCATTTACACACATTTTCCCCCAGTCCAAGCATTCTCATTTTGTGTACCAACCTCTTGTGCGGCACGGTATCAAACGCTTTGGAAAAATCGAGATATACCACGTCCAATGACTCACCGTGGTCCAGCCTATAGCTTACCTCTTCATAAAAACTGATTAGATTGGTTTGACAGGAGCGATTTCTCATAAACCCATGCTGATATGGAGTTAAACAGTTATTCTCATTGAGATAATCCAGAATAACATCCCTCAGAAACCCTTCAAATATTTTACCAACAATAGAGGTTAGACTTACTGGCCTATAATTTCCAGGTTCACTTTTAGAGCCCTTTTTGAATATTGGCACCACATTTGCTATGCGCCAGTCCTGCGGAACAGACCCTGTCGCTATAGAGTCACTAAATGAACACAGTGATGTCACAGTACAGGGATAATGTGCACAGTGATGTCGGAGTACATGGATAATACACGCAGTGATGTCTCAGTACACGGATAATGCACATAGTGATGTCACAGTACAGAGATAATACACACAGAGATGCCACAGTACAGAGATAATACACACAGAGATGCCACAGTACAGGGATAATACACACAGAGATGCCACAGTACAGAGATAATACACACAGAGATGCCACAGTACAGGGATAATACACACAGAGATGCCACAGTACAGGGATAATACACACAGTGTTGTCACAGTACAGGGATAATGCACACAGTGTTGTCACAGTACAGGGATAATACACACAGAGATGCCACAGTACAGAGATAATACACACAGAGATGCCACAGTACAGGGATAATACACACAGTGTTGTCACAGTACAGGGATAATACACACAGTGTTGTCACAGTACAGGGATAATGCACACAGTGTTGTCACAGTACAGGGATAATACACGCAGTGATGTCACAGTACAGGGATAATACACACAGTGATGTCACAGTACAGAGATAATACACACAGTGATGTCACAGTACAGAGATAATACACACAGTGATGTCACAGTACAGGGATAATGCACACAGTGATGTCACGTGGTGTTGGAGGGTTTCTGTATTGTTACAGGCAGAAATTTGTACAGGAATACTCACCTGCTCCTTTGCCATGAGGAAACATGGCAGCATGAAGTTCCTGGCTGCTGCCTCCATGCTGCACTTCCTGTCGCCTGGTTGTTATTCAGTTCCTGTTTGTTCTTCCTTCTGTTTACTTTGCCCTCCATTCCTTGTTTGCTCTGCTCCTTCCTCTTTGCTTCTTCCTTCTGTTTGATCTGCCCTCCATTCCTTATTTGCTCTGTTCCTTCCTCTCTGCTGCTTCCTTCTGTGTACTCTATTGCTTCCTCTCCGCTTCTTTTTTCTGTTTACTCTGTTCCTTTCTCTCTGCTGCTTCCTTTGTGTACTCTGTTGCTTCCTCTCTACTTCTTCCGTTTACTCTTTCTCTCTGCTGCTTCCTTCTGTTTATTCTGTTTGTTTCTTCCTCTCTGCTTCTTCCTTCTGTTTGCTCTGTTGCTTCTTTGTTCCTTCTTTTTTGCTTCTTCCTTCTGTTTACTCTATTCCTTCCTCTCTGCATCTTCCTTATTTTTACTTTGTTTTTTCCTCCCTGCTTCTGCCGTCTGTTTACTCTGTTCCTTTCTCTCTGCTGTTTCCTTCTGATTAGTCTATTCCTTCCTCTCTGCTTTTCCTTCTGTTTGCTCTGTTGCTTCTTCTCTGTTCACCCTGTTCCTTTTTTTTTTTGCTTCGTCCTTCTGTTAATTCTGTTGCTTCTTCTCTGCTTCTTTCTTCTGTTTACTCATTTCCTTCCTCTCTGCTTCTTCCTTCTGTTTACTCTGTTGCTTCCTCTCTGCTTCTTCCTTCTGTTAACTCTTATATGCTCTCTTTTTCTGCCTTCTGTTTTCTCTGCTTGTTCCTTCTGTTTACTCATTTCCTTCCTCTCTGCTTCTTCCTTCTGTTTACTCTGTTGCTTCATCTCTGCATCTTCCTTATTTTTACTTTGTTGTTTCTTCTCTGCTTCTGCCTTGTTTACTCTGTTCCTTTCTCTCTACTGCTTCCTTCCGTTTATTCTGTTCCTGTTCTGTTCCTTCCTCTCTGCTTCTTCCTTCTGTTTGCTCTGTTGCTTCTTCTCTGCTTCTTCTTTCTGTTTACTCTGCTCCTTCTTTTTTGTTTCTTCCTTCTGTTTGCTCTGTTCCTTCCTCTCTGCTTCTTTTTTTCAGTTTATTCTGTTGCTTCCTCTCTGCTTCTTCCTTCTGTTTACTCTGTTGCTTCATCTCTGCATCTTCCTTATTTTTACTTTATTGTTTCTTCTCTGCTTCTGCCTTGTTTACTCTTTTCCTTTCTCTCTACTGCTTCCTTCCATTTATTCTGTTCCTGTTCTGTTCCTTCCTCTCTGCTTCTTCCTTCTGTTTTCTCTGTTGCTTCCTCTCTGCTTCTTTCTCCTGTTTACTCTGTTCCCTCTTTTTTGCTTCTTCCTTCTGTTTGCTCTGTTCCTTCCTCTCTGCTTCTTCCTTCAGTTTATTCTGTTGCTTCCTCTCTGCTTTTTTCTTCTGTTTACTCTGCTCCTTCTTTTTTGTTTCTTCCTTCTGTTTGCTCTGTTCCTTCCTCTCTGCTTCTTTTTTTCAGTTTATTCTGTTGCTTCCTCTCTGCTTCTTCCTTCTGTTAACTCTTTTACGTGCTCTCTTTTTCTGCCTTCTGTTTTCTCTGCTTCTTCCTTCTGTTTATTCTGTTGCTTCCTTTCTGCTTCTTCCTTCTGTTTACTCTGATCCTTCTTTTTTGCTTCTTCTGTTTATTCTGTTGCTTCCTCTCTGCTTCTTCCTTCTGTTTACTCTGTTCCTTCCTCTCTGCTTCTTCCTTCTGTTAACTCTTTTACGTGCATTCTTTTTCTGCCTTCTGTTTTCTCTGCTTCTTTCTTCTGTTTACTCTGTTCCTTCTTTTTTGCTTCTTCCTTCTGTTTGCTCTGTTCCTTCCTCTCTGCTTCTTTTTTCAGTTTATTCTGTTGCTTCCTCTCTGCTTCTTCCTTCTGTTAACTCTTTTACATGCTCTTTTTCTGCCTTCTGTTTTCTCTGCTTCTTCCTTCTGTTTACACTGTTTCTTCCTCTCTGCTTCTTCCTTCTGTTTACTCTGTTCCTTCTTTTTTGCTTCTTCCTTCTGTTTATTCTGTTGCTTCCTCTCTGCTTCTTCCTTCTGTTTACTCTGTTCTTTCTTTTTTGCTTCTTCCTTCTGTTTATTCTTTTGCTTCCTTTCTGCTTCTTCCTTCTGTTTACTCTGATCCTTCTTTTTTGCTTCTTCTGTTTATTCTGTTGCTTCCTCTCTGCTTCTTCCTTCTGTTTACTCTGTTCCTTCTTTTTGCTTCTTCCTTCTGTTTACTCTGTTCCTTCCTCTCTGCTTCTTCCTTCTGTTAACTCTTTTACGTGCATTTTTTTTCTGCCTTCTGTTTTCTCTGCTTCTTTCTTCTGTTTACTCTGTTCCTTCTTTTTTGCTTCTTCCTTCTGTTTGCTCTGCTCTGCTCCTTCCTCTCTGCTTCTTTCTTCTGTTTACTCAGTTGTTTCTTTTTTGCTTCTTCCTTCTATTTATTTTGTTGCTTCCTCTCTGCTTCTTCCTTCTGTTAACTCTTTTACGTGCTCTTTTTCTGCCTTCTGTTTTCTCTGCTTCTTCCTTCAGTTTACTCATTTCCTTCCTCTCTGCATCTTCCTTCTGTTTATTCTGTTGCTTCCTCTCTGCTTCTTCCTTCTGTTTGCTCTGTTCCTTCCTCTCTGCTTCTTCCTTCTGTTTACTCTGTCCCTTCCTCTTTGTCTCTTCCTTCTGTTAGCTCTGTTGCTTCCTCTGTTTCTTCCTTCAGTTTACTCACTTCCTTCCTCTCTGCATCTTCCTTCTGTTTGCTCTGTTCCTTCCTCTTTGTCTCTTCCTTCTGTTTACTCTGTTGAAGTCAACAAAACAATAAAGCTAGCTCACCACCTTCCAGGTGCACGGGAACTCCGTCCTGATGAGACAATACATAGCAGAGAAAAAAGAGGTCTTTGATAAAGATCGCTCTTGCAATCAAAACGCGTCACCTGCTGTTTCTGTGTGCACATGGTGTATTTAATTGATTAAATAAATTTTGAAGATTTTATCTAAGGAGCTGGAACAAAGACCTTTACTCTGTTGCTTCATCTCTGCATCTTCCTAGACCGAGCATGCACAGTTTCTCAACAGAGCATTACAGCAGCAGTGAATGGGAGGATCTAGAGGATAAGCTGCGCATGCTCGACCAGAGCTGAGGACGGTAAGCCGAGCATGCGCAGTGTTTCTACAGAGCATAATAGCAGCAGTGATGGGAGGGGGAGATGTGCATGCTCAGCCAGAGTTGAGGACGGTAAACTGAGCATGCGCAGTTTCTCTACAGATCATTTTAGCAGCAGTAAATAGGGAGAAACTTGAAGAGGTGCTGCACATACAGACCTGGGGCAGGAGGCAGAGCATGTGCAGTTTGTCTACAGAGTATTGCAGCAGCAGAGAATGAGAGAATCTAGAGGAGGGAGTGTGCATGCTCGACTAGCCCTAAGGATGGTCAGCTGAGCATGCGCAGTTTCTCTACAAATTACAGCAGCAGTGAATGGGAGGATCTAGAGAAGGAGATGCGCATGCTCGGCCAGAGATAAGCACGGTAAGCCGAGCATGCGCAATATCTCAACTGAACTACAATACAGTGAATGATTAACAATTACCAGAGGATATGTTCATTACCAGCAGAGGGTGATGGGACCTTGGGGAGGGCGTTATTTGGGGGTGACTGCTGAGACATGGCACTCTTTGGAAAATGAGGTGTAGTTGGAAACATGGATGATTCTAAGTTTGCGGCACGCTGAGCCTCCATTGTGATTCTGGGAATACCCCTTTAATGATCCAGGCACAGTGTTTGGTGGTGACCATAGTGCCCCGGGCACAGCCTGTATACAGAGGGACCCCGGGCACAGCCTGTATACGGATGGGCCCCGGGCACGGCCTGTATACAGAGGGGCCCCGGGCACGGCCTGTATACAGAGGGACCCCGGGCACAGCCTGTATACAGAGGGTTCCCGGGCACGGCCTGTATACAGAGGGGCCCCGGGCAGAGCCTGTATACAGAGGGGCCCCGGGCACGGCCTGTATACAGAGGGACCCCGGGCACGGCCTGTATACAGAGGGGCCCCGGGCACGGCCTGTATACAGAGGCGCCCCGGGCACGGCCTGTATACAGAGGGGCCCCGGGCACGGCCTGTATACGGAGGGGCCCCGGGCACGGCCTGTATACAGAGGGACCCCGGGCACAGCCTGTATACGGAGGGGCCCCGGGCACGGCCTGTATACAGAGGGGTCCCGGGCACGGCCTGTATACAGAGGGGCCCCGGGCACGGCCTGTATACAGAGGGACCCCGGGCACGGCCTGTATACAGAGGGGCCCCGGGCACGGCCTGTATACAGAGGCGCCCCGGGCACGGCCTGTATACAGAGGGGCCCCGGGCACGGCCTGTATACGGAGGGGCCCCGGGCACGGCCTGTATACGGAGGGGCCCCGGGCACGGCCTGTATACGGAGGGGCCCCGGGCACGGCCTGTATACAGAGGGGCCCCGGGCACGGCCTGTATACAGAGGGGGAACACTGCGCAGTGACATTACTTAGTGATTCATTTCATCACAGTTTTCTAGAACTCTGCTTGCTGTCAGTGAGGAGATCACTTGTTTACATTCGGAAGCTAAAGATTATCTGCCGTTTCTCGCTTCTCACAGCTGAGGGTCTGTCACACAATCATCTGCGACTTATTACTAAGTCTTTTGTCCTGATAGTTTGTCACAATGTATCAGTGCAGGTCAGGACTGACAATTGACAACTGCAGGGGAAGTGTTAGTTTTGAGACGGTTGTCAGTATTTTGCATCAGTCTTTGTAGCCTAAACCAGGAGTGGAATTTCCAGAGAAAACTATCACTAAAGATTGACGCCGGCTCGGTGCTTAGGAGCCATCCTGCCCTTGGGAAAAACACAGATGTGTGAATAAAGCCCAGCGATGTCTCCATTCACTGACAGCTGGCAGATTCTGCATGTTTCCCCAGGGGCTCTGCAGCAGGAGGTAGCTGCTCACAGTGTGTGTGACAGTGGCTTCACCCTCCTCATGTTCCGCAGTGTGATCCCCCACGGTCCGTGCAGGTGTTTATCTCCTCGCACCCTTGCGCTGAGACTCGGCCCATCAACACCTGGCCAACAGCTCGTGTCCCAGTCCTGGCTGCAGAATAACAGCAGATCATAGCTGGGGCCCATGTCTACATGGGGGACCTAAATCATCAGCAGGACCCCTTCCCCCGACCTGCACATCTCTGCAGTGTAGACGGCGCCATGTTCTGCACCCAGATTCCACTAGTCCAGCACCACAGTGGTCAGCTACAGATGTGGGATACTGTCTCTGGTGGACCACGGTCCTATCTCCTGGGTCCCAGTGGCCCAGTGCACTATTGTCCAGCTCACGGTGACTTATCGTATTTCCACTGCAAAAAGCCCCAAACCCTGAAAATTGTTAATAGATGGCCCCACGGTAGGTGAAAGAGGCAGAAGGAGCACATAGAGAAGAAGCTGTGCAATCAGACCTGAGGGCGGTAAGCCGCGCATGCGCAGTGTCTCTACAGAGCATTATAGCTGCAGCAGTGATGGGAGAAGGAGGAGATGCGCATGTGTGGCACCCCAGGAGTTCGGGTACCACAGTAGAGCTGCTTTCCTCTCCGGGAGGGTAGTGCTATGCCTGGAAACAAGAGGGATATCTTTGGCAGGTAACCTCACACACACAACACCTTCTGAATCCAGGCCAGGAGGGGGAGCTCAAAACCCGGTTTTAGGGCAGCTTCCCTGGATAAACATCCTGGTCTGGAGGAGGAGTCAGTTTTAGTCTGGAGCAGGCAGGAAAGGAGCAGAGGAGAGATTGAGGGCTCAAGGAGGTGACGATTAGGCCCCTAAGAGCCAGAGCGCAGAAACTGGGCATCGGAAACCCAAGGTTGTGAATAGCTGCAAGGTCTACAGCAGAGCCGGAGGGCATAGGACTATAAGTATACTGCCCATACCATACCTGAGGCAAAGCAGCAGATAGAGCCTGGAGTCACCGTGTCAGAGACCCCCCAAGAGGACAGTAAGCCGAGCATGCGGAGGAGATGTGCATGCTCGGTCAGAGCTGAGGGTGGTAAACGGCGCATGTGCAGTTTCTCTAAAGAGCATTATAGTAGCAGTGATAGGAGAAGGAGGAGATGTGCATGCTCGGCCAGAACTGAGGGCGGTAAACCGAGCATGTGTAGTTTCTCTACAGAGCGTTATAGTAGCAGTGATAGGAGGAGGAGATGCAGATGCTCGGCCAGAACTGAGGGCAGTAGGGGCATGCGCAGTCTCTCTAAAGAGCATTATAGCAGCAGTGATGGGAGGAGATGTGCATGCTCGGCCAGAGCTGAGGGTGGTAAACCGCACATGTGCAGTTTCTCTAAAGACCATTATAGTAGCAGTGATAGCAGTGATCACATCAGCGCAAGTAGGAAAGACTTACGGACCTCACCTAGGAGAAAGATCTACCATTGCCTCTATGCCGGCCGGACCACATCACCACCGTGCCTGTTATCCTGGACTGAGGACTGCTTCTACCAGTAAACCAGGTAAAGGCTTTACAACTCTGTGTCCTCCACTTATTTACCGGCAACCCACCAGCCTTGCCATACACCTTGGAAGCCCTGGAGACCCCGCTTCACCTGTGGGAAGCGTCACCATCTTGCAACAACATCACCCCAGAGGACCCCTTTAAGCAGCGTCGGTCCTTCTGACTGAGAGCCACAGGTGGCATCACGAATAGACTTTATTACCAAATTCCCTTTAAAGACTTTTCCTTTTTTTTTGAGTGCCCAGGGCCACGGACCGGGTTTCAGCCACCGTGACATCCCCTTTAAGAGCGACCGGACCCGGTACCGAGTATCTTCATTGCCCTGGCGGGTGACTCACATGCTCGACCAGAGCTAAGCACGGTAAGCCGAGCATGAGCAATTTCTCAATAGAACACTAGCGTTTTCTGCAATCCATCACAATGCGTCGTTTTGCAGAAAAAACGCATCCTGCAAAAGTGCTTGCAGGATGCCTTTTTTCCCCATAGACTTGCATTGACGACGCATTTGCGACGGATTGCCACACGTCGCATCCGTCGAGCGACGGATGCGTCGTGCTTTGGCGGACCGTCGGGAGCAAAAAACGCTACATGTAACGTTTTTTGCTCCTGACGGACGGCTTTTTCCGACCTCGCATGCGCGGCCGGAACTCCGCCCCCACCTCCCCGCACCTTACAATGGGGCAGCGGATGCGCCGGAGAACTGCATCCGCTGCCTCCTTTGTGCAATGCGTTAAACGCTAGCGTCGGAATCTCTGCCCGACACATTGCGACGGGGAGATACCGACGCTAGTGTGAAAGAAGCCTTAGAGGTTAGAGAAGGGGCTGCACATGCTCCACCGTCACAGTAACAATTACCAGAGGATATGTTCATTATCTGCAGAGGGTGATGGGACCTTGTGGAGGGCGTTATTTGGGGGTGACTGCTGAGACATGGCACTCTTTGGAAAATGAGGTGTACTTGGAAACATGGATGATTCTAAGTTTGCGGCACGCTGAGCCTCCATTGTGATTCTGGGAATACCCCTTTAATGATCCAGGCACAGTGTTTGGTGGTGACCATAGTGTCCAGTCCATGGTGCCCAGTAAGGTTGATATAGTTCCTGGTGATCATCTGGTGTCCTGCAGTATAACGCCATATGGTGTAACCTGTGTTGTCGCAGTGTTATTGAATACAGACCGTCATTGGTGAAGGACATGTGTGAGAGGTGCCAGGTGAGCAGAGGTTCCGGATTATCAGACTGATAGGAGTAATGTCTTCAGTTTGCCCATCTTCTCCCTCTATACCGACTACACAATAACGACTCCTCCTCTGGTTAATGAGGACGTCTGAGAAATGGCCAGATCACCAGGCCTCGCCGGCTCACGGCCGCCCGTCTCATCACCTCCTCTCCAACTTTCGATATTGACATTTCTGACAATGAGCCGAGAACAACTCCAGATATTTGGATATTTCCAGCAATGAAAACTACATATGTCCTGTCAGAAAAGCTTCCTTATCTTCTAACCAAAGTTGTTCTTATTCCTGCCAAGTTGTGCTCCTCCAGCAGATCTTGGTCTCCCCGGTGCCACGTGACTATTTGGACTCTCGCGGCCATTGAACCCGTTGGGTATCACTTGATGCCCATAAACTTCCACTGATTTCACAACTGGAAATAATATCCCAGGTCCAGCAGAGGCCGGGGCCCCTCGGCATATAGAGGGATAGAAACACATCAAGTGCAAATTAATCTTGAAGGGAATATTGAGGATTTTGGCGGCGCACAGCGACAGCTGAGACGCGTGATTATAGCAGCCGAGCGCAGAGTGTTTCCAATTAATGACTAATTAAATCAGGGAAGCCGTTTAGTCACAGCTCCCCGGGTTGCGTCCTTCCTCTCGGCCGCTGCATTCCTCCTCTCTATTATCATGGTTCAGATCTGGTCCCAGATACACGATCAGCCGCGGAGATGTCATTTAATCGTACGTCAATATTTTCCTTCCATTATCCGCCGTGTTGCTTAATTCAATTGAAGTGTCTACATTTCTCTGTCCTGTTTGGTTGCACAGATGAGATATTTTTGAAGTCAAGGTCGCACCAGTTCTATTTTCCTCGGTTGTTTGCTTTCCTCACTTCTGTGGACGATGGGAAAGATGGAGCTAATCGGGAATCTATCAAAGCGTAAAACATTCACCCAAAGGTCAGAAGCCTTCAACTACTCCACCAAGGCCAACGATGACCCGTGACCAATCACAGAGGAGAAAGGCCAGCCTGGCGTGTACAGGTCAACATGGAGAGTTCGCTCCTCATGGCTCAAGATGACCTTGTTGATAATTACGATGGTGGACACATCTATGGTTCTAGCAGAAGATCTGGTGATCCAGACTTTTGTCTGGTTTTACCTCGGTATATCTGGAGACTCCAGAATCTTCATCTGTTACCCACTGATAAAGATCTGCAGAACGAATTTTCTTTTTCTTGCTTCCTGATGGTCTGCTACATATATCTGAGGATATGAGCATTTCTCTTTCTTAACATCTGACCTAGTCCCTTCTATTTGAAAATCTAGACTTTGATCTCCGTATCTGAGGATTTGACTTAGTTGTATCTTTCTATAGATGTAATTTTCGTTTTTCTTTCCCAAATGTAAAATCTTGCATTTCACCCTTTTAAATATCATTATGTTAGTCACCGCCCATTGTTCAAGCTTAACTTGATCCTTCTGAATCCTTTCTTTGTCTTCTCTAGTGTTCGCTATCCCTCCTAGCTTTGCATCATCTGCAAATTTGATTAGTTTACCATTAGTTCCCTTATCTAGATCATTAATAAAAATGTTGAACAACACTGGGACCAGGACAGAGCCTTGTGATTTTCCATTTGGATGTGCAACTATTTATTACCACCCTTTGAGCACGATCACTGAGCTAGATATGAATTCACCTAACCGTAGCCTTGTCAATCCCATACTTGGTCATTTATTCAGTGAGGATAGTATGAAATACTTTATCAAATGCTTTGCTGAAGTTGAGATATTATATCTACCGCATTTCCCTGATCCACCCAGTCAGGGATTCCATCATAGAAGGAAATTAGATTAGTCTGATATGACTTGTTTGCTACAAACCCATGCTGGCTCTGGTTAATTACTGTATTCTTATCCAAGTACTTACATACATGCTGTGTAATAATTTGTTCAAAGATCTTTCTTGGTATAGAAGTAAGGCTCACTGGCCTGTAATTTACTGGCTTCGTTTTTCCTTTTTTGAAGAGAGGGACAACATTTGTCCTTCTCCCATCTTCTGGGACTTATCCTGTTTTCCAGGATTTTTCAATGATTCTGTATAGTGGTTTTGCAATTTCTTCTACTAACTCTTTCAGTACCCTAGGATGCAAATTGTCTCTTCAGAGAGGAAGAGAACTAGAAATCTAGTGCCACCTATTGGAAGTAGCAATCCTAACAGTCAATGTCAACCCTTAAGGAGCCTTGTCACATGACTTAAGATAAAAGCCAAACCAGAATCTCAATTTGCAGACACTGTGTTTCGATACACGTTGTCTGCAAACTGAGATTCTGGTTTGGCTTTTATCCTAAGTCATGTGACAAGGCTCCTTAAAGGGTTGACATTGACTGTTAGGATTGCTACTTCCAATAGGTGGCACTAGATTTCTAGGTCTCTTCCTCTCTGAAGAGACAATTTGCATATATCCCAGAGGAGCATTGCGGCTTTAAGTCTCCTCATCACGACATGCTTAACATGTCACTCTTCGCAAGGAGAAATTATACTTCTTCGTACCCTAGGATGTAATTCATCTGGACCAGGAGATATAATTTCATTTAAATTAGCTCAGTGTTCCCTCACCATCTCTCTGTTTATGGATATTGTGGATTCTTTTATTGCTTCGATGGCCCGTAAAGATCAGTTGGCTTTGAGTTTGCTTTCTTAGAGAACATAGATGCAAAAAAGGAATCTAAAAGTTTGACCTTCTTAACATCATCAAAACACTGCCCCCTATATACAAGAATATAAGTACTAAAATACTGCTCCTATATACAAGAACTAGCTGAAGAGCCCGGCGTTGCCTGGGCATAGTAAATATCTGTGGTTAGTTATAGCACGTCACTTCTCTTATTTTCCCATTACGCCTCTCATTTTCCCAATCACATCTTTAATTTTCCCCCTCACATCTCTCATTTTCTCCCTCACACCTCTCATTTTCTCCCCCACACCTCTCATTTTCTCCCTCACTCCTCTCATTCCCGCCTAACACTTGTCATTTCGACCTCACATCTGTCATTTTCCGATCACTACACTATTTTCCCTCACTCCTCTCATTTTGCACTCACACCTTTTCATTTTCACCTCACACCTCTCATTTTCACCTCAGTATATACATGTTTGTCATCTCCCTTATATATAGTATACACCTGTATGTCATCTCCTGTATATAGTATATACCTGTATGTCATCTCCCCTGTATATAGTATATGCCTGCTGTGTGTCATCTCCCCTGTATATAGTATATACCTGTATGTCATCTCCTCCTATATATACTATATACCTGTATGTCATCTCCTCCTGTATATAGTATATACCTGTATGTCATCTCCTCCTATATATAGTATATACCTGTATGTCATCTCCTTCTATATATAGTATATACCTGTATGTCATCTCCTCCTGTATATAGTATATACCTGTGTGTCATCTCCCCTGTATATAGTATACATCTGTGTGTCATCTCCTCCTGTATATAGTATATACCTGTATGTCATCTTCTATATATAGCATATACCTGTATGTCATCTCCTCCTGTATATAGTATATACCTGTATGTCATCTCCTCCTGTATATAGTATGTACCTGTATGTCATCTCCTCCTCTATATAGTATATACCTGTGTGTCATCTCTCCTATATATAGTATATATCTGTGTGTCATCTCCCCTGTATATAGTATATACCTGTGTGATCTCCTGTATTAGACCTCGTTAACACGTTATTTGCTCAGTATTTTTACCTCAGTATTTGTAAGATAAATTGGCAGCCTGATAAATCCCCAGCCAACAGGAAGCCCTCCCCCTGGCAGTATATATTAGCTCCCACATACACATAATAGACAGGTCATGTGACTGACAGCTGCCGTATTTCCTATATGGTACATTTGTTGTAGTTTGTCTGCTTATTAATCAGATTTTTATTTTTAAAGGATAATACCAGACTTGTGTGTGTTTTAGGGCGAGTTTCGTTTGTCAAGTTGTGTGTGTTGAGTTGCGTGTGGCGACATGCATGTAGCGACTTTTGTGAGATGAGTTTTGTGTGGCAACATGCGTGTAGCAACTTTTTGTGTGTCGAGTTGCATGTGACAGGTTAGTGTAGCAAGTTGTGTGCAGCAAGTTTTGCGCATGGCGAGTTTTGCGCGTGTTGAGTTTTATGTCTGGTGCCTTTTGAGTATGTGCAAGTTTTGTGTGAGGCAACTTTTGCATGTGTTGCAAATTTTGTGCATGTGGCAATTTTTCCGCGTGTGCAAGTTTTGCGTGTGGCGAGTTTTCCATGAGGTGAGTTTTGCACTTGTGGCGAGTTTTGCGTGAGCCTAGTTTTTGCATGTGGCAAGTTTTGCGCGTGGTGAGTTTTGAGCGGCGACTTTTGTGTTTCGACCTTTATGTGGCGAGGTTGGTGTATGTGTGGTGAAATGTGTGCTGAGGGTGGTATATGTGTTCAAGCACGTGGTAGTGTGTGGCGCATTTTGTGTGTGTGTTCATATCCCCGTGTGTGGTGAGTATCTCATGTCGGGGCCCCACTTTAGCAAGCGTACGGTATATACTCTTTGGCGCCATCACTCTCACTCTTTAAGTCCCCCTTGTTCACATCTGGCAGCTGTCAATTTGCCTCCAACACTTTTCCTTTCACTTTTCCCCATTATGTAGATAGGGGAAAAATAGTTTGGTGAATTGGAAAGCGCGGGGTTAAAATTTCACCTCACAACATAGCCTATGACGCTCTCGGGGTCCAGACGTGTGACTGTGCAAAATTTTGTGGCTGTAGCTGCGACGCCTCCAACACTTTTCCTTTCACTTTTTTCCCCATTATGTAGATAGGGGCAAAATTGTTTGGTGAATTGGAACGCGCAGGGTTAAAATTTCGTCTCACAACATAGCCTATGACGCTCTCAGGGTCCAGACGTGTGACTGTGCAAAATTTTGTGGCTGTAGCTGCGACGGTGCAGATGCCAATCCCGGACATACACACACACATACACACACACACATTCAGCTTTATATAGTAGATATAACTACTATAATACAGCCCCTATGTACAAGAATATAACTAATATAATACTGCCCCTATGTACAAAAATATAACTACTATAATACTGCTCCTATGTGCAAGAATATAACTACTATAATACTGCTCCTATGTACAAGAATATAACTACAATATTACGGCCCCCTATGTACAAGAATATAACTACTATAATACTGCCCGTATGTACAAGAATATAACTACTATAATACTGCTCCTATGTACAAGAATATAATACTACCTATATGCACAAGAATATAACTAATATAATACTGCCCCTATGTACAAGAATGTAACTACTATAATACTGCTCCTATGTACAAGAATATAACTACTATAATACTGCCCCTATATACAAGAATATAACTAATATAATACTGCTCCCTATGTACAAGAATATAACTACTATAATACTGCCCCCTATGTACAAGAATATAACTACTATAATACTGCCCCCTATGTACAAGAATATAACTACTATAATACTGCCCCTATGTACAGAATATAACTAATATAATACTGCTCCTATGTATAAGAATATAACTACTATAATACTGCTCCTATCTACAAGAACATAACTGCCATAATACTGCTCTTATGTACAAGAATATAACTACTATAATACTGCTCCTATGTACAAGAATATAACTACTATAATACTGCCCCTATGTACAGGAATATAACTGCTATAATAGTGCCTCCTATATTCAAGAATATAACTACTATAATACTGCTCCTATGAACAAGAATATAACTACTATAATACTGCCCCTATATACAAGAATATAACTAATATAATACTGCTCCCTATGTACAAGAATATAACTACTATAATACTGCCCCCTATGTACAAGAATATAACTACTATAATACTGCTCCTATGTACAAGAATATAACTACTATAATACTGCCCCCTATGTACAGAATATAGCTAATATAATACTGCTCCTATGTATAAGAATATAACTACTATAATACTGCCCCTATATACAAGAATATAACTAATATAATACTGCTCCTATGTACAAGAATATAACTACTATAACACTGCTCCTATGTACACGAATATAACTACTATAATACTGCCCCTATGTACAAGAATATAACTACTATAATACTGCTCCCTATGTACCAGAATATAACTACTATAATACTGCTCCCTATGTACAAGAATATAACTACTATAATACTGCTCCTATGTACAAGAATATAACTACTATAATACTGCTCCCTATGTACAAGAATATAACTACTATAATACTGCTCCTATGTACAAGAATATAACTACTATAATACTGCTCCTATGTACAAGAATATAACTACTATTATTATTATTATTATTATTATCATTTATTGTTATAGCGCCATTTATTCCATGGCGCTTTACATGTGAGGAGGGGTATACATAATAAAAACAAGTACAATAATCTTAAACAATACAAGTCATAACTGGTACAGGAGGAGAGAGGACCCTGCCCGCGAGGGCTCACAATCTAGAAGAGATGGGTGAGGATACAGGAGGAGAGAGGACCCTGCCCGCGAGGGCTCACAATCTACAAGGGATGGGTGAGGATACAGTAGGAGAGAGGACCCTGCCCGCGAGGGCTCACAATCTACAAGGGATGGGTGAGGATACAGTAGTAGAGAGGACCCTGTCCGCGAAGGCTCACAATCTACAAGGGATGGGTGAGGATACAGTAGGTGAGAGGACCCTGCCCGCAAGGGCTCACAATCTACAAGGGATGGGTGAGGATACAGTAGGTAGGGTAGAGCTGGCCGTGCAGCGGTTTGGTCGATCAGTGATTACTGCAGGTTGTAGACTTGTCGGAAGAGGTGGGTCTTCAGGTTCTTTTTGAAGGTTTCGATGGTAGGCGAGAGTCTGATGTGTTGTGGTAGAGAGTTCCAGAGTAGGGGTGATACGCGATAGGAATCTTGTATACGATTGTGGGAAGAGGAGATAAGAGGGGAGTAGAGAAGGAGATCTTGTGAGGATCGGAGGTTGTGTGTAGGCAAGTACCGGGAGACGAGGCCACAGATGTATGGAGGAGACAGGTTGTGGATGGCTTTGTACGTCATGGTTAGGGTTTTGTACTGGAGTCTCTGGGTAATGGGGAGCCAGTGAAGGGAATGACAGAGGGGAGAGGCCGGGGAATAGCGGGGGGACAGGTGGATTAGTCGGGCAGCAGAGTTTAGAATAGATTGGAGGGGTGCGAGAGTGTTAGAGGGGAGGCCACAGAGCAGGAGGTTGCAGTAGTCAAGGCAGGAGATGATGAGGGCATGGACTAGGGTTTTTGCAGATTCATGGTTGAGGAATGAACGGATTCGTGAAATATTTTTGAGTTGAAGGCGGCAGGAAGTGGAAAGGGCTTGGATATGTGGTTTGAATGAGAGATCAGTGTCAACGATTACACCGAGGCAGCGAGCTTGTGGGACTGGGGAGAGTGGGCAGCCGTTTACTGTAATGGATAGGTTCGTTGGGGAGGTCGTGTGAGATGGGGGAAAGACAATGAATTCTGTTTTGTCCATGTTAAGTTTCAGAAATCTAGCGGAGAAGAAGGATGAAATAGTGGACAGACATTGAGGGATTCTGGTTAGTAGGGAGGTGATATCTGGTCCAGAGATGCAGATCTGTCATCAGCATAGAGGTGATACTGAAAACCGTGAGATTCTATGAGCTGTCCCAGGCCAAAGGTGTAAATGGAGAAGAGCAGGGGTCCTAGTACTGAACCTTGCAGGACTCCGACAGATAGAGGGCGAGGTGAGGAGGTGGTGTGTGAGTGGGAGACGCTGAATGTCCGGTCTACTATAATACTGCTCCTATGTACAGGAATATAACTACTATAATACAGCCCCTATGTACAGTAATATAACTACTATAATACTGCCCCTATGTACAAGAATATAACTACTATAATACTGCCCCTATGTACAAGAATATAACTACTATAATACTGCTCCTATGTACAAGAATATAACTACTATAATACTGCCCCTATGTACAAGAATATAACTACTATAATACTGCCCCCTATGTACAGGAATATAACTACTATAATACCGCCCCTATGTACAGGAATATTACTATAATACTGCTCCTATGTACAAGAATATAACTACTATAATACTGCCCCTATGTACAGGAATATAACTACTATAATACTGCTCCTATATACAAGAATATAACTACTATAATACTGCCCCTATGTACAGGAATATAACTACTATAATACCGCCCCTATGTACAGGAATATTACTATAATACTGCTCCTATGTACAAGAATATAACTTCTATAATACTGCCCCTATGTACAAGAATATAACTACTATAATACTGCCCCTATGTACAGGAATATAACTACTATAATACTGCTCCTATATACAAGAATATAACTACTATAATACTGCCCCTATGTACAAGAATATAACTACTATAATACTGCTCCAATGTACAAGAATATAACTACTATAATACTGCCCCTATGTACAAGAATATAACTACTACAATACTGCTCCTATGTACAAGAATATAACTACTATAATACTGCCCCTATGTACAAGAATATAACTGCTATAATACTGCTCCTATGTACAAGAATATAACTACTATAATACTGCTCCAATGTACAAGAATATAACTACTATAATACTGCCCCTATGTACAGGAATATAACTACTATAATACCGCCCCTATGTACAGGAATATTACTATAATACTGCTCCTATGTACAAGAATATAACTACTATAATACTGCCCCTATGTACAAGAATATAACTACTATAATACTGCCCCTATGTACAAGAATATAACTACTATAATACTGCTCCAATGTACAAGAATATAACTACTATAATACTGCTCCTATGTACAAGAATATAACTACTATAATACTGCTCCTATGTACAAGACTATAACTACTATAATACTGCTCCTATATACAAGAATATAACTACTATAATACTGCTCCTATGTACAAGAATATAACTACTATAATACTGCTCCAATGTACAAGAATATAACTACTATAATACTGCCCCTATGTACAGGAATATAACTACTATAATACCGCCCCTATGTACAGGAATATTACTATAATACTGCTCCTATGTACAAGAATATAACTACTATAATACTGCCCCTATGTACAAGAATATAACTACTACAATACTGCTCCTATGTACAAGAATATAACTACTATAATACTGCTCCTATATACAAGAATATAACTACTATAATACTGCTCCTATATACAAGAATATAACTACTATAATACTGCTCCTATGTACAAGAATATAACTACTATAATACTGCCCTCTATATACAAGAATATAACTACTATAATACTGCTCCTATGTACAAGAATATAACTACTATAATACTGCTCCTATGTACAAGAATATAACTACTATAATACTGCCCCTATGTACAAGAATATAACTACTATAATACTGCTCCTATGTACAAGAATATCACTACTATAATACTGCCCCTATGTACAAGAATATAACTACTATAATACTGCCCCTATGTACAGGAATATTACTATAATACTGCCCCTATGTACAAGAATATAACTGCTATAATACTGCTCCTATGTACAAGAATATAACTACTATAATACTGCTCCTATGTACAGAATATAACTACTATAATACTGCTCCTATGTACAAGAATATAACTACTATAATACTGCCCCCTATGTACAAGAATATAACTACTACAATACTGCTCCTATGTACAAGAATATAACTACTATAATACTGCTCCTATATACAAGAATATAACTACTATAATACTGCTCCTATATACAAGAATATAACTACTATAATACTGCTCCTATGTACAAGAATATAACTACTATAATACTGCTCCTATATACAAGAATATAATTACTATAATACTGCTCCTATGTACAAGAATATAACTACTATAATACTGCTCCTATGTACAGGAATATTACTATAATACTGCCCCTACAGATATTCCTGCGTTGCTGCGCGGTTTCCGTAGTGCCGCCTGTACCGTACACGGAGCTGGGATTTTCTCGTGTGATGGACGGGGATCGGATGTCATCATCACTATGGGGGGGGGGCAGTAACATTCCCTCTCTCTAATTACTAATTACACCAGGCGGGGGGAGTTTGGTGAAATGTGATCGAGGGGATTTGTGGGGCTGTGTGTGACAGCGGACAGCTGACCGGTGAGGGGCCGCTGCAGCTGCTCGCCTCTTGGCCGGCTTAGGTCACTTCTTAGGTATCACCATTTTAATGCATTTTTGTTTATTCAATCATTTTAGATATGAAGGTTGGTAATCTCAGGAAGGTTTGTGGGGAGGGGGCCGGACTCGCATGGACAGGTGTCCGGAGATGAGGGGCACCAGCTGCATGGGGTCTTAATGCAAATTAAAATCAATTAACCCCTCATCTGCCTCCTCCTGTGCCATTCACAGATACAGCAGAACTGACAGTTTGGATGGAAAATACAAGATACATTGATTGTGTCTCTAGAATCCGATATTTAAAGGGCCAGTCCATTTTTCTGCAAGTGAATATGAATCTAAATATTCTAAGTTCTACCTCACACATACATTTTCCATATCTCTGCTTGCTGTCAGTGCACGGACCCAACGCTCCAACCTGTTTGGATAATGAATGATCAGCAGCTCGCTCCCAACCACGTGAAAGCCCAGATGAAATCAGATAAAACTATTTCTATGTCATGACTGCTCCCGACAGATCCCACGGTGTCCTCAGGAACATGGTCGTGAGTGGACAGATTGGGATCTGCAGCTCCCCTCCTCGGGACTCTGCTCCTTCCACGGTGTAGATATTCGGCTGCCTTTTTTTACTATATGAAAAAATTATGAATAAAAATGTGATTCCGCCATTGTTTATTTAGGATACATTTTTATGGCGTTTTTTTTAAATAACCTGGTAACGTGATTACACCGATACCTAACATAGGGATTTCTTTTCTATTATGTTTGTGTTTTTAAAAAAATTTAAAAATTTTGGAAAAAAGTGTGTACGTTTTATTTTTCCGTGGATGGAGCAGCGTGAGGGCAAAGTGCAAGGCAAAGGCAGTGATGGCTTCTGTCATTGTCCCTAAAGGTCTCGGACTGATCATCTAATTGTTCAAAGCTGGCACATCCTCACAGGTTAATAATCAGGCTCAGGAAAACGATGAGGATAGTAAACGGGCGCAGGATGAGGCAGAGGAACTTTGGTCGGGTGGGTATTCAGGTAAAGGACCAGGTAGGGGAACTTTTTGGGTCACTCGGGTGAAGGACCAGTCAGAGGAACTTTTTGGGGGTCAGTACTCAGGTGAAGAACCAAGCAGTGAAACTTTGGTTGGGTCAGTATATGGGCGAAGGACAATTAATAATAATCTTTATTTTTATATAACGCTAACATATTCCGCAGCGCTTTACAGTTTGCACACATTATCGTCGCTGTCCCCATTGGGGCTCACAATCTAAATTCCCTATCAGTATGTCTTTGGAATGTGGGAGGAAACCGGAGAACCCGGAGGAAACCCACCAAACACGGAGAGAACATACAAACTCTTTGCAGATGTTGTCCTTAGTAGGGTTTGAACCCAGGACTCCAGCGCTGCAAGGCTGCTGTGCTAACCACTGCGCCACCGTGCTGCCCTAATTCAGAGAAACTTTGGTAGGGTCAGTACTCAGGCAATGGATCAGGCGGATATACTTTGGTTGAATAAGTGCTCAGGCACAGGACCAAACAGAGAAACTTTGGTAGGGTCACTACTCAAGCAAAGGACCAGGTTGAGGAACTTTGGATCAGGACTAGTGATGAGCGAATATACTCGGTACTTGAGATTTCCTGAGCATGCTCGGGTGTCCTCTGAGTATTTGTAAGTACTCGGAGATTTAGTTTTCAGCGATGCAGCTGAATGATTTTCATCTGTTAGCCAGCATAAGTACATGTGGGGGTTTCCTGGTTGCTAGGGAATCTCCACATGTACTTATGCTGGCTAACAGATGTAAATCATTCAGCTGCGTCGCTGAAAACTAAATCTCCGAGCACTAAAATATACTTGAAGGACACCCGAGCGTGCTCGGGAAATCTCAAGTACCGAGTATATTCGCTCATCACTAATCAGTACTCATGCTCACAAGGAGGCAGAGGAACTTTGGTTGGGTCAGTACTCAGGCGAAGAACCAGTCAGAGGAACTTTGGATCAGGACTCATGCTCAAAAAGAGGCTGAGGAACTTTGGATGGGTCAGTACTCAGGGTCAGTACTCAGGCGAAGGACCAGGCAGAGGAACTTTGGATCACGAATCATGACCAGGAAGAGGCAGATGAACTTTGGTTGGGTCAGTACTCAGGCGAAGGACCAGGAAGAGGAACTTTGGTACGGTCAGTACTCAGGGTCAGTACTCAGGCGAAGGACCAAGCAGAGGAACTTTGGTACGGTCAGTACTCAGGGTCAGTACTCAGGCGAAGGACCAGGCAGAGGAACTTTGGATCAGGAATCATGACCAGGAAGAGGCAGATGAACTTTGGTTGGGTCAGTATTCAGGCAAATTTCCAGGTAGAGGAACCTTAGTTTGGTCAGAACTCAGGCATAGGACAAGACACAAGAACTTTGTTGAGGTCAGTACTCAGTGTCTGGTTAAAGCAGATAACATTTGAGCAGGCCGAGGCTACATCCACACAACAGTATTTTCAGTTCGAGTGCTGTCCATGACATAAACCGACCTCGATGAATGTTCGTATGACAATAATCGCAGTGTGCACCAGTCCTCTCCATAGTTCGAATGTGGATCATCCGTATAGTATCTGATACTGATAGATTCATTGTCATTATTAACATCATAACTGTGTCTGGTCTTGTAATTTTATTCATTGCTGATGTCTAAAAGTGAATGATATTATAATACAGATGATAATTATATAATTTATCTGGATGAAAATATTTTTAATACATTTTTTTTCAATGCACAATCCCCAGGTTCTGGTATAGAAATGAGAAGTTTTGTAGGGTCCATATTCCAGGTCAGGTCCATCCAAATGGAGTTTGCTTGGGTCCATATTCTGGCTCGGTTGGATGAAGTTGGTTTCCATCCTTAGGTCTAAATTGATGTAGTTTGGTCAGGTCCATATTCTGGGACAGGATTTGATGAATAAAGTTTGGCCAGGTTCATATTTCATGGTGGATTCTGGCAGATTAAATTTTGTCATGTTCATACTCCAGGTCTGGTGCAGTTGGAGGAGGTTTGGTCGGGTCCATATTCCAGGTCAAGTCCTGGCAGATAAAGTTTGGTCGGTTCCATTCTCCAGGTCAGGTGCTGGTGGATGAATTTTGGTTGGGACCAGTTGGATGAATTATGTTCTGGATCATATTACAGGTTGGGTCCAAGTGGATGATGTTTTGTCAGGTCCATATTCCATGTGAGTTCCAGGTGGATGAAGTTTGGTTAGGTCCAGTTGGATGAAGTTATGGTTGGGTTCATATCCCAGCTCGGGTAAAGGTGGATGAAGTTTGATCAGGTCCAGTTGGATGAAGTTATAGTTGGGTCCATATTCCAGGTCAGATCCAGGTAGATGAGGGCTATCGGATACATATTCCAGGTTGGGTCCTAGCAGATTATGTTTGATCGGGTCCTTACTCCAGGTTGGATGCAGATGGATGAAGTTTCACATTTGGGAGTGTGAACTCCGCATGTGGGTCGTATTGTGGTATTAATCCCTAATTATCACCTTTCTGACGCCGCTTGGCCTTGGTGATTGGCAGGAGAGACATCATCGGTTCCTCAGGAGAGGATTGTTTTCCACAGTAAAAACAAATATATTCTCTAGTGAAACCAGAGACGAATCATGTAGAAGGCGAGCGCGGCGCTCCCCAATCCTCCCCGAAAGCCATCGGATAGAATGGAGACGAGCCGGGGACAGATTTACAGGCGCAGCAGTTTAATGAGACATTTCCCATAAACATGACTTGTCTTCACCTCTGCTCCTCCGGCTGCCCGCTGACATTTATGTGACAGCACATTGTGCCATCAGACACTTCCCACCTCTGCTCATCCAGAAGTGACAGATACGTGAGCTGCTGAGGAGCACGACCGGCGGCCGCACCCCGGACAATCGGGGACAGTACAGAACTGGCGTTATTTCTGGACCCTGTAGCATGGCTAAAGGGTTTGTAGTCGATGGGAGGTATGTGCCACATAAGTGCCTGGTTGCTGTAATGTAGCCCGGAGTATTCCTTTCTTGCACATAATCTTGTATATGTGTTTCAGGACCTGTGGTAATGTCAGACCACATGGCTAATCATGTGATGGGTTACTGGGTGGGGTTAGCTCTTTATAAGACTGGCTAATCCTTTACACAGCAGTTATGTGTGGAGGTGAAACCCTCCTGAGTGTGTTACGGCTTCAGGACTGAGCCGGATGAACTGGACACTTGTTTTTCTTTGCCTGAACCAAAGGCCCATTTTGCTTTCTGTTATTTGCCACATGGTTTATGAAGCAATAAACCCAGTGAACTTTAAAGGAACACGTCTCCTGAGTGTCAGCCGTCGCAGCTGAGTGAGTGAAATCCTTACAATTGGTGGTAGACGTGCGAGCAGCGTTCCCAGCGGAGACGTGAGTTTATTTTTGAATGTCCTGGGTCAAGGCTGTTGCAAGCCAGCAAGCATTGCCGGAGAAAATGGAGGACCTGCTGAAACAATTGGTCCAGATGCAGTCACAGCAGGAGAAAAGGCAGCAAGAGACCAACAGGCTGTTGATGCAGCAGATACAACAGAGCCAGCAGGAGCAACGGCAGCAGATGCAACAGAGCCAGCAGGAGCAACGGCAGCAGATGCAACAGAGCCAGCAGGAGCAACGGCAGCAGATACAACAGAGCCAGCAGTTACAACAGAGCCAGCAGCAGATACAGCAGAGTCAGCAGGAGCAACGGCAGCAGATGCAGCAGAGCCAGCAGGAGCATCAGCAGCAGATGCAGCTTCTGGCAACCGCCATCCAGGGCAAGGCGAGCGCCCCAACCCCAGGTTTGGCTGATGACACCCACGTCCGGAAGACGGTAAGACGCGCATTGCAGAAAATGACTCCCAGGGATGATGTTGAGGCCTTCCTGACGGTGTTTGAGAGGGTCGCTGAGAGGGAAAAACTTCCGCCAGAGCAGTGGGCAGAGGTACTTGCGCCATACCTGACGGGAGAACCCCAGAAGGCGTACTATGATTTGACCTTGCAGGATGCCAAAGAGTATCACAAATTGAAAGCCGAGATTCTCGCACGTTTGGGGGTGACACTGACTGTCAGGGCACAGCGAGTTCACTCCTGGGGCTATCACCGGGACAAACCACCTCGTTCCCAAATGTTTGATCTGTTGCACCTGGTCCAGAAATGGCTGCAGCCAGAGACCTCTGCGCCTGCACAGATGGTAGAACGGGTGATGATGGATCGGTTTGTCCATTCCCTCCCGAGGCCTATACAGTCTTGGGTTGCCCAGGGTGATCCCCAGAATGCCGACGAGCTGATCGGACTGGTTGAGAGATACCAAGGGTTGGAAGGCTCCTTCGGGAGGCAGCCCATGCCGTACTGGGGGTCCCAGAAGGCAGCTGAGTCCCAAAAAGGGGTGGTGCGTCCAAGGTCACAAAGGGCGGGGGAGGTGGTGCCCAAGGTCCCCACGGGTGATATTATTTGTTGGAGGTGCCACAAGCCAGGACATATAGCTGCCCGTTGTTCCCAAACCACTGAGCAGATGGACTGCAGCATGGGACGCCGTTGTTCATACTATGCGTATCCAGCCTGTAGTGTGAACTCTCCATCCAACGAGGGACCTCAAGCGTGTCCCGTAAAGGTGAACGGTCGAGCAGTAACGGCACTGTTAGACTCGGGGAGCCTAGTGACCCTGGTGAGGGCCACTTTTCCTCTCCACCTGCTCCCAGGAAAGAAGGTCGGAGTGCGGTGCATACATGGTGATGCAAAGGACTACCCTATGGCCAGGGTGGACATTGAAACGGCATGAGGCACTGAGTCCCACATAGTCGGCGTGGTTCAGGACTTGTTGCACCCTATAATTATTGGCCGGGATTTCTGTTTGTTTTGGGATTTGTGGGGAAATGGTTCTGAGCTCCCTGGCAGGGAACCAGTGAACCCTGGAAGGGTATCGCCACACCCAGAGGCAGACAGTTTTCCTTTTTGTGTTCTGGTTGGGGATGAGGAGGAAGTATCCCCTACATCTGACATTCTGGAGTTAGAAGTTACCGGTGAAAATTTTGGGACTGCCCAACATAGGGACCCCACTCTGAGGGAAGCCTTTAATAATGTCACAGTTATTGACGGGGTGGTACAGGAGCCGGGGGCAGACACAAGATTTCCCCATTTTCTGTTGAGGGGGGAGTTGTTGTACCGTGTCACGAAAATACGGGAGGAGTTGGTAGAGCAGTTGATAGTGCCGGGTCCGTATAGATGGAAAGTGTTGGACATGGCCCATTCACACATCTTGGGTGGACACCTGGGGGTGGAAAAAACGCAGGAACGGGTTGTGCAGAGGTTCTATTGGCCTGGGTGTCACCGGGAAATAGTGAACTATTGCAGGTCCTGCCCTACATGTCAGCTAACTGCTCCTACTCCTCATTTCCGGAACCCCCTTGTGCCACTGCCCATTATTGAGGTACCGTTCGAGAGAATTGCCATGGACTTGGTCGGTCCCTTACTTAAATCAGCTCGGGGCCATCAGTATATATTAGTCATCCTGGACTATGCCACACGCTATTCTGAGGCAATTCCCTTGAGAAATTCTTCCTCAAAAAGCATAGCCCGCGAGTTGGTCCATGTCTTTTCCCGGACAGGTCTGCCAAAGGAGATCCTGACTGACCAGGGTACACCTTTCATGAGCAAGGTGATGAGGGAGTTATGCAAAGCCCTGAAGATCTCCCAGTTGAGGACCTCGGTGTACCATCCCCAGTCAGATGGCCTTGTTGAGAGGTTTAACAAGACACTAAAGAGCATGCTGAGAAAAGCTATAGAGAAAGACGGTAGAGACTGGGATTGTCTCTTACCCTATCTGATGTTTTCCATTCGTGAAGTTCCACAGGCCTCCACAGGGTTCTCAACGTTTGAGCTTCTATATGGCTGACATCCACGAGGACTCCTGGATATAGCCAAGGAAACCTGGGAGGCCGAAGTCACACCCCACAGAAGCGTCATTGAGCATGTGGCCCTGATGCAGCAGAGGATTGCAAAGGTGATGCCTATCGTGAAAGAACACCTTCTCCAAGCACAAGAAGCTCAAGCCAGGGTCTACAACCGGTCTGCAAGAGTGAGGCAGTTCAATCCGGGAGACCGAGTTCTTGTGTTAGTTCCAACGGTGGAAAGCAAGTTCTTGGCCAAATGGCAAGGGCCATATGAGGTTGTCGAGAAACTTGGTGAGGTAAATTATAAAATTCACCAACCAGGAAGACGGAAACCATTCCAAGTTTACCATGTCAACCTCATCAAGCCATGGCAAGATAGAGAGCCGACAGCAACTCCATCATTGTTAAGCAACCCAGAAGGTGAGGTTGGAGCGGTTACTATAGCAGAGACGCTATCAAAGACCCAGAAACAGCAGTGCCGGGAGTTACTCCAGAAAAACAGGGACCTGTTTTCAGAATTGCCAGGATACACGAAGGTCATAGAGCACGAGGTCCTAACAGAGCCACATGTGCGGGTGAATGTGAAACCTTATCGTATTCCTGAGGCTCGTCGAGAAGTTATCTCCAAGGAAGTGGAGCGTATGTTGAGGCTTGGGGTCATTGAGGAATCCAAGAGCGGTTGGTCGAGCCCAATTGTCCTGGTCCCAAAACCTGATGGAGAGTGGAGGTTTTGCAACGACTATCGGAAGTTGAATGAAGTCTCCAAGTTCGACGCTTATCCCATGCCCCGTATTGATGAGCTCATCGAAAGGCTTGGGCACGCCAGATATATATCCACCTTGGATTTGACAAAGGGGTATTGGCAGATCCCCATGGCACAGGAAGCCAAGGAGAAGACGGCCTTTTCGACACCTGATGGATGCTTCCAATATGCCCGGATGCCGTTTGGCCTACAGGGAGCTCCGGCGACCTTCCAGAGGGCTATGGATAGAGTCCTTGCACCCCATAAGGCCTACGCTGCTGCGTACCTAGATGATATCGTCATCTTTAGCCCGGACTGGGAGAGTCATCTGGAGAAAGTCCAAGCGGTGTTGGATGCTATAAGAGAGGCCGGATTTACTATAAACCCGAAGAAGTGCGCCTTGGGTAAAGAAGAAGCTAAGTACCTTGGATACATAGTGGGTCATGGAGAAATAAAACCCCAAATCAATAAAGTGGAGGCAATCCAAACATGGCCAAAACCAGTTTCCAAGAAACAAGTTAAAGCCTTCCTGGGAATCGTGGGATATTACAGGAGGTTCATCCCAAACTTCGCCACGATGGCTGCGCCTCTGACTGACCTGCTAAAAGGGACAAAATCAGTAATGGTTAAGTGGTCCGAAGAAACAGAGTCAGCCTTCCAAGAAATGAAAAACGCTTTGTGTAAGCAACCCGTTCTGATGGCCCCAAACTTCAAGAAAGAGTTTATTCTTCAAACAGATGCCTCAGATGTTGGGGTGGGAGCAGTCCTTTCCCAAGAACTACATGGGGAGGAGCATCCTGTTCTCTATCTGAGTAGGAAGCAGTCCTCATCTGAAAAGAACTACTCAGTCGTTGAGAAGGAGTGCTTGGCCATAAAATGGGCAGTGGACACATTACGGTACTATCTGCTGGGACGTAAATTTAGACTGGTATCTGACCATGCCCCACTTAGGTGGATGAGAGAAACGAAAGGAAGAAATGCTAGAGTCACCCGTTGGTTCTTAGCCCTGCAGGACTTCAGTTTCCATGTGGAACATAGGGCCGGAAAGCTGCACGGTAATGCGGATGCCCTATCAAGAATCCCTTGTTTAGTGGGGGAAAGTGCCAAGCCCCACGGCTTTAGGCAGAGGGGGGAGGTATGTAGCATGGCTAAAGGGTTTGTAGTCGATGGGAGGTATGTGCCACATAAGTGCCTGGTTGCTGTAATGTAGCCCGGAGTATTCCTTTCTTGCACATAATCTTGTATATGTGTTTCAGGACCTGTGGTAATGTCAGACCACATGGCTAATCATGTGATGGGTTACTGGGTGGGGTTAGCTCTTTATAAGACTGGCTAATCCTTTACACAGCAGATATGTGTGGAGGTGAAACCCTCCTGAGTGTGTTACGGCTTCAGGACTGAGCCGGATGAACTGGACACTTGTTTTTCTTTGCCTGAACCAAAGGCCCATTTTGCTTTCTGTTATTTGCCACATGGTTTATGAAGCAATAAACCCAGTGAACTTTAAAGGAACACGTCTCCTGAGTGTCAGCCGTCGCAGCTGAGTGAGTGAAATCCTTACAACCCATAGTGCAGACATGAGAGAGTGCTGGGGAAGCAGTGAGGAGTGAAGGGCGCCCAAACAACAGCTGGAGAACCCCCATAACCAGAACAATAAGAGGGACAGCCAGAAAAGAAGCAACTGTCCTGTCCCCAGAACATTCACAATCGCACAGTCCCATCATTGCCCAAAGCAAAAGGCCTCATGAAATGGCGCCATATTGTCTTCTAGTACAGGGACCACATGGTCTGCTCTATTCCTGGAGATCCACAATCCTTCCAGGAAAGAAGGGAAGAGACGCCACCGATCCCCACTCTCTGCAGTAGAAGAACCTTGGCTCTATGGAACCTGTGCTCCTTACGACACTAGAAACCCATCAGCAAATTATTGCAAATGATGGCGGGCTTGCTACTTATTACTCCACGCTCCAACCTGCTGCTCCACGCTACTCTCTGCTGCTCCTCCTCACTACTCCATGCTCCTCCTCACTACCCCATGCTCCTCCTCAATACTCCACACTCCTCTCTGCTGCTCCATGCTCCTCCTTACTACTCCACACTCCTCTCTGCTGCTCCATGCTCCTCCTCACTACTCCACACTCCTCTCTGCTGCTCCATGCTCCTCCTCACTACTCCACACTCCTCTCTGCTGCTCCATGCTCCTCCTCACTACTCCACACTCCTCTCTGCTGCTCCATGCTCCTCCTCACTACTCCACACTCCTCTCTGCTGCTCCATGCTCCTCCTCACTACTCCACACTCCTCTCTGCTGCTCCATGCTCCTCCTCACTACTCCACACTCCTCTCTGCTGCTCCATGCTCCTCCTCACTACTCTACACTCCTCTCTGCTGCTCCATGCTCCTCCTCACTACTCCACACTCCTCTCTGCTGCTCCATGCTCCTCCTCACTACTCCACACTCCTCTCTGCTGCTCCATGCTCCTCCTCACTACTCCACACTCCTCTCTGCTGCTCCATGCTCCTCCTCACTACTCCACACTCCTCTCTGCTGCTCCATGCTCCTCCTCACTACTCCACACTCCTCTCTGCTGCTCCATGCTCCTCCTCACTACTCCACACTCCTCTCTGCTGCTCCATGCTCCTCCTCACTACTCCACACTCCTCTCTGCTGCTCCATGCTCCTCCTCACTACTCTACACTCCTCTCTGCTGCTCCATGCTCCTCCTCACTACTCCACACTCCTCTCTGCTGCTCCATGCTCCTCCTCACTACTCTACACTCCTCTCTGCTGCTCCATGCTCCTCCTCACTACTCCACACTCCTCTCTGCTGCTCCATGCTCCTCCTCACTACTCTACACTCCTCTCTGCTGCTCCATGCTCCTCCTCACTACTCTACACTCCTCTCTGCTGCTCCATGCTCCTCCTCACTACTCCACACTCCTCTCTGCTGCTCCATGCTCCTCCTCACTACTCTACACTCCTCTCTGCTGCTCCATGCTCCTCCTCACTACTCCACACTCCTCTCTGCTGCTCCATGCTCCTCCTCACTACTCTACACTCCTCTCTGCTGCTCCATGCTCCTCCTCACTACTCCACACTCCTCTCTGCTGCTCCATGCTCCTCCTCACTACTCCACACTCCTCTCTGCTGCTCCATGCTCCTCCTTACTACTCCACACTCCTCTCTGCTGGTCAATGCTCCTCTTCACTACGCCACGCTCCTCTCTGTTGCTCTATCTCGATGCCCCACGCTCCTCCTCGCTACTCCATCCTCCTCCCTGCTGCTCCATCTCCCTCCCCCAACCTCGCTACCCCACACTCTTTGTTGGTGCTCCATACTTCTCACTACTCCACACTCCTACTTGCTGCTCTCCGTGCTCCACCTCGCTGCCTCACTCTCCTACAAACTACCCCACGCTCCTCCTTGCTGCTGCATGTTCCTCCTCACTACTCCACTCTCCTCCATGCTCCTTCACACTGCTCTCTGCTCCTCCTCTCTGTCCCTCCCTTCAACTTGCTACTCCACCCTCCTCCTCGCAACTCTACGCTCCTCCTCACTACTCCACACTCTTTCTCACTATGCTATGCTCCTCCCTAGTCTACGCTCCTCCTCGCTACTCTTCACTACACTGTGCTCCTCCTTCGCTGCTACTCTGCGCTACTCGCTACTCTGTGCTCTTCTGTGAGGGGTAGCAGGGCTGACATATATTGCTCCATTGTGCCCTGGTTCCCTTTTCAGCATACTTTCTGCTTCACCCTCTGCACCGTCAGGATCCCATTGGGCTGCTGAAGTTCTCCCGGCGCTGTTACGCCTAAGGAGACAGAATCCAAGTTTAATTTAAAACAGACAACTTTACTGGTTTCTTCTCTCAGCACATCCATGTCTACTGCAGCATCAACATAGGGCTCCACACAGTTTACATCCTTCGCTTTCCCTGTGCTCTCCCCCATGTCCTTCGGCACGTTCCCAGCTTGTGCCGTCCGGTTCTGGACCGCAGCGTCCTCTCTGTTCAGCTTCACTACTCTTAGGTGTTCCCCTGCCTGTTTTAACCCAGACCTAAGGGGTTCTGCCCTCATAGTAAGCTGCCACACGATAGAGCCACCTGCGTTCCTGTGCTGCTGCAATTCCTGATCTCCTGGCCTTAGATGTCTGGGCTTCTAGCTTCCAACGTTACGGGCCCACTGTGTTGCCCTGGGCTCTAGAGCCCTGCAGGACTGCCTGAGATCTCTGGCCCTACTAAACTCCAACAAGGAAAACCTCCTATCTTATCCACAGCTGGCCCCTCCTATGTTAACTATTTACTATAGTAAGCTTCTATTCCTATCCTTCTACTATTTAATCCTAATGTGCCCCCTCTAGTGGGCTAACTTAGTACTACGCTTTCTCTAACATTCTATATACATATAGCATACAGGGCAAAACTATATACTGTATACAGCAGTACATTAAACAGCATTAATAATTATACTAAGTAATACAATCAACATTCACCAAAATGAAAACGGGCCATGCTTGGAGGCACAATACAGTCCCTGTATCCTCTCTACTCTGTGCTCCTACTCGCTGTTCTCAGCTTCTCTCTACTCCGCGCTGCTCCTCCCTACTCCGCGCTGCTCCTCCCTACTCTGCGCTCCTCCTCGCTATTCTGCATGCCTCCTCCCTACTCTGTGCTCCTCCTCCCTACTCTGCATGCCTCCTCCCTACTCTGTGCTCCTCCTCCCTACTCTGCATGCCTCCTCCCTGCTCCGCGCTGCTCTTCCCTACTCTGCATGCCTCCTCCCTGCTCCGCGCTGCTCCTCCCTACTCCGCGCTCCTCCTCCCTACTCCGCGCTCCTCGTCCCTACTCTGCGCTCCTCCTCGCTATTCTGCATGCCTCCTCCCTACTCTGTGCTCCTCCTCCCTACTCTGCATGCCTCCTCCCTGCTCCGCGCTGCTCCTCCCTACTCCGCGCTCCTCGTCCCTACTCCGCGCTCCTCGTCCCTACTCCACGCTCCTCGTCCCTACTCCGCGCTCCTCGTCCCTACTCCGCGCTCCTCGTCCCTACTCCGCGCTCCTCGTCCCTACTCTGCGCTCCTCCTCGCTATTCTGCATGCCTCCTCCCTACTCTGTGCTCCTCCTCCCTACTCTGCATGCCTCCTCCCTGCTCCGCGCTGCTCCTCCCTACTCCGCGCTCCTCGTCCTTACTCTGCGCTCCTCCTCGCTATTCTGCATGCCTCCTCCCTACTCTGTGCTCCTCCTCCCTACTCTGCATGCCTCCTCCCTGCTCCGCGCTGCTCCTCCCTACTCCGCGCTCCTCCTCCATACTCCGCGCTCCTCCTCCCTACTCCGCGCTCCTCCTCCCTACTCCGCGCTCCTCCTCCCTACTCTAGCCCTTTATTTCAGCAGTAATCTAACCTGACAGGTGCCCGCGTATCAGGCAGACAGATGTCATCCTCACTTAAAGGGCTAAACACCTATCACAATCTGCCAGAATTCCTTGCTCCATGTAATCAGTATATAGCGGTATATATCGGTGGCCCCGGCCTCTCCGATCAGCAATCTTCACAACCTCTCAGCGTTGAGGTCCGGACCTCTGGGCAGCTGACACGTTGCAGCTCTGAGTTTAGGAGACGTCTCGGGGCTGTTGATGGATCCCATCACATTAGTGGATCCTTCTGGGAATTGAGGTCATTACTATAGGAAGTGAGCAATGACGAGCACAATTATGTCCCTGACCCTCTGGCATGAGCACGAGGCCGGGTCACTCATTAATTAGCGCAGTCAGGCAATTAGGGGAAGTTATTACAAGTGCGCAGTCAGCGGAGGTCACCATGGGATGGCGGAGCTCATAGCTGGGATTCACAGCGTGGTGACAACATGGAGGGTCCGCACTGACAGACACACCACACTTCTATGGGGGGAGTGTAGCACTGCGCAAACACAGCTCATTATATCCTCACAATTGTAACCATTACACCCAGGACACATCATGTCACTCATCGCTGCTGCCCCATTACCAGCGCCATCGCCTCCTGTTAAAGGGACGGTTCAGCATTATCCAATAACAAACACGTGTATAGGAAATCACTCTGCAGCTCCGTAACAGACTTAGATGGGAATTCCTCAATGGCGTTTTGTATTTCCGCCTTTTCCACAATCACTAGAGCAATAAGCGCCAAAGTCACTAAGAGACGCGTGTAAGACGCGGAGCGCACTTCTGCCATCATTTACACCATTGTAGGGGATTGCTCAGGTCGTGCTTGGTCCCGTTCCTCCATGTATAACTGAGGCTGAGCTGCAGTAAAAAAATCCAAAACTTGGAACATTTTTGTGCCTTGTGCAATCAATGTGCAACTTTCTATCTGGAAATTGTGTGATGGATTCTTCCCTGTTTGTTCTCTATTTTCAAGGTTTCTACTTGTTGTCAGTGACCGGTCTTGATCTACGTCTGCTCATAGCTGAGGATTTGTGCTACTGCTGCTACAGATCCTCTCCTCCTTTGGCATCAAAGACCTTGCCCTGTCCTGGATCTCCTCATACCTTTCTGACCGCACATTTAGTGTTTCCCACTCCCACACTACCTCCTCATCCCGCCCTCTCTCTGTTGGAGTCCTTCAAGGCTCTGTCCTAGGGCCCCTACTTTTTTCCATCTATACTCTTGGCCTAGGACAACTCATAAGGTCCTATGGCTTCCAGTACCACCTGTATGCGGACGACACTCAGATTTACCTCTCTGGCCCATATGTCGCCTCTCTGCTGTCCAGAATCCCGAAGTGTCTATCAGCCATATCCTCCTTCTTCTCCTCTCGCTTCCTAAAACTCAATGTAGACAAAACCGAGCTTATCATCTTTCCTCCATCTCACGTATCCCCCCTACCTGACCTATCTATCATGGTAAACGGCATCACGCTCTCTCCCGCACCTGAAATTCGCTGCCTCGGGGTAACTCTCGACTCTGCCCTGTCCTTCAAACCGCACGTCCAAACTCTTGCCACCTCCTGTCGCCTCCAACTCAAAAATATTGCCAGAATCCGTTCCTTCCTCAGCCCACAATCTACTAAAACTCTTGTGCATGCTCTCATCATCTCCCGCCTTGACTACTGCAACACCCTCCTCTGTGGCCTCCACGCTAACCCTCTTGCACTGCTCCAGTCTGTCCTCAACTCTGCTGCCCGGCTAATCCACCTCTCTCCTCGCTACTCCCCTTCTTCTCCCCTCTGCAAATCCCTCCACTGGCTCCCAATTCCCCAACGAATCCAGTTCAAACTACTAACACTGATCTACAAAGCCATCCACAACCTGTCCCCTCCCTAAATCTCTGAACTAATCTCCCAATATCTTCCCTCACGTAATCTCCGATCCTCCCAAGACCTCCTACTCTCCTCCACACATATTCGTTCCTCACCCAACCGCCTCCAAGATTTCTCCCGAATATCCTCCATCCTCTGGCATTCCATGCCTCAACACGTCCGATTATCCACCACTCTCGGATCCTTCAGATGGAACCTGAAAACCCATCTCTTCTGGAAAGCCTACAGCCTGCAATAACCATTCTGCCGCCTCATCAGCACCCGAGCTGCCGCCTCACCACTACCAGAGCTGCCGCCTCATCACCACCAGAGCTGCCGCCTCACCACCACTCGAGCTGCCGCCTCACCACCACCAGAGCTGCCGCCTCACCACCACCCGAGCTGCCGCCTCACCACCAGAGCTGCCGACTCACCACCACCAGAGCTGCCGCCTCACCACCACCAGAGCTGCCGCCTCACCACCACCAGAGCTGCCGCCTCACCACCACCCGAGCTGCCGCCTCACCACCAGAGCTGCCGACTCACCACCACCAGAGCTGCCGCCTCACCACCACCAGAGCTGCCGCCTCACCACCACCAGAGCTGCCGCCTCACCAACCAGCCGAGCTGCCGCCTCACAACCAGAGCTGCCGCTTCACCACCAGAGCTGCCACATCCCCGACCTTCTGTCTCTTCCCCACTATCCCATAGAATGTAAGTCCGCAAGGACAGGGTCCTCTCCCCTCTCTACTAGTCTGTCATCGTAAATTTGTTTTCTGTAAATGATATCTATAATCCTGTATGTAACCCCTTCTCATGTACAGCACCATGGAATTAATGGTGCTATATAAATAAATAATAATAATTTGTTACAGTAGTTTTCAATTGAAAAAAGACTGATGGACGGGAACGAGCGCATCTAGAATGAACAGAAAATTATAAAAAAAAAGTGAATGTTACAATGTGTCAATGTTACACGATGAAACAAGCGTCCCTTGCCCCTCATGTCCCGGGCCCCCATGTCTCATATTGGTGCCCCTCATGTCCCTAGTCTCTGGTCCCAATGAACCTGACCCTCCATATTACTGGTTCCTGGCCCCCCATGTCTCTGGCCCCCATGACCCTGGCCCTCCATATTACTGGTTCCTGAACCCCATGTCCCTAGTTCCATGTCCCTGGCCCCCCATGTCTCATGTCCTGGCCCCCCATGTCCCTGGACCTCCATGTCACTGGTCCTTGACCCCATGTCACTGGACCCCCCATGTCTCATGTCGTGGCCCCAAATCATGCCGCATCCACATGCTGAACCACCTGGATTGTGTGGCCTTTTGTGAAACGATGGAAGATACCTAGGCACCATTATTTGTTGATTGTTCCCCTGTCCAAGACGAGAAACATATAAGGCTCTGGTAGAGTTTCTTATACCCCTCTATTCACAATGAAATAAATCTCCTGAGACGGATGGATCCTGCTCGATGGAGAGATGGCAGTCCAGATTAAACAGCTATAATGTGAAAGCCTCAGTTCCAGGATTTCAGGCTCAGCAGGATTGAACTTGCATCAGTAATGGGTTGTCCTTCTGGATATTCAGCTACAACAATCACAATTCTCCAATGTTCTTCTTTCAGCAGTGTCATTTGGTGGCACCATCACATGGATGGAGAGGTGATCACTGGTGGAATAGATTCTCCGTTTCCTAGGTTCTGGTCACCCTGTTACCCACAGAAGGTACCATCCAAAGTTGAGAGGGCGCAGACACGGTGTCACTGCCACAACAGTGAATGTGTCGTCACGTCCTGGTCACTGCGGCATCGATATAAAACGCATGGACAACCAGCCCTCGGCAGCAGAATTCTGAGTTGTCCTCATGCAAAAAATGTCAGTTATTCTTATGGACGTACAGCAGTGACAGATCCGTCTGCTGGATCACAGAAGTAAGAGGGTAATTTTTGGGCAATTTTTTTCAGTCTCAAAAGCCTAAAAAGTCTGACAGCGTGGGGCGTTATTAACCATCCGATCGTTACCACCGGTTAACATCACTCTCCTCTAGACAGAGAGGATGGAGTCACATGGACATTACCGAGTTTGTATTAAACAGCTCAAAAGCAATTAAGTCAACCCCTAGGGGAACATACCGCGTTATTGTGGCGCCTCAGGGTCCTGGTCGTCACAGTAGCATTGCTTTCCTCATGGAGAGAGTGATGTTACGCTTCCAGGCAAGAAGGGATAACTGCAACCAGGTAACACAAGCATGCAACACATTCACACTTCAGGCCACCAGGGGGAGCTTTTGATCCTATTTACTAGGTGACTCCCCATATATATATGGTAGTTTAGGAAGGAAAGGGGAGAAAAGTTCTTGCCAAGAAACAGACTGGATCAGTCTGAGGCAGAAGAGGGTTTAAGGAGCTGTGTAGCCGCAGTGCAGCAGTTCCTGGAAAGAGACATTCAGAAAGCCGAATTGATTGCAGAGAGCATGCAGGAGAGCAAAGCACAGGAGAGGATACCAGGGGGAGACCAGCCCCGAGCAGGCTGCCTCATTCTGAGGCGCAGATAACTGGTAGCCAGAACACCGAGGTTGTAAGGACCTCTACGACTTACAGCAGAGACCGGCAGGACAGCTGAACTTAACGTTACCTGTCCGCCTTAATACCCAGGAGACTCAGTGACACCTTTAGAGCCCGGGGCATGCTAGAGTCCCTATAAACAGACTCAAGTCACCAGTCATACGGGTTATGTCCTATCCTATACGGGGGATAGAGAAAGAGAGAACATCTGTGAGGACCTTATCTGAAGCCATAGGCAGTAAGGGACTACAAAAGCACGGTGCTAGAGGAAGGGTTTGATTTCCACCTGGATAAGGGAACTCCTAACTTGCCTCCAAGCCGGCCGGACCCTGCCTGCCCTGTGATCTGGTGCTCTGGACTGTGGCTCCCTGAAGTCGACAGTAAGCAAGGTAAAGAGACTGCAACCTTGTGTCCTCGTTCTTTACTGCGCCATTCAACATCTTTCATCTACACACTGGGAGCCCTGGGGATATACTTCACCTGTGGGAAGGTATACCATTTAGCTGCCATGATATCACCCCAGAGGACCCCTTAAAGCAGCGTCGGTCCCCACCGACCGAATACCACAGGTGACGTCAAAAACATAAACTTTATTCCCTTTAAAGACCTTTCCCCTTTTACATGGGCGCCCAGGGCCACAGACCGGGTCGCAGCCACCGTGACATCCCCCTGTGAACTCAGTTCCTGGTACCGGTACCCCACGGCCCTGGCAAGGCGACTCATCTTACTCGGAGTTAATGGGCAATTGGTGGTTTATAGCATTGAGAATCATGGCAAATTCTAATATTCAAACATTCTCCCATATCTTCGATCAGTCTCATCCATGTACACAGCCATGTATCTCTCATATCTGATATTATTATTATTATTTATTTCTTTATATAGCACCATTACTTCCATGGTGCTGTACATGAGAAGGGATTACAAAAATCACTTACAGTAAACTAACAATGACAGACTGATACAGAGGGGCGAGGACCCTGCCCTTGTGGGCTTACATTCTACAGGATTATGGGGAAGGAGACAGTAGGTCGGGGGCTGCAGGAGCCCCGGTGTTGGTGAGGCGGCCATGTGGTCATTACAGGCTGTAAGCTTCTTTGAAGAGGTGGGTTTTCAGGTTTCTTTTGAAGGATCCAAATTTGGTGGATAACCGGACGTGTTGGGGTACAGAATTCCAGAGGATGGGGGATATTCGGGAGAAGTCTTGGAGGCGGTTGGGTGAGGAGCGGATAAGTGTGGAGGAGAGAAGGAGGTCTTGGGAGGATGTTGTGAATTCTGTGGTCAAGCTCCCTCCTGTGGTCATGAGTGATACTTCGGCTGGTTCTGTCTATGAGCTTCCTCTGGTGGATGTGAGTGGGGCTGCGGCATCTGAGTTTCCTTCCTCAGGTGATGAGGTTAAGTCGTTAGGTGCTGCTCTATTTAACTCCACCTAGTTCTTTGTTCCTGGCCTCCAGTCAATGTTCCAGTATTGGTCTTGCTTCCTCCTGGATCATTCTTGTGGCCTGTCTGCCCTGCATAAGCTAAGTTCTGCTTGTGTTACTTTTGTTTGCTATTTTTTCTGTCCAGCTTGCTATATTGGTTTTTCTTGCTTGCTGGAAGCTCTGAGACGCAGAGGGAGCACCTCCGTACCGTTAGTCGGTGCGGAGAGTCTTTTTGCCCCCTCTGCGTGGTTGTTTGTAGGTTTTTGTGCTGACCGCAAAGCTATCTTTCCTATCCTCGGTCTATTCAGTAAGTCGGGCCTCACTTTGCTAAAATCTATTTCATCTCTGTGTTTGTATTTTCATCTTTACTCAGAGTCATTATATGTGGGGGGCTGCCATTTCCTTTGGGGAATTTCTCCGAGGCAAGGTAGGCTTATTTTTCTATCTTCAGGGCTAGCTAGTTTCTCAGGCTGTGCCCGAGGCGTCTAGGTCTGGTCAGGAACGCTCCACGGCTACCTTTAGTGTGGTATGATAGGATTAGGAATTGCGGTCAGCAGAGTTTCCACGTCTCAGAGCTCGTCCTATGTGATTAGCAACTATCAGGTCATTTTCTGTGCTTGTAACCACCAGGTCCATTGTGGTTCTGAATCACCTGTTCATAACAGTACTGGAGGCCCAAAGTACTAATGCTTCTCAATAGAGGGAAAAGAGAAGTTCTGAGACCATTTTTTTTTCTTTGCACTGTGTTTTGTCTTTCTTTTCCCCTTTACATCAGGGTGGTTCAGAACACAGGTGTAGACATGGACATTCAAGGTCTGTCCTCTTTGATGGATAATCTCGCTATAAGTGTACAGAACATTCAAGATTTAGTGGTTCAGAATCCTATGTTAGAACCTAAAATTCCTATTCCTGAGTTATTTTCTGGAGATAGAGCTAAGTTTCTGAATTTCAAAAATAATTGTAAACTATTTCTGGCTTTGAAACCCCGCTCCTCTGGTGACCCAGTTCAACAAGTTAAGATCATTATTTTTTTATTACGTGGCAACCCTCAAGACTGGGCATTTTCCCTTGCGCCAGGAGATCCTGCATTATGTGTTATTGATGCGTTTTTTCTGGCGCTCGGGTTGCTTTATGATGAACCTAATTCAGTGGATCAGGCAGAGAAAATCTTGCTGGCTCTGTGTCAGGGTCAGGATGAGGTAGAGATATATTGTCAGAAATTTAGGAAGTGGTCTGTGCTCACTCAATGGAATGAATGTGCTCTGGCAGCAATTTTCAGAAAGGGTCTCTCTGAAGCCCTTAAGGATGTCATGGTGGGATTTCCTATGCCTGCTGGTCTGAATGAGTCTATGTCTTTGGCCATTCAGATTGATCGACGCTTGCGTGAGCGTAAAACTGTGCACCATTTGGCGGTATTACCTGAGCATAAACCTGAGCCTATGCAGTGCGATAGGACTTTGACCAGAGCTGAACGGCAAGAACACAGACGTCAGAATGGGCTGTGTTTTTACTGTGGTGATTCCACTCATGCTATCTCCGATTGTCCTAAGCGCACTAAGCGGTTCGCTAGGTCTGCCACCATTGGTACGGTACAGTCGAAATTTCTTTTGTCCGTTACTTTGATCTGCTCTTTGTCATCCTATTCTGTCATGGCATTTGTGGATTCAGGCGCTGCCCTGAATTTGATGGACTTGGAGTTTGCTAGGCGCTGTGGGTTTTTCTTGGAGCCCTTGCAGTATCCTATTCCATTGAGAGGAATTGATGCTACACCTTTGGCCAAGAATAAGCCTCAGTACTGGACCCAGCTGACCATGTGCATGGCTCCTGCACATCAGGAGGATATTCGCTTTTTGGTGTTGCATAATCTGCATGATATGGTCGTGTTGGGGTTGCCATGGCTACAAGTCCATAACCCAGTATTGGATTGGAAATCTATGTCTGTGTCCAGCTGGGGTTGTCAGGGAGTACATGGTGATGTCCCATTTCTGTCTATTTCATCATCCACCTCTTCTGAGGTCCCAGAGTTCTTGTCGGATTACCGGGATGTATTTGATGAGCCAAGTCCAGTGCCCTACCTCCGCATAGGGATTGTGTTTGTGCTATCGATTTGATTCCTGGTAGTAAGTTTCCTAAAGGTCGACTGTTTAATTTGTCTGTGCCTGAGCACGCCGCTATTCGGAGTTACGTAAAAGAATCCTTAGTGAAGGGACATATTCGCCCGTCGTCGTCGCCATTGGGAGCAGGGTTCTTTTTTGTGGCCAAGAAGGATGGTTCGCTGAGACCTTGTATTGATTACCGCCTTCTAAATAAAATCACGGTCAAATTTCAGTACCCCTTGCCGCTGCTGTCTGATTTGTTTGCTCGGATTAAGGGGGCTAGTTGGTTCACCAAGATAGATCTTCGTGGTGCGTATAATCTTGTGCGTATTAAACAGGGCGATGAATGGAAAACAGCATTTAATACGCCCGAGGGCCATTTTGAGTACCTCGTTATGCCATTTGGGCTTTCTAATGCTCCATCGGTGTTTCAGTCCTTTATGCATGACATCTTCCAAGAGTACCTGGATAAATTCCTGATTGTATACTTGGATGATATTTTGGTCTTCTCGGATGATTGGGAGTCTCACGTGAAGCAGGTCAGAATGGTGTTCCAGGTCCTGCGTGCGAATTCTTTGTTTGTGAAGGGGTCAAAGTGTCTCTTTGGTGTTCAGAAGGTTTCATTTTTGAGTTTCATTTTTTCCCCTTCTACTATCGAGATGGACCCTGTTAAAGTTCAGGCCATTTATGATTGGACTCAGCCGACATCTCTGAAGAGTCTGCAAAAGTTCCTGGGCTTTGCTAATTTTTATTGTCGCTTCATCAATAATTTTTCTAGTATTGCTAAACCGTTGACTGATTTAACCAAGAAGGGTGCTGATGTGGTCAATTAGTCTTCTGCTGCTGTGGAAGCTTTTCAAGAGTTGAAGCGTCGTTTTTCTTCTGCCCCTGTGTTGTGCCAACCTGATGTTTCGCTCCCGTTCCAGGTCGAGGTTGATGCTTCTGAGATTGGAGCAGGGGCTGTTTTGTCGCAAAGAAGTTCTGATGGCTCGGTGATGAAACCATGCGCCTTCTTTTCCAGGAAGTTTTCGCCTGCTGAGCATAATTATGATGTTGGCAATTGAGAGTTGCTGGCCATGAAGTGGGCATTCGAGGAGTGGCGTCACTGGCTTGAAGGAGCTAAGCATCGCGTGGTGGTCTTGACTGATCACAAGAACTTGACTTATCTTGAGTCTGCCAAACGGTTGAATCCTAGACAGGCTCGTTGGTCGCTGTTTTTCTCCCGTTTTGACTTTGTGGTTTCGTACCTTCCGGGCTCTAAAAATGTGAAGGCGGATGCCCTGTCTAGGAGTTTTGTGCCCGACTCTCTGGGTTTGTTTGAGCCGGCGGGTATCCTCAAAGAGGGGGTAATTTTGTCTGCCATCTCCCCTGATTTGCGGCGGGTGCTGCAAAAATTTCAGGCTAATAGACCTGACCGTTGCCCAGCGGAGAAACTGTTTGTCCCTGATAAATGGATGAGTAGAGTTATCTCTGAGGTTCATTGTTCGGTGTTGGCTGGTCATCCTGGAATCTTTGGTACCAGAGATTTGGTGGCTAGATCCTTTTGGTGGCTGTCTCTGTCACGGGATGTGCGTTCGTTTGTGCAGTCCTGTGGGATTTGTGCTCGGGCTAAGCCCTGCTGTTCTCGTGCCAGTGGGTTGCTTTTGCCCTTGCCGGTCCCGAAGAGACCTTGGACACATATCTCTATGGATTTTATTTCGGATCTCCCCGTCTCTCAAAAAATGTCGGTCATTTGGGTTGTTTGTGATCGCTTCTCTAAGATGGTCCATTTGGTACCCTTGTCTAAATTGCCTTCCTCCTCTGATTTGGTGCCATTGTTCTTCCAGCATGTGGTTCGTTTACATGGCATTCCGGAGAACATCGTTTCTGACAGAGGTTCCCAGTTTGTTTCGAGGTTTTAGCGAGCCTTTTGTGCTAGGATGGGCATTGATTTGTCTTTTTCCTCGGCTTTCCATCCTCAGACAAATGGCCAGACTGAACGAACCAATCAGACCTTGGAAACATATCTGAGATGTTTTGTTTCTGCCGATCAGGATGATTGGGTGTCCTTTTTGCCTTTGGCTGAGTTCGCCCTTAATAATCGGGCCAGCTCGGCTACTTTGGTTTCGCCGTTTTTCTGCAATTCTGGTTTCCATCCTCGTTTCTCTTCAGGGCAGGTTGAGTCTTCTGACTGTCCTGGTGTGGATACTGTGGTGGATAGGTTGCAGCAGATTTGGACTCATGTGGTGGACAATTTGACATTGTCTCAGGAGAAGGCTCAACGTTTTGCTAACCGCAGGCGCTGTGTGGGTCCCCGACTTCGTGTTGGGGATTTGGTTTGGTTGTCATCTCGTTATATTCCTATGAAAGTTTCCTCTCCTAAGTTTAAGCCTCGTTTCATTGGTCCGTAAAGGATTTCTGAGGTTCTTAATCCTGTGTCTTTTCGTTTGACCCTTCCAGCTTCTTTTTCCATCCATAACGTATTCCATAGGTCATTGTTGCGGAGATACGTGGCACCTGTGGTTCCATCCGTTGATCCTCCTGCCACGGTTTTGGTTGAGGGGGAGTTGGAGTATATAGTGGAGAAGATTTTGGATTCTCGTATTTCGGGACGGAAACTCCAGTACCTGGTTAAGTGGAAGGGTTATGGTCAGGAAGATAATTCCTGGGTCTTTGCCTCTGATGTTCATGCGGCCGATCTGGTTCGTGCCTTTCATTTGGCTCATCCTGGTCGGCCTGGGGGCTCTGGTGAGGGTTCGGTGACCCCTCCTCAAGGGGGGGTACTATTGTGAATTCTGTGGTCAAGCTCCCTCCTGTGGTCATGAGTGGTACTTCGGCTGGTTCTGTCTAGGAGCTTCCTCTGGTGGATGTGAGTGGGGCTGCGGCTTCTGTGTTTCCTTCCTCAGGTGACGAGGTTAAGTCGTTAGGTGCTGCTCTATTTAACTCCACCTAGTTCTTTGTTCCTGGCCTCCAGTCAATGTTCCAGTATTGGTCTTGCTTCCTCCTGGATCGTTTTTGTGGCCTGTCTGCCCTGCATAAGCTAAGTTCTGCTTGTGTTACTTTTGTTTGCTATTTTTTCTGTCCAGCTTGCTATATTGGTTTTTCTTGCTTGCTGGAAGCTCTGAGACGCAGAGGGAGCACCTCCGTACCGTTAGTCGGTGCGGAGGGTCTTTTTGCCCCCTCTGCGTGGTTGTTTGTAGGTGTTTGTGCTGACCGCAAAGCTATCTTTCCTATCCTCGGTCTATTCAGTAAGTCGGGCCTCACTTTGCTAAAACCTATTTCATCCCTGTGTTTGTATTTTCATCTTAACTCACAGTCATTATACGTGGGGGGCTGCCATTTCCTTTGGGGAATTTCTCTGAGGCAAGGTAGGCTTATTTTTCTATCTTCAGGGCTAGCTAGTTTCTCAGGCTGTGCCCGAGGCGTCTAGGTCTGGTCAGGAACGCTCCACGGCTACCTTTAGTGTGGTATGATAGGATTAGGAATTGCAGTCAGCAGAGTTCCCACGTCTCAGAGCTCGTCCTATGTGATTAGCAACTATCAGGTCATTTTCTGTGCTCGTAACCACCAGGTCCATTGTGGTTCTGAATCACTTGTTCATAACAGGAGGACCGGAGATTACGTGAGGGAAGATATTGAGAGATTAGTTTGGAAATATACGAAGGAGAAAGATTATGGATGGCTTTGTAGGTCAGTGTTATTAGTTTAAACTGGAAACGCTGGGAAATTGGGAGCCAGTGAAGGGATTTGCAAAGAGGTGAAGCAGGGGAGTAGCGAGGAGAGAGATGAATTAGTCGGGCAGCAGAGTTAAGGACGGACTGGATATCTCGCTTTTATCTCGTCACATATCTACGATCAGTCTCATCCATGTACACCGCCATGTATCCATCTCTCATATCTGATATCTAGCTTTTCCATCTCGTCACATATTTCTCCAGCTTCCTTCTTGCGAGGCGGCTCTTGGGCTCATCTGGCGGTGTTGACCCCGAGAGGACATGTTTTCCGGAGCCATCCAATATCTCTTGTCCTTATGGCCGCGTCATGGATGTGATGTGTCCTCTGTGGGGAGAGCGTTCTTCATCATTCTCCTGAAGCGTTGCACATTCCCTTTGTAGCTCCCGGCAGCCATTAGTCATTATATCTCCAGTCTCTACTTCTCCTTTGATATTTCTGCCACTCAGCGAGGGAATCAGGTTTCTGGCATTAGCCGTCACTGCAAATAATTAAACGTCATCTGCACAGGAGCATTGGGGGTCACCTTTCACCCTAAAAATGCCTCTGACAATTCACGCGCTTCCACCTCCATCTTTGATCAGCAAGCCTTTGTACATCACAGAAAATTCCTCAATCGTGAAGGGATTTGGACGGTGCCAGCTCCAGAAAACATCTCCATTATATCAGGGATTAAAGATGACAGAGGCCAAAGTCCGACTGCACGAGCTGCACGATACGACTGACGCCAAGAGGATCCAGCTCCAATACAACCCTGATCATCTACAGCTACAAGTCCATCATGACGCCATCAGGGGTCTGCAGTAATTCCCTAAACACCACCACCACGCACATCAGCACAATGCCAATATGTATCTGGTTTCTCGGCATTGTCTCATCCATCTATATGTAATATATACATATTGGAGTGCGGAGACAGCCATTTGCTAAATGTCAGCCAAATACGAGTGGCTGGTGAAGAATAAAGTTTATTCTTATGGGGAGAATGGAAGGAGCAGCTATCCTCCTCAAGGATCCTCTGTCCTCCTCCTCCAAACTCTTATCTTTCCTTCTCCAAACCCCTCTGTCGTCCTCCTCCTCCAGATTCCTCTGTCCTCCTCGTCCAGACTCCCCTTTGTTTTTCTCCACACCCCTGTCCCTCTCTTCCAGACCCCTGAGTCTTTCTGCAGACCACTCTGTCCTCCTCCTCCTCCACACTCTTCTGTCGTCCTCCTCCAGACCTCTCTGTCCTCCTCCTTTAGACTCATCTGTCCTCCTCCACACCCCTCTGTCCTTCTTCTCCAGACCCCTCTGTCCTCCTCCTTTAGACTCATCTGTCCTCCTCCACACCCATCTGTCCTTCTTCTCCAGACCCCTCTGTCCTCCTCCTTTAGACTCATCTGTCCTCCTCCACACCCCTCTGTCCTTCTTCTCCAGACCCCTCTGTCCTCCTTCTCCAGACCCCTCTGTCCTCCTTCTCCAGACCCCTCTGTCCTCCTCCTTTAGACTCATCTGTCCTCCTCCACACCCCTCTGTCCTTCTTCTCCAGACCCCTCTGTCCTCTTCCAGTAATAAGAGATCCCAGGGCATAATAAGGGACATTAAATTCACGGAGAATAATTTCTATGTGAATTGAATTTCCCAGGGAAAACTTCACAGCCAGTCACATTAGAATGTTGACAAATCCACTCATTTCTAGCAGCAACACATCTCAGACGTTGTGCCCAAGCAATGCCCACCTTTTCGGAGCTGGACATTACGTTTATACAGCTTCCCATGGCTGGGAGGCCAATAGTCGGGGCGTCAGTCCTGCTTGGCCCTTATTCACATTCATGTCATTTGACACATGTTAAGTTTTTAATATTAGAAGTTTGAACCGTCCCAAGCAGGGTCACCTTAACGTGGTGAGATGGCTTTTATGTTTCTTTCATCAAAACAATGTTAAGTAGCCTACGTATTATTTTCATGACCTATTGCAATTTATTTACTTATTTTAGTGTATTTTCTCATTTTGTTTTTGTCCTAGGTTTTGAATGGCGACCATGGTGCTCAGGCCATATCCCCCATTGTGCAGCGCCCCTCTTCTTCTTACAGCAGTCTGTAAATGTCAGGGAGGTGAGGAGATTATCGTTGGGAGCTTTGGGAGGAGAACATTGTCCCCTTCTTGTCTGATGTCGGATTCTCACTGCTCCACAGTTTGGAGTCTTTGCCAGATTTTTGGTTCCATAATGCACCCATTGTCTTCTATTGGTGGAAGGCCCGGCATTCAGGCAGAAGATTCACCCCCCAGACTCCTCTTGTGAGCAGCCATTCTGCTGTGATGGAGGCAGCATATGCTTTACCACTGCCCTATAGAAGGTCTTCCCTGAAATAGATGTTGTCTGGTTGAAGCAGATGTTGTTCTAACACTTCTATATGACACACAACATTGATGGTGCCTCTCGTATGCATGTTGCCCCTGCCATAAGCATCAATGCCCCCATACATGAGGCAGAACTGTGCCATGATAACAAGCTGGATGATCCCTCTCCTCAATAACAAGATGGATGATTCCTCTCCTCGATAACAAGCTGGATGATCCCTCTCCTCGATAACAAGCTAGATGGTTCCCTCCTTGATAACAAGCTAGATGGTCCTTCTCAATAACAAGCTGGATCTTCCCTGTCCTCGATAACAAGCTGGATCTTCCCTCTCCTCAATAACAAGCTGGATCTTCCCTCTCCTCGATAACAAGCTGGATCTTCCCTCTCCTCGATAACAAGCTGGATCTTCCCTCTCCTCGATAACAAGCTGGATGGTCCCTCTCCTCGATAACTAGCTGCATAGTCCCTCTCCTCCTGAGTCTGCAGGTTTTCCATAAAGAATTGCACATTTTGATTCATCTGACCACAAAACAGTTGCTACTTTGCTTCTGTCCATTGTAATGAGCTTTAACCCAGAGAAGATGGCAGCACTTCTGGATTGGGCATAAAAAAAAAACACAAAAAAACAAACAAAACACTCGTCACTGCATATTACGCCCATGAAGGTAAAGTCTATGTCCCTTGTGTGGTGAGTAGTGATGAGTTAACGTTTCTCAACAAGATCTTATCCGAGCATTCTCCTGTGCTAATCGAGTGTCTTCGGCGTGCTCGAAAAATATGTTTGAGTCCCTGTGGCTGCATGTCTAGCTGCTGTTCGAGAGACACAACACATCATATAAGGATTCACACTGTCCGCAGCCTAAGGGGTTTCTTTTCTTGGCAACACATTTAAATTAATTTCTGAGGTGTCGTTCTAGTGTTTGATCCTGGTTCCAAAGAGGGAAATATTTTTTAATGATCAAGCAAATTTCATTGACGTTTCTATTATACAGTTAGGTCCATATATATTTGGACAGAGACAACAATTTTCTAATTTTGGTTATAGACATTACCACAATGAATTTTAAACAAAACAATTCAGGTGCAGTTGAAAATTAGAAAAATGTTGTCTCTGTCCAAATATATATGGACCTAACTGTATGCAGTGGAAGTAACTGATATATTATTATTTTATTTCTATTTTGTTTGTACAAAATTCTTCCTGATTCTTGTTTAGCACAAACGTCTCTGCCCTCTGTAGCATCCCGTCATGGTGGTATCCACGCTCACATAAATGACTCTGCGCTCTGTAGCATCCAGTCATGGTGGTATCCACGCTTACATAAACGTCTCTGCGCTCTGTAGCATCCAGTCATGGTATCCACGCTCACATAAATGACTCTGCGCTCTGTAGCATCCAGTCATGGTGGTATCCACGCTTACATAAACGTCTCTGCGCTCTGTAGCATCCCGTCATGGTGGTATCCACGCTCACATAAATGACTCTGCGCTCTGTAGCATCCCGTCATGGTGGTATCCACGCTTACATAAACGTCTCTGCGCTCTGTAGCATCCCGTCATGGTGGTATCCACGCTCACATAAATGACTCTGCGCTCTGTAGCATCCAGTCATGGTGGTATCCACGCTCACATAAATGACTCTGCGCTCTGTAGCATCCAGTCATGGTGGTATCCACGCTTACTTACACGTCTCTGTGCTCTGTAGCATCCAGTCATGGTATCCACGCTTACATTCACGTCTCTGCACACTGTAGCATCCAGTCATGGTGGTATCCACGCTTACTTACACGTCTCTGCCCTCTGTAGCATCCAGTCATGGTATCCACGCTTACATAAACGTCTCTGCGCTCTGTAGCATCCAGTCATGGTATCCACGCTTACATACACGTCTCTGCACACTGTAGCATCCAGTCATGGTGGTATCCACGCTTACTTACACGTCTCTGCGCTCTGTACCATCCAGTCATGGTGGTATCCACGCTTACTTACACGTCTCTGCCCTCTGTAGCATCCAGTCATGGTATCCACGCTTACATAAACGTCTCTGCGCTCTGTACCATCCAGTCATGGTATCCACGCTTACATACACATCTCTGTGCTCTGTAGCATCCAGTCATGGTGGTATCCACGCTTACATGCCTGTCATTAATATTGTTGCACTGTTGTGAGAAAACTGCTGAATCTGATCAGCCTCTTTTGGTTCTCAATAGTCATCTATCGGAGAGGATGGTGCGGATGAAAGGATGGTGCGGATGAAAGGATGGTGCGGATGAAAGGATGGTGCGGATGAAAGGATGGTGCGGATGAATGGATGGTGCGGATGAAAGGATGGTGCGGATGAATGGATGGTGCGGATTGTTATGATCTGGTGGCCTTGGAGCCGCATGGAACTTTCTCTGGAGTTAGTGGAAACTATACTGACCGCAATTCCTGAACTTAACACCGCAACTAGAAGTAGCCGTGGGTGTGCCTAACAAATCCTAGACACCTCGACACAGCCGGAGGACTAAATACCCCTATAGATGGAAGTAGGAATTCTACCTTGCCTCAGAGCAGAACCCCAAAGGATAGGCAGCCCCCCACAAATATTGACTGTGAGTAGTAGAGGAAAGACACACGCAAGCAGGAAACAGGATTTAGCAAAAGAGGCCACTTCTAGCTAAATAGGAAAGGATAGGACAGAATACTAAGCGGTCAGTATTAAAACCCTTCCAAAAAATAACCACAGCAGATGTTACAAAAAATTCCACCATCTAACTAAAGATGTGGAGCGTATATCTGCAACTCCTGAGAATCCAACAAGACTGAGAAAACACTGACACAATCTAAGCTGGACAAGAGAAAAACAAATGAATAGCACAAAATATTAAGCACACAGCTTGTGTGCCACAGGAAAAAAAACCCAAACACTTATCTTTGCTGAATTGACAGCAAGGCAGGAGGACACAGATCCAAAACCTCCCTGAACCATGGACAACTGGCAAGGACTAATGAATCCTGCACACCTAAATACCCCAGTCAGAACTGCAATCAGCAGATACACCTGACCATGACTGCAACTCCTGGACAACTGCATTACCACCTACAACCACTGGAGGGAACCCAAAAGCAGAATTCACAACAGCGGATGAAAGGATGGTGCGGATGAAAGGATGGTGCGGATGAAAGGATGGTGCAGATGAAAGGATGGTGCGGATGAAGGGTTGGTGCGGATGAAAGGATGGTGCGGATGAAGGGATCGTGCGGATGAAAGGATGGTGCGGATGAAAGGATGGTGCGGATGAAGGGATGGTGCGGATGAAAGGATGGTGCGGATGAAAGGATGGTGCGGATGAAGGGATGGTGCGGATGAAGGGATGGTGCGGGTGTGAACTATCGGTTCGTAAATCGGCTTTACCTGCTTCATATCACATGACATGCATCTGTTTTAATTTCTTCTTTCTTCTATTTAGTGCAGTGTGGCCTGAGAGCCCGGAGATCCTGAGCCTCCAATATTGACCATCGGCCTTGTATGTTGCGCACATGGATTTCTCCGGAATCTCTGACTCCTCTGATGATATTTGTGATATAGATGGGGATATTCAGTCTTTGTTATTTTACATTGAGGAACATTTCTCTGAAGTTGTTCCATAGTTTTTATCCTCAGCTGTTCTCAGATTGGTGACCTCCGACCATCTTTACTCCGGAGAGACTCTGCCTCTCTCACATGCTCCTTATACACAGTCAGGTGACTTAGTTGGACATCAGCTGTTTTTATTTTGATCACTTACTTTTCCACCCTTTAGTTAACCCCTTTCTAACTATTCTGAGATTTGTCACTGCCATCAATTTCTAAATGAAATCATATTTTTCAAATGAAATGTCCAACGTGTGATCTGTCCTATGTTATTTAAAGGACCAACTTTTTTGGAATTGTGATTTGTCACGATATTGTATAAAATATCATATAAGTTTAGTTTAGCTGCCAGCACATATAGGGTGGGCGGTGACCCCCCCTTCACTCTGTGTTTAGCTTGTCTTGTCCATGCATGTGGGGGAGTTTTATTGAAGGAAGGTATTTACGACTAGGCTCAAATCTTCCTCTAGCAGACACTGGTTTAGAAGTTTCCAGAATCCATGACAGTCTTTGTTCTATTATTGTAAGATATTGGGCCAACGACGGGGCGCTAAGAGAATATTAAATGTAACAACTCTGCTGGCATCACGGCATGGCCTCGCATCTCTCACACTATCTTACCCACTGCTCCAGGTCATGATGTGGTTTCTGTTTCATGCCAGCTCCATGTTCTGTGTCTCTGCTCTCTGCATGCTTCCTGGCTGTGTGCATAGGGGGCCAGAGCCTGAACTCTCTGGTTCTTATAGGAATCAGGTGCATCTGTCTAATCTGTTCCTGACCAATTACCAAGAGGCCTCCAGTATATAGTGCAGCTCCACCCTGTGCTCTGGGCCTGTGCAATGTGTTAGCTCAGTTAGGCTACGTTCAGACTAGCGTTGTGCGCCGCTGCGTCGGCGACGCAACGCACAAGGCACGCAAAAACGCGGCAAAACGCACGCAAAAACGCTGCGTTTTGCGACACGTGCGTCGTTTTTTGCCGAAAATCGGACGCAAGAAAAATGCAACTTGTTGCGTTTTCTTGGTCCGACGCTTGCGGCAAAAAAGACGCATTTGTCGCAAAACGCAACAAAAACGCATGCGTCCCCCATGTTAAACATAGGGGCGCATGACGCGTGCGTCGCCGCTGCATCGCCCGACGCTAACCCGACGCACACTAGCACAACGCTAGTCTCAACGTAGCCTTAGTGTTTAGCTGCTGAGTTTGCCTGGCCTTGCTCTGGGTTACTCCCTCTCTGGAGGCTTTTCTCTGTGCTATTGCTGTTCTGTCTCCGCCATCTAATATTGTTACCCTGATTATTTGCTTGCATAATTGCAGTTTCCTCAGTATACAGTATTGATATATTCATGCCTTTATTCATCTGTGATGCTTTGGCTCCCTCTAGCGGTCAGAGTTATGTTGGCAGTTCAATCTTGTTTTTGTATTATCCATGTCTGATTCTCCTCCTCCTTTGCAATGCATTATGGTAGCTCAGCCTCCATTTCCCTCCATTTTTCCTTTCACTTTCTTCAGTTTGCCTTCAAGGAAAGACGCTTCACTTCATCCCCCTTGCGATTGCATTGCCGGTATGTCTTTATGCTTCTTATAGATATTCCTGCTCTATATTAGCTTAGTTTAACCAGTTGTACTCCCAGTTTAGTCACTAGCTTTCTAAATGTTATGCATAATGTATATCATGTGTATTATGTATCTGTTCTATGCCATGCACTGATTCTATGTATATCATTGTTCACAGTTTCACCGCATCAATATACCACTACGTTTAATAAAGCACAGACTCAACCACAGTCTCCTTATTGGACCCCGGTATAGCGGTTTAGCTGACTGTATAGCTACGTATGAGCCTGCCTCAGCTAGTGAGGACAGAACAGTGAAACGGCAGCCATCCAACTAGTGGGATTCAAGTCACCGGCTACTCAGAGACTAAATACAGCTACAGCAATCTCTGCACAGCCAAGCACTTTCCCAAGACACCATGTCTCACAAATCGCATAGGACAAGATCTGTTACTTCCGTCTCCTCAAAGACAACATCCATCAGCAGCGCTGTCGCCATTGCCCGTGCAAATCCTGAAGCTGCCAAAATACGAGCGAGCTTTGCTGACCAAGAGATGCAACTTAAATTAGAAAAAGCATGCATAGATGAAGAGAGAGCCGATCAAGAGAGAAGGTCGCGCTTAGAGAGAGCCGATCAAAAGAGAAGGTCGCAGTTAGAGAAGGCACGTGTGGATGCCAGCTTAGAAAGCCTAGCAGCAAAAAGGGAAGCTGCCGCAGCCCTCGCCGAAGCAGAATCGCTAGAAGCCGCGCAAAATCCCAAGCTGCATAGCCAAAGCAGTACGTCGAGTCTGGAGTTTCCACTGCAAGACTCACCACAACGCACATCTCAGTATGTTAATGACCTTCCTGATCCAAACTATAACCCTGAACCAGTACCAAAACCAGAATACGACACCTCCAGCGAAGTGAGCGAGAGTCGTCACGAGGCTCAGGACAGAAACAAACTCGAAAATGTGAGGCAAAACAACTCTGCTAATGACTACCTTGCCCCTCATCAGGTACCCAACGTGGATCACCCTGCTGACGCACCGTACATCAGGCCGAAGCAATACGACACCGGCTGGCGCCACCATGAGGACACTAACAGGTACGAACGCACCTCACATCACTATCAGGGCGACCCATCACCAGTATACTCTGCTGACAACCGGTTCACGACAGAATTTGCCAAGTTCTTCACACGACGTGAACTGGTTGCCAAGGGACTCATGAAATTCACTGACCGAGCTGAAGGTTACAGAGCTTGGAAAGCTTCCTTCCAAAATGTCATTAGAGACTTGGGGCTACAACACAGGGAAGAGATAGACCTGTTAGTCAAATACCTGGGAGAAGAGTCAGTCAAACACGCAGTAAGGATCAGAGACATTAATATAAACCGCCCTGAGACTGGCCTCAAAGAGATCTGGAAAAGGCTGGATGAGTGTTACGGCTCAGCAGAAGTAATAGAAAGAGCCTTGTTCAAAAGAATCGATGACTTTCCTAAAATATCTAACAAAGGTCTCCAGAAACTTAGAGAGCTAAGCGACTTGCTAAAGGAAGTCCAAGTTGCCAAATATGAGGACGACCTACAGGGACTTGCATTTCTCGACACAGCCAGAGGTGTTAACCCTATAGTCCAGAAGTTGCCCTACAATCTACAGGAGAGGTGGCTCACACATGGTTCCACGTACAAATACAAACACAGCGTTCCATTCCCTCCCTTCTCCGTTTTTGTAGACTTCATACACCAACAAGCAAGAATTAGAAACGATCCCAGCTTTGACTTTGCAATACCATATGCCACACCATCACCACCTGCAAATCCACGCAGAACATCTGTGGAAGTACACAAGACTTATGTTTCTTCTCCAGGTTCTAATTACAGGTCTGCTGGCTGCTCCCAATCAGAGACAAAGGTGCAGGACCCTGACAAACAGTGCCCACTTCATCAGAAGCCTCATCCTCTCCTGAAATGCAGAGCCTTCAGAGGAAAATCTATGCCAGATCGCAGAAGCTTCCTGAAAGAAAACGGTATCTGCTAAAAGTGCTGCTCGTCCACAGCTCATCTCGCCAAGGATTGCAAGGTCAGTGTAAAATGCACAGAATGTGGCACCACAGATCATAACACCGCTCTACACCCTGGCCCAGCTCCATGGAGTACACAAAACACGCCAGCTGACAGTGAGCATGGCGGGGAGGAAAGGAACACTGATACAGCTACACCAGAGATCACTTCACAATGCACCGAGGTCTGCAAAGGGACAATAGACAGTAGGTCCTGTTCAAAAATATGCCTCGTCAAAGTATACCCGAAGGGCCATAGAGACCAAGCTGTAAGACTGTATGCTATCTTAGATGACCAAAGTAATCGATCCTTGGCTAGATCAACGTTCTTTGACCTATTCAACATCAAAGGGCCAAGCACTCCCTACTCCTTAAAGACGTGTGCAGGTACTGTGACAACAGCAGGCAGGAAAGCTACTGACTACCAGATCGAGTCTTTAAACGGACAATTCTGCCTACCACTACCTACGATCATCGAATGTAACCAGATCCCAGACAACAGATCTGAAATCCCTACGCCAGATGTAGCAATCCATCACGCTCACTTAAAACAAATAGCACACCTCATACCGGAACTCGACCATCAGGCCCAGATAATTCTGCTGTTGGGGAGAGATATCCTACAGGTTCATAAAGTGAGACGTCATATCAATGGACTCCACAATGCTCCCTATGCCCAAAAGCTAGACCTAGGATGGGTCATAATTGGCAACGTATGCTTGGGACGCATGCACGCCCCATCTTCTGTGACAAGCATGCTGACAAATACATTGGAGAAAGGACGTCCATCTCTGTTTCAACCTTGTAACAATGAGTTCCATGTCAGGGAACTGCCACACAGCATCCAACTACCTGACCATCTAATAGACTTTACTCACGACAGCAGTATAGTGTCGGGAAGCTATGAGGATCAGTTAGGGGGCACAGTCTTCCAGAGAACTAAGCAGGACAACCAAGTGGCAATGTCGGTAGAGGACAAGTTGTTCTTAGAGGTAATGGACAAGGGACTCGTTAAAGATGAGACCAACAGCTGGGTCGCACCTCTTCCCTTCAAAACCCACAGACCACGTCTACCGAACAACAGAAATCAGGCATTACAACGTTTCTCCTCTCTCATTCGTAATCTGCAAAAGAAACCAGAGATGAAAGATCACTTTTTCTCCTTCATGTCAAAGATTTTTGAAAACCGTCACGCAGAACTAGCTCCCACTCTCAAAGACTCTGAAGAATGCTGGTTCCTACCCATGTTCGGAGTATACCACCCTAAGAAACCAGGCCAGATCAGAGTCGTGTTTGATTCCAGTGCTAAATTTAATGATGTCTCCCTGAATGACGTTCTGCTGACAGGACCAGACCTCAATAACAAACTACTGGGTGTACTTATGCGCTTCCGTAAGGATTCCATTGCCTTCATCGCTGACATCCAGCAAATGTTCCATTGTTTCCTTGTGAGAGAGAGAGACAGGAACTTCCTAAGATTCTTCTGGTACAGAGACAATGATCCTACTAAAGAAGTCACAGAGTATCGCATGAGAGTGCACATCTTTGGCAACAGTCCTTCACCTGCAGTCGCCATTTACGGACTCAAAAGGTCAGCTCAGGAAGGAGAACCAGAATACGGAGCAGATGTCAGACAATTCATAGAAAAGGACTTTTATGTCGACGACTGTCTAAAAGCCATGCCTTCAAATGAGACTGCCATCAGTCTTCTCAGGAGAGCTCAGGACATGCTTGCCTGCTCGAACCTTAGGCTTCATAAAATAGCCTCAAACAGCCAAGAACTCATGGAAGCGTTCCCTTCTCAAGACCTACGTAATGGTCTCAGAGACCTGGACCTGGGGTCAGACCCCGCACCAATGCAACACAGCCTGGAGCTTCTCTGGAATCTACAATCAGACACTTTCACCTTTCAGGTCAGCCAGGAAGAAAGGCCTTTCACACGTAGAGGCGTCCTGTCTACCATCAACAGTCTGTACGACCCCTTGGGTTTCGCAGCTCCTGTTACTATACAAGGCAAGGCCCTACTAAGAGACTTAACTAGGGAAACATCTGACTGGGATGCACCTCTGCCACCTGATAAGAGGATCCAGTGGGAAGAGTGGAAGAACTCGTTAGCGGCACTCTCCAACCTGCATGTGCCAAGACCATACACCCCTGTGCCATCTACTGAGATACAGAGCCAAAGACTGTACGTATTTGCAGATGCTTCTGTCAAAGCAATTGCCGCTGTTGCCTACCTCAAAACTGTAGACTCCAAATGTCAGTGCCACATTGGTTTCGTCATGGGAAAGGCCAAACTCGCACCACAACCAGAGCACACTATACCCAGGTTAGAGCTTTGTGCCGCAGTCTTAGCCGTTGAGTTAGCGGAGTTCATCGCATCCGAAATGGATATCGACCTGACACAAGCCAAGTTCTACTCAGACAGCAAAGTAGTCCTGGGATATATCCACAACGAAACCAGGCGATTCTACGTTTATGTCAATAACAGAGTGCTACGAATCAGGAGATCAGTTCATCCAAAGCAGTGGCATTACATACCCACAGACCAGAATCCCGCAGATCATGCAACTAGAGCAGTTGACGCAAGTCGACTAGGAAGCACAATGTGGCTCTCTGGACCAAAACTATTGTACATTGAGGAATGTTTTCCAGACACCTTTGAACTAGTAGGAGAGGACTCAGATGCTGAAATCCACCCTCAGGTGTCTACACTACATACAATGACCTCTGTTATCCAGCTTGGATCTTGCAGGTTCGACAGATTCTCAAGTTTGAAGTCACTTACTCGAGCCATTACCTGCCTGACTCATATAGCTTGCTCATTCGGGACCACCAGAACTCGTGACATGGAAAAATCTAAAGGAGCAGCGAGGCTTACCCACGAAAGCCTAATCACCTTCATGGCTGAAGCTGCAGCTATAATCAATGCAAGACCCCTGGTTCCAGTTCCTAACGACCCTGAGGAGCTCTTATTATTGACTCCAGCTACTCTACTTACCCAGAAAACAGGACTGTCCAGTGCCCCTCCAGGAGGATTCGACGCGAAGGACCTCTACAAGCGCCAATGGAGACAGGTACAAAGTCTTGCAAATACTTTCTGGGACAGGTGGCGCAAACAATATTTGTCTACCCTGCAGCCACGGACGAAGTGGCAATCTACTAAACCTAATCTGAACATAGGTGACCTTGTTCTTGTGAAAGACTGTCAGATTCACCGGAACCAGTGGCCACTTGGTCTAGTTACCGCAACGTTCCCGAGCAAGGACGGCAACGTCCGCAAAGTTGAGCTAAGGATGACCAAAGGGAATGAACCTAAGACATTTTCCAGACCGGTATCTGAACTGGTCCTATTGTTGCCTTCGGAAGAAAGGAGTAGTGACATCCGTTGATGCCAGACGGGGAGTGTTCTGTCTCCGCCATCTAATATTGTTACCCTGATTATTTGCTTGCATAATTGCAGTTTCCTCAGTATACAGTATTGATATATTCATGCCTTTATTCATCTGTGATGCTTTGGCTCCCTCTAGCGGTCAGAGTTATGTTGGCAGTTCAATCTTGTTTTTGTATTATCCATGTCTGATTCTCCTCCTCCTTTGCAATGCATTATGGTAGCTCAGCCTCCATTTCCCTCCATTTTTCCTTTCACTTTCTTCAGTTTGCCTTCAAGGAAAGACGCTTCACTTCATCCCCCTTGCGATTGCATTGCCGGTATGTCTTTATGCTTCTTATAGATATTCCTGCTCTATATTAGCTTAGTTTAACCAGTTGTACTCCCAGTTTAGTTACTAGCCTTCTAATGTTATGCATAATGTATATCATGTGTATTATGTATCTGTTCTATGCCATGCACTGATTCTATGTATATCATTGTTCACAGTTTCACCGCATCAATATACCACTACGTTTAATAAAGCACAGACTCAACCACAGTCTCCTTATTGGACCCCGGTATAGCGGTTTAGCTGACTGTATAGCTACATATGAGCCTGCCTCAGCTAGTGAGGACAGAACAGTGAAACGGCAGCCATCCAACTAGTGGGATTCAAGTCACCGGCTACTCAGAGACTAAATACAGCTACAGCAATCTCTGCACAGCCAAGCACTTTCCCAAGACACCATGTCTCACAAATCGCATAGGACAAGATCTGTTACTTCCGTCTCCTCAAAGACAACATCCATCAGCAGCGCTGTCGCCATTGCCCGTGCAAATGCTGAAGCTGCCAAAATACGAGCGAGCTTTGCTGACCAAGAGATGCAACTTAAATTAGAAAAAGCACGCATAGATGAAGAGAGAGCCGATCAAGAGAGAAGGTCGCGCTTAGAGAGAGCCGATCAAAAGAGAAGGTCGCAGTTAGAGAAGGCACGTGTGGATGCCAGCTTAGAAAGCCTAGCAGCAAAAAGGGAAGCTGCCGCAGCCCTCGCCGAAGCAGAATCGCTAGAAGCCGCGCAAAATCCCAAGCTGCATAGCCAAAGCAGTACGTCGAGTCTGGAGTTTCCACTGCAAGACTCACCACAACGCACATCTCAGTATATTAATGACCTTCCTGATCCAAACTATAACCCTGAACCAGTACCAAAACCAGAATACGACACCTCCAGCGAAGTGAGCGAGAGTCGTCACGAGGCTCAGGACAGAAACAAACTCGAAAATGTGAGGCAAAACAACTCTGCTAATGACTATCCTGCCCCTCATCAGGTAACCAACGTGAATCACCCTGCTGACACACCGTACATCAGGCCGAAGCAATACGACACCGGCTGGCGCCACCATGAGGACACTAACAGGTACGAACGCACCTCACATCACTATCAGGGCGACCCATCACCAGTATACTCTGCTGACAACCGGTTCACGACAGAATTTGCCAAGTTCTTCACACGACGTGAACTGGTTGCCAAGGGACTCATGAAATTCACTGACCGAGCTGAAGGTTACAGAGCTTGGAAAGCTTCCTTCCAAAATGTCATTAGAGACTTGGGGCTACAACACAGGGAAGAGATAGACCTGTTAGTCAAATACCTGGGAGAAGAGTCAGTCAAACACGCAGTAAGGATCAGAGACATTAATATAAACCGCCCTGAGACTGGCCTCAAAGAGATCTGGAAAAGGCTGGATGAGTGTTACGGCTCAGCAGAAGTAATAGAAAGAGCCTTGTTCAAAAGAATCGATGACTTTCCTAAAATATCTAACAAAGGTCTCCAGAAACTTAGAGAGCTAAGCGACTTGCTAAAGGAAGTCCAAGTTGCCAAATATGAGGACGACCTACAGGGACTTGCATTTCTCGACACAGCCAGAGGTGTTAACCCTATAGTCCAGAAGTTGCCCTACAATCTACAGGAGAGGTGGCTCACACATGGTTCCACGTACAAATACAAACACAGCGTTCCATTCCCTCCCTTCTCCGTTTTTGTAGACTTCATACACCAACAAGCAAGAATTAGAAACGATCCCAGCTTTGACTTTGCAATACCATATGCCACACCATCACCACCTGCAAATCCACGCAGAACATCTGTGGAAGTACACAAGACTTATGTTTCTTCTCCAGGTTCTAATTACAGGTCTGCTGGCTGCTCCCAATCAGAGACAAAGGTGCAGGACCCTGACAAACAGTGCCCACTTCATCAGAAGCCTCATCCTCTCCTGAAATGCAGAGCCTTCAGAGGAAAATCTATGCCAGATCGCAGAAGCTTCCTGAAAGAAAACGGTATCTGCTAAAAGTGCTGCTCGTCCACAGCTCATCTCGCCAAGGATTGCAAGGTCAGTGTAAAATGCACAGAATGTGGCACCACAGATCATAACACCGCTCTACACCCTGGCCCAGCTCCATGGAGTACACAAAACACGCCAGCTGACAGTGAGCATGGCGGGGAGGAAAGGAACACTGATACAGCTACACCAGAGATCACTTCACAATGCACCGAGGTCTGCAAAGGGACAATAGACAGTAGGTCCTGTTCAAAAATATGCCTCGTCAAAGTATACCCGAAGGGCCATAGAGACCAAGCTGTAAGACTGTATGCTATCTTAGATGACCAAAGTAATCGATCCTTGGCTAGATCAACGTTCTTTGACCTATTCAACATCAAAGGGCCAAGCACTCCCTACTCCTTAAAGACGTGTGCAGGTACTGTGACAACAGCAGGCAGGAAAGCTACTGACTACCAGATCGAGTCTTTAAACGGACAATTCTGCCTACCACTACCTACGATCATCGAATGTAACCAGATCCCAGACAACAGATCTGAAATCCCTACGCCAGATGTAGCAATCCATCACGCTCACTTAAAACAAATAGCACACCTCATACCGGAACTCGACCATCAGGCCCAGATAATTCTGCTGTTGGGGAGAGATATCCTACAGGTTCATAAAGTGAGACGTCATATCAATGGACTCCACAATGCTCCCTATGCCCAAAAGCTAGACCTAGGATGGGTCATAATTGGCAACGTATGCTTGGGACGCATGCACGCCCCATCTTCTGTGACAAGCATGCTGACAAATACATTGGAGAAAGGACGTCCATCTCTGTTTCAACCTTGTAACAATGAGTTCCATGTCAGGGAACTGCCACACAGCATCCAACTACCTGACCATCTAATAGACTTTACTCACGACAGCAGTATAGTGTCGGGAAGCTATGAGGATCAGTTAGGGGGCACAGTCTTCCAGAGAACTAAGCAGGACAACCAAGTGGCAATGTCGGTAGAGGACAAGTTGTTCTTAGAGGTAATGGACAAGGGACTCGTTAAAGATGAGACCAACAGCTGGGTCGCACCTCTTCCCTTCAAAACCCACAGACCACGTCTACCGAACAACAGAAATCAGGCATTACAACGTTTCTCCTCTCTCATTCGTAATCTGCAAAAGAAACCAGAGATGAAAGATCACTTTTTCTCCTTCATGTCAAAGATTTTTGAAAACCGTCACGCAGAACTAGCTCCCACTCTCAAAGACTCTGAAGAATGCTGGTTCCTACCCATGTTCGGAGTATACCACCCTAAGAAACCAGGCCAGATCAGAGTCGTGTTTGATTCCAGTGCTAAATTTAATGATGTCTCCCTGAATGACATTCTGCTGACAGGACCAGACCTCAATAACAAACTACTGGGTGTACTTATGCGCTTCCGTAAGGATTCCATTGCCTTCATCGCTGACATCCAGCAAATGTTCCATTGTTTCCTTGTGAGAGAGAGAGACAGGAACTTCCTAAGATTCTTCTGGTACAGAGACAATGATCCTACTAAAGAAGTCACAGAGTATCGCATGAGAGTGCACATCTTTGGCAACAGTCCTTCACCTGCAGTCGCCATTTACGGACTCAAAAGGTCAGCTCAGGAAGGAGAACCAGAATACGGAGCAGATGTCAGACAATTCATAGAAAAGGACTTTTATGTCGACGACTGTCTAAAAGCCATGCCTTCAAATGAGACTGCCATCAGTCTTCTCAGGAGAGCTCAGGACATGCTTGCCTGCTCGAACCTTAGGCTTCATAAAATAGCCTCAAACAGCCAAGAACTCATGGAAGCGTTCCCTTCTCAAGACCTACGTAATGGTCTCAGAGACCTGGACCTGGGGTCAGACCCCGCACCAATGCAACACAGCCTGGAGCTTCTCTGGAATCTACAATCAGACACTTTCACCTTTCAGGTCAGCCAGGAAGAAAGGCCTTTCACACGTAGAGGCGTCCTGTCTACCATCAACAGTCTGTACGACCCCTTGGGTTTCGCAGCTCCTGTTACTATACAAGGCAAGGCCCTACTAAGAGACTTAACTAGGGAAACATCTGACTGGGATGCACCTCTGCCACCTGATAAGAGGATCCAGTGGGAAGAGTGGAAGAACTCGTTAGCGGCACTCTCCAACCTGCATGTGCCAAGACCATACACCCCTGTGCCATCTACTGAGATACAGAGCCAAAGACTGTACGTATTTGCAGATGCTTCTGTCAAAGCAATTGCCGCTGTTGCCTACCTCAAAACTGTAGACTCCAAATGTCAGTGCCACATTGGTTTCGTCATGGGAAAGGCCAAACTCGCACCACAACCAGAGCACACTATACCCAGGTTAGAGCTTTGTGCCGCAGTCTTAGCCGTTGAGTTAGCGGAGTTCATCGCATCCGAAATGGATATCGACCTGACACAAGCCAAGTTCTACTCAGACAGCAAAGTAGTCCTGGGATATATCCACAACGAAACCAGGCGATTCTACGTTTATGTCAATAACAGAGTGCTACGAATCAGGAGATCAGTTCATCCAAAGCAGTGGCATTACATACCCACAGACCAGAATCCCGCAGATCATGCAACTAGAGCAGTTGACGCAAGTCGACTAGGAAGCACAATGTGGCTCTCTGGACCAAAACTATTGTACATTGAGGAATGTTTTCCAGACACCTTTGAACTAGTAGGAGAGGACTCAGATGCTGAAATCCACCCTCAGGTGTCTACACTACATACAATGACCTCTGTTATCCAGCTTGGATCTTGCAGGTTCGACAGATTCTCAAGTTTGAAGTCACTTACTCGAGCCATTACCTGCCTGACTCATATAGCTTGCTCATTCGGGACCACCAGAACTCGTGACATGGAAAAATCTAAAGGAGCAGCGAGGCTTACCCACGAAAGCCTAATCACCTTCATGGCTGAAGCTGCAGCTATAATCAATGCAAGACCCCTGGTTCCAGTTCCTAACGACCCTGAGGAGCTCTTATTATTGACTCCAGCTACTCTACTTACCCAGAAAACAGGACTGTCCAGTGCCCCTCCAGGAGGATTCGACGCGAAGGACCTCTACAAGCGCCAATGGAGACAGGTACAAAGTCTTGCAAATACTTTCTGGGACAGGTGGCGCAAACAATATTTGTCTACCCTGCAGCCACGGACGAAGTGGCAATCTACTAAACCTAATCTGAACATAGGTGACCTTGTTCTTGTGAAAGACTGTCAGATTCACCGGAACCAGTGGCCACTTGGTCTAGTTACCGCAACGTTCCCGAGCAAGGACGGCAACGTCCGCAAAGTTGAGCTAAGGATGACCAAAGGGAATGAACCTAAGACATTTTCCAGACCGGTATCTGAACTGGTCCTATTGTTGCCTTCGGAAGAAAGGAGTAACATAGTAACATAGTAACATAGTAACATAGTTAGTAAGGCCGAAAAAAGACATTTGTCCATCCAGTTCAGCCTATATTCCGTCATAATAAATCCCCAGATCTACGTCCTTTTACAGAACCTAATAATTGTATGATACAATATTGTTCTGCTCCAGGAAGACATCCAGGCCTCTCTTGAACCCCTCGACTGAGTTCGCCATCACCACCTCCTCAGGCAAGCAATTCCAGATTCTCACTGCCCTAACAGTAAAGAATCCTCTTCTATGTTGGTGGAAAAACCTTCTCTCCTCCAGACGCAAAGAATGCCCCCTTGTGCCCGTCACCTTCCTTGGTATAAACAGATCCTCAGCGAGATATTTGTATTGTCCCCTTATATACTTATACATGGTTATTAGATCGCTCCTCAGTCGTCTTTTTTCTAGACTAAATAATCCTAATTTCGCTAATCTATCTGGGTATTGTAGTTCTCCCATCCCCTTTATTAATTTTGTTGCCCTCCTTTGTACTCTCTCTAGTTCCATTATATCCTTCCTGAGCACCGGTGCCCAAAACTGGACACAGTACTCCATGTGCGGTCTAACTAGGGATTTGTACAGAGGCAGTATAATGCTCTCATCATGTGTATCCAGACCTCTTTTAATGCACCCCATGATCCTGTTTGCCTTGGCAGCTGCTGCCTGGCACTGGCTGCTCCAGGTAAGTTTATCATTAACTAGGATCCCCAAGTCCTTCTCCCTGTCAGATTTACCCAGTGGTTTCCCGTTCAGTGTGTAATGGTGATATTGATTCCCTCTTCCCATGTGTATAACCTTACATTTATCATTGTTAAACCTCATCTGCCACCTTTCAGCCCAAGTTTCCAACTTATCCAGATCCATCTGTAGCAGAATACTATCTTCTCTTGTATTAACTGCTTTACATAGTTTTGTATCATCTGCAAATATCGATATTTTACTGTGTAAACCTTCTACCAGATCATTAATGAATATGTTGAAGAGAACAGGTCCCAATACTGACCCCTGCGGTACCCCACTGGTCACAGCGACCCAGTTAGAGACTATACCATTTATAACCACCCTCTGCTTTCTATCACTAAGCCAGTTACTAACCCATTTACACACATTTTCCCCCAGACCAAGCATTCTCATTTTGTGTACCAACCTCTTGTGCGGCACGGTATCAAACGCTTTGGAAAAATCGAGATATACCACGTCCAATGACTCACCGTGGTCCAGTCTATAGCTTACCTCTTCATAAAAACTGATTAGATTGGTTTGACAGGAGCGATTTCTCATAAACCCATGCTGATATGGAGTTAAACAGTTATTCTCATTGAGATAATCCAGAATAACATCCCTCAGAAACCCTTCAAATATTTTACCAACAATAGAGGTTAGACTTACTGGCCTATAATTTCCAGGTTCACTTTTAGAGCCCTTTTTGAATAGTGACATCTATTGAGTAGTGACAT